>NC_054388.1:109336942-109936942 GCF_017654675.1 Xenopus laevis | reverse complement strand
CGAGTTAGGAGAAACTGTTCGGACAACTCCACTTTCAGGAGAAGAGCACATGAATTAACTGAAAGATTAAAAAAACGGGGCTACAGCAACAGATCAATAAGAGAGGGACAAAAAAGATCCTATTTGACATCAAGGTCACAGACTTTATATTCGAAAGAATATAAAGGGACAGTGATAGTGTGAGATTCATCACTACATATTGTAAGCAATGGAATGAAATCAGATCCATCTTGAAAAAACATTGACATATCTTACATGCTGATTCTTCTTTGGGTAAACACATTAAAATATTCCCACAAATAACATCCAGACGGGCTCCCAACCTACAGAATTTATTGGTTCGAAGTCACTTCAATAATTAAAAAGGGAAAAGATCAACACAAGATTGGGGTACTTACCCATGTGGCTCTTGCAATATCTGTCCTTATATACATAATATCAAAGAGGTGGAAGACAGATTTGGGAAGAAACATATTCTCAGACAATGGAGTAACTGTCGAACGATCGGAGTGATCTATATGATCACTTGTCCCTGCAATCTACACTATGTAGGTAAAACAAAGAGATCACTAAATAAAAGGATTTCTGAACATCTTACCAGTATTAAATCCACCCAGAGAGTAATGCTTGAGGCCCAAACAGTAGGATCAGCTACTGTAGATGGAGAACCATACAAACCCAAAAAAGTCAGTCCATTGGGAAAACATTTCTACCTATACCACAATGGTTTAACAGATGGTTTAACTGTTTCAGTTCTCGAAAAAGCGTCCCTGGGAATTAGAAGAGGAGATTTAGATCATAGACTTCTTTCAATAGAAAGTAGATGGATCTATGAACTTAACACTCTAAACCCTCATGGCTTAAATGAAAGTCTTTCATTACATACTTACATAGGATCATAGCAATTACATTGAGCCCCAGTGAAATGTTTGGTATACTGAATATAAGTAGGTCTTTCTCTGACAAGTATAAAGTTGTTTTTTCATATAGTATCGAATAATATACAACATGCTACAGTATAATACTGGACTAGTTACAATGTAGAACTGTTGCTTTTATTAAGTGTCACATATTCAAATTTGTGGATGTGTTACCACTTGGAAGGGTTCTGTTACAATTTGTTACAATCAATATTGATAATATACGTGTTTCTCTTCCATTGATACTAGTGATGGGCGAATTTATTTGGCAGGCGCGAATTCGCGGCGAGTTTGCGCGATTCGCGTCCAGCGAATAAATTCGCGAAACGCCCGCGAAAATTCGCCGGCGTCAAAATTTTTTTTTTCGAAAAACGGACGCCAGCGTCAAAAACGGGCGCCGGCATCAAAAAACGGGCGCCGGCGTCTAAAACGAGACGCCGTTTCGCTAATTTTTCGCCGTTTCGCGAATTTCACGCGAAATTCGCAAATTTTTCGGCGAAACGGCGCAAATTCGCCCATCACTAATTGATACATGTAAAGAAACGTCCGCGGACCACATGACACCTGTGAACCTATTGGCGCGCTCGTGAGTACGTAAATATCGCGAGAATACGCCGCCATTTGCCTTTGAAAAAGCCTATAATCGGCGAAACATGCGTCAGGCTGTAGCTCTGCCGCTTAGCTCTTTAGCGGTTTATATAGAGGTAAAAAAGAGAACCGTAACGAAAGCCTTATTATTGGGATTGAAAACGTGGGGAGGTGGAACGGAGGAAACCTTATCATTTGGGGGGTCCGGAATTTCATTGAGCACACGTATAGCCACTCTGTCAGTACAAGGTGTTGCTTTTCTTAGTGTCTAGGGAATAGGCCATACAACATAGGTGCCTCTGAGAGGACACAGTGTTAGTTTAAATGAATTTTGCACACCGTGCTGTACAGTGGTGGATCACTTTATTAACACTATATACAGGGCTTTTGTGTCCTGAGTGTATACACAGCGCAATTAGGATTTAATTTGTGCTCAATGAATACTGTTAATGAACAGTTCCATTTCCAAACTCACCCCCAAGAGAGAGTTTAAGGGCTTGACCCAAAGGTTAACTCTCACTACTTCATTCAATCCTCATTTAGCCTCTCACCTACCACCATTACCATCGCTTAGCATTGTTCTCCAATCTCCATGTACCCCATCAATTCATTATAGGGTTATTGGGTGATGTATGATCTAGAAGGGAACAGTCTAATGAATTAATTACGCTGTAATCCCCATTCACACACAATCCAGATCGAATCTCCACCCTTTTTCGTAATTGTTTTTAAGTGATTTTATGAATTATTCCCGCTCACAACTGATGAATTTTAGGAGTTAATAAAAGTTATATTTTATCAGGTTTCTCATCCAGGGGTCATATGTCGTGGGTCTAATCTTGTTTCATGTCCACAATAAGCACTTCGCACTTTAAAAGTTTTTACTTCACAATGAATTTCACAAGATGTTTCACTTTATTTATTTAACTTTATTGATTACAAAAGCTTTTTTCACTAAGTAACACAATCAATTTACTTGTTTGTTCACGATGAACTAGTTGATCATCATGTTTTCTAAGACACAATCACTTACTTTAATCTACAAATAGATTGTGCGACGCCATATACTCCTCCTTTTTTTGTCTCCTTCTGTGAGCATTGAATTTATTTCCCATTTATAGGAGTTGTCAGCACATCTATACCGAGTGGCTCATTTGCTCTCGGTTAAGGGATTTCCTTTGGGAGTGACATTTGGTTAGAAGGTGCGGCAAACACCAATTTCTCTTACTCTTAATAAACCTACACTGTTTTGACTATATAAATATCGTGTTCATATTATCCTTGGAGTGCTGTCAACTAATGCATTTTCTATTTGGATTTCTGGACTACCACCCAGGTTTTTTTGTTACTATGGGAGAGTGTTCCATTCTGCTCGTTATATATATATATATATATATATATATATATATATATATATATATATATATATATATATATATATATATATATATATATATATATATATATATATATATATATATATATATATATATACAGATCCGGACAGCATGAGTGCACACTGGGATTTAGTTAAAACACTGATGTTTATTAAGTTACATTAAAACTGGTCAACATTTCGGTCCGCCTCTAGGATCATTATCAAGATATATATATATATATATATATATATATATATATATATATATATATATATATATATATATATATATATATATATATATATATATATATATATATATATATATATATATATACAGAAATCCAAAGGATCCGCACTCACAGGTCTTATGCGTAAAAAGAGATTTTATTACAAAGCTTACAGCCTAACGTTTCGGCCTCCTCCGAGGCCTTTCTCAAAGTGTATTGGTCACATACAGGAAAGCAATATATACATAAATTGGCGGGGAACTGCAATGATGTCATGTCATAATTAGCATAACGAGATAATTAATATTCATATGTGAAATCCCACTATATACAAATTAGACCATTAATGTATTAATATATTATCCTTATCACTTCTGTAGTTCATTTAGCCCAACAACTCATGAGTAAAGTTAAAAACAGGTTAAAAACAAAACACAATGTAACCCATATCTAAATCCCAAGTTAAAATTACTATTTATACTCTGTTACAATGGTTTTAAGGGTTACTATGTTGCAGAATCTTTGAGGATGTAACTATTCTCCATGGTCACATTTCACTTGTAACAAGCTCGATAGAAAGCCTAATGTACTAGATTTGCCTTCTCTTCAGTCGGTCTATAAATAGCGGTACTATAATCCCAGGGGCTTACTCTACTCACTCCCTAATTTTGGGCAGTGTTATCTACCCACAATGATGTAATATTTCTTATCAATATAATACACTATTCCCCTAGGGACCTCCCATAACCACCCGTGTCCCAATCGCTGTCCGTGTCAAGCATACTTATATTTGTCAAGGATGTATCTACAAGATAAGGTTCCTCGTTTCTTAGGCTTTAACCCACCGCAGTATTAACCCTTATGTTACTACCCAGTATTATAGCAGACAAAATTCCCATACATAAATCCCACTGATGCGGTGATATCATGGTTTTAAATGAATAATAAATAAATGATAATACAATTCATACAAATTATAATATACAAGTGCCCATAAATAAATCCAATTACTAAGTGGGTGAATCTAGAAAATAAATATTCTTATATATAAAATGAATTAAAGGATCTATAAGAATAAACAAACATTTACGTGAACTAAATATCGTAATAAAACTGACATATCTTAATGCATATAAAAAACCTTATAAATCAAATTTCCGAATCATATTGTGCAAGAGTACTCTAAGCCTTTAGAAAATCCATGTGTATAGCCCATATTCAAAGGTTCATTACAAGGGTCCAAGTAACATGGGTACTGCGAGATCCATGGTCCGTCTCCAAAGCAAACAGTTAGGGGCAGATTCACTAAGCTCGAGTGAAGGATTCGAATGAAAAATACTTCGAATTTCGAAGTATTTTTGGGTACTTCGACCATCGAATTGGTTAAATTCGTTCGAATTCGATCGAAATCGAACGATTCGAAGTAAAAATCGTTCGACTATTCGACCATTCGATAGTCGAAGTACTTGCCCTTTAAAAAAAACTTCGACCCCCTACTTCGGCAGCTAAAAGCTACCGAAGTCAATGTTAGCCTATGGGGATGGTCCCCATAGGCTTGCTAACCTTTTTTTGATCGAAGGATTTTCGTTCGATCGTTGGATTAAAATCCTTCGAATCGTTCGATTCGAAGGATTTAATCGTTTGATCGAACGAAAAATCCGATCGAAGGATTAGCGCTAAATCCTTTGACTTCGATATTCGAAGTCGAAGGATTTCAATTCGAGGGTCGAATTTCGAAGTATTTTTTACTTCGAAATTCGACCCTTAGTGAATCTGCCCCCTAGTGTGTTAAACCGAACATGCTCCTATACGAGGGCAACTCTGTGATCTCTACAATCGGCTAGCCTGCTGCCATCTTAAATTGATGTATTATGTGATCCCATACAGGGTCGGACCCTCTCCAAACGGCTCCCATATTTGTTCAATGATTCAAACACCCACAGGCAGCGCTTCACTAAGTCTGCAGACATCAAGGAGCGAAAAACACAATAGCGCCTTACCGAAGTGACGCTTCAGCTGTCCTCACCCGGTACTTTTAAATTTCACACTCCACACACAAATGGCGCGTCTCTGGTTCCCCCGAATTATACAGAGAGCGACAGGGCCCATCGATGTGGCAAACCTCGAGGCGCTCCCCATTGCGGGGCCGAAGATCCCTTGCTCTCCGACCGTGTGGATAATAGGTAGTCACTTGTGCAGGGAAGATACTCCGCCGGTGTGGATATTGGGTAATCACTTGTATAGGGAGGGTTCTCCACCTGTGGGTAGGGGGAAATCACTTGTGCAGGGAAGGTACTCAGCCGATGTGGAAAATGGGTAGACACTTGTGGAGGGAGGATTCCATTTACCGTTACACAGCAGATGTATACGACCAGCCAATTTTCTCCCAATCATGGATGGCTCTGCGGCAAATAGTAGTGCATGAAGAGGCTTCTCATCGGCCATCTTGTTGAGCACAAACCGGCTCAATCATAAAGTCGACCATGGATGTTGATCACGGGAATGGCAATAACATCATTTAATGTTGCTTTTCCCATCGTTAGATATGATATATGCTCACCGTCCTTACTTACATAAAGAAAAACTTGTAACACGGGTGCAGGGCTTAAAATTTTTCACAAATAATTGTATTATCATTTATTTATTATTCATTTAAAACCATGATATCACCGCATCAGTGGGATTTATGTATGGGAATTTTGTCCTACTATAATACTGGGTAGTAACATAAGGGTTAATACTGCGGTGGGTTAAAGCCTAAGAAACGAGGAACCTTATCTTGTAGATACATCCTTGACAAATATAAGTATGCATGACACGGACAGCGATTGGGACACGGGTGGTTATGGGAGGTCCCTAGGGGAATAGTGTATTATATTGATAAGAAATATTACATCATTGTGGGTAGATAACACTGTCCAAAATTAGGGAGTGAGTAGAGTAAGCCCCTGGGATTATAGTACCGCTATTTATAGACCGACTGAAGAGAAGGCAAATCTAGTACATTAGGCTTTCTATCGAGCTTGTTACAAGTGAAATGTGACCATGGAGAATAGTTACATCCTCAAAGATTCTGCAACATAGTAACCCTTAAAACCATTGTAACAGAGTATAAATAGTAATTTTAACTTGGGATTTAGATATGGGTTACATTGTGTTTTGTTTTTAACCTGTTTTTAACTTTACTCATAAGTTGTTGGGCTAAATGAACTACAGAAGTGATAAGGATAATATATTAATACATTAATGGTCTAATTTGTATATAGTGGGATTTCACATATGAATATTAATTATCTCGTTATGCTAATTATGACATGACATCATTGCAGTTTCCCGCCAATTTATGTATATATTGCTTTCCTGTATGTGACCAATACACTTTGAGAAAGGCCTCGGAGGAGGCCGAAACGTTAGGCTGTAAGCTTTGTAATAAAATCTCTTTTTAGGCATAAGACCTGTGAGTGCGGATCCTTTGGATTTCTGTGGATAATAGTTTTGATACTGCACCCAGGCATATGAACTTCTTATTCGAGAGTGCTGGCTTTCCTTGGTGCTATATATATATATATATATATATATATATATATATACACACATGCATCCACATGTTGCAATTAAAACCAGATGGGTGCATGGGTGTGTGGCGTATATCATATACTGAAAAAAACAAATTACTGTACCACAGCAACCTTTAGGAAAAAACATTTTGAAAGGAGAATGTCTGTATTTAGTAAAGAGACACTTTTGGTTACATGGTTTGTAGAAAGTTTGAATAAGCTGATGTGCCCCGCCAAGGCAGTGTCCATGCATCAGTCCTAACTAAGTGAAAAGAGTATTTCTTTGGGAGGAGAAGGACCATACCTGCTTCTCTCTTTATTTGGCATGACCTCTTCCAAAGAAACCATTAAGCTTTATGATCTTTTGTGAACACCTTCTAAATTGCAGGACTGTATTTAGAGGGGCGGGGGTTGGGAGAGCATGCATTAAAGGGAAAGCCACTCCCCTATAAAATATACAAAATCAAAGAATGCAGCTCATCCCCATGTTGCAATTAAAACCTGTTGGGTGCAGCTGATAAAGCTGAATGGTGACATGGTGACCCTGGTATAACTGTGCAATCGTTTGACCAAAGGTTGTAAATGGGCATCCACCCATTCTGACAGGTGTTCACTTAGTGAACCTATACCTTAAATGGTTGGCCTGTCCACTGGTGGTCTTTCTTTCGTGTGGACCTTTGGCAAATGGTAAAAAGTGGTGTAACGCTTTCTTGTCTATTCACACCACAGATAGTTAAAATGTCCAGCTAGTAAGCAAAGCATGGGTTACATTGGATCTCCCTTCGGGGTCCGGGCCTTCGCTATGTGGAAGCTTTCCCTCTATGGTGTAGTGCAACTACATCCCTCAGGCTACTGTGCATACAAATATACAAAAGATTGGGCGCCAGGAGGTTCTTATGGTACAAACAGGAAACGGTTTATTTACTATGCAGGAGGCAAGTGACCACAGGTTTACTCACATCACAGTGAATCAGAGGAAAAGTGCGCAGGCACATCTCATGCAGTGTTACACGTGCTGACACTCCCTTAGGACAGACTTGGCAGGTATCCCACTTCACCTCTGCGACATATTCCAGTAGTGTCCATGGATCAACCTCAGGGCAATCATTCTCTCCTGATTCCCTCTCCACTGGGATCCCTATACTACAGGCAATATGACCAGGGAGAGATACCTCCAATCTATCACTCCTGTGTTGGAGCTCAGAACTTTTTAGCTCAACCCTGACTATCTGACACTCCTAGAGTGTACTAGTACTGGGAGATACACCTGCCACTTTCTATTCCTCATTCACGGGCTTGCCTGGTCCTGACTTGGACACATGACTTTCTGGGCCTTGCTGTACCCAGCCCCTCTGAGCACACCGAGCTGGATCACCATCCACAGGCCAAAGAGGAAGAGGCCACGCCTTACACACACTATATAGCAGTGTGGCAGGAAGTTGTCATTACCTCTCTTGGCAAAATCACTGAGCTAAGGTTGGGGCCTTAAAGCCATAGGGCAGATTAACCCGTAGGGGCCCCTACAGTGGGTATCATCCCCGTGGTTGGTATTAAATAGTCCCTCACCAATGTATCAATCAACCCAGTTGCCAAACCGCCATCTATTAATTTCATTCACCAGTCAGAATGGTGTATGCTTTCTCATCATCTAGTTGCCTAAGGGCTTCATTCTTATATGTTGATGAATCTTGTACTACTACTAATCCACCCTTGTCTGCATTTTTGATAACTATGCCCTTGTCCTTTTTTAAATTCCACAACTCTCATTTCTCCATATTGCTTAGATTACAATATTTGTTTGTTCTGTCTATCCATGCTTAAGCTCCCAGAGGTCAATTTCTACTCTCCTTTGGAACTGCTCTATCAGTGGACCCCTTAATTGAATTGGATAAAAATTACTTTTATTTCTAAATTTGATGAATTTTGGAATAAAGACATATTTTTAACTTAATATAGATGTAACGCTTTCTTGGGCTGTTCAGCACATGGATAGTTAAAGATGTCCAGCTAGTGTATGATCATGGGTTACACTGCGAAACTACACCCAGTGCAGAGCCTTTAGCAAAGTAAAGATATATACACAATGTGAAGTAAATCAAAGTCCTTACAATATTCCACAGGTGCTCCGTCTTAGCACCGCAAACAACGATATAGTTTATCCAGAGGTGTGGAAAGAAGGACGCAACTACAGGATTCCTGCTAATGTGCTATTTATTAGCCACACAACATGTTTCGGACAGCATGTGTCCTTTCTCAAGTGTGAACACAAGTGAAAAGCATACAACATATAAAGCCACACAGTGGAGTAAAAACACACCCACTTCCACCTGGCACCTAACTAAGTATCAATTAGGCACAGAAATAAGATGCACTGTGTTAGTGTCAATATAAATATATAACGTTGCAAAATGTCATACAGATACCGGTTGACTCTGAAAAGGATCCTGAAAGTTAAAGAACATAACATTTAGACTGTGATTAAAATATATAAAGTGCATATCCATATATAAACAGTAAAAACCGTTTTAAAATGATTAAAACCAATAGAAACTTGATATAAGGAGTAAGAACTGCCCACACAGGGCCTACTTACCCTCAGACGCATGCAGCCTTACATAATAACAATATATATGCTGTCCCTGCCCAACTTTAAATACAAGGCAATAGCTCTTACCCTTGTGTGGAAAACGTAAGTTTTCAAAATCTGAAAAGAGAAAATTGTATTAAAATGGATTATAGGAACGGTGTTAAGCTCCAATGGTCATTTAGACCCATAGGTAGCAAAGTATTCATTTTTTTAATCCATTTAGCCTCTTGTTGAAGCAATAATTTCTGTAAATTGCCACCTCTTTTTGGCAATGTAATGTTTTCCAAAACTAGCCATTTTAATTGCATATGGTTATGTCCCAGCGAGGCAAAATGCCTTGATACAGGTGTATCAGATTGAGTACCTGCTTTAAAATTTCTAATATTGCCCCTGTGTTCCTTAATGCGTTCTTTAACCGCTCGGCAAGTTTGTCCAATGTATGCCATTCCACAGGGGCATTTCAGCATATAAACTACGTTTTTTGTTTCACAAGTAGAGAAATTATGAAGACGAATAGGCGTCCCTTTAGTAGGGTGGTTGATTGTATCCCCTCTAATAATAGCGGAGCAACAAATGCAATTCAAACAAGCAAATGTTCCTCTTTTCGGAGGACCCCAAAATAATTTGTCCTTTTTTTGTGGGTCAATATCAGAGGGACAGAGAATATCTCTGAAGTTACAACCTCTTGTATAGCTGAATATGGGACTGGACTTAAAGAGGGCACCGTACTTAGGGTCCTGTTGTAGAATGGGCCAATATTTTTGGACAAGATTTTCAATTTGTTTACTCTGTCTGCCATATTTGGACACAAAAGGGATTCGATCAGACTTTTGTCGTTTATTATTAGACTGTTTCAACAATGCCTGTCGATCCATTTTATCAATGTCATTCTGTATTGAACGCAATTTAGAAACCTGATAACCACGTTTAACAAATTTATGTGTAAGAGAATCAGCCGCCTTCTTATACTCAGTGTTAGTAGTTGCTATGCGGCGTGCACGTAGATACTGACTCTTTGGTATAGCATTCAAAATACGTGGATTATGGTAGCTCGTGTGGAGCAAAAGGGTATTGCGATCTGTAGGTTTTGAATACATTTCAGAGGTAATGACATTGTCGCTAATCCTAAATTTAACGTCCAAGAAATTTAATGAAGTGCTGGACCATTCTCCCGTAAACTTTATGGTAGGGTGGCATAGGTTAACTGAAGATAGCATGTTATTAAAATCCTCTTCAGAGCCCTGCCATAAAATAAGAATGTCGTCCACATAGCGCCAATACTTAAAGATGTATTTATTATAGGGACCCTTTAGAAAAATTTTTTGTTCCAAATGGTGTACGAAAATATTGGCAAGGGAAGGAGCTACGGACGCACCCATAGACGTGCCTTGGCGTTGCCAATAGTATTTATCCTCAAATCTAAAATAGTTTTTTTGTAACACCAATGCAAGGCAGTCCAGCAGAAAGAACATTAAATGATGTTCTATGTTAGTTTCTAACAGGGAAGCCTCTACACACTGTAATCCTTCATTCTGGGGAATAGAGGTGTATAGGCTCTGTATGTCTATGCTACAGAGGTGTAAATCTTGATTGGGCAAGATTAAATTATTCAATTGCCTAAGTAGATCAGTGGTATCACGTAAACAAGTTGGTATACAACATACTATGGGTTGCAAATATTCATCAACCAACTTTGATAGAGGTTCTAATACAGAACCAATCCCAGAAATGATCGGGCGTCCTGGTGGATCTACTAGGGATTTGTGAATCTTGGGAAGTAAATGTAGAATTGGTGTACGCGGATGGTCAGTAATGAGAAAATCTTTAGTGGATTTATTAATTACGCCCTGTTCCCATGCTTCAGTAACCAAATGATCTACCTCATGTTTAATGGACAAAACAGGGTCTATAGAAATTGCTTCATAATGTTCTAGTACAGATAGTTGTTTATACGCTTCCTCCAAATATTCAATTTTATTCATTACCACGATTGCTCCCCCTTTATCGGCAGGTCTAATTATAATTAAGGGATTATTAGTAAGGGAATGTAGTGCCTCTTTTTCCTTTCTAGTAAGGTTAGGCTCATAAGAGCGGGCACCCCTTATATCCCATATTTTTTGAACCTCTTTCCGAATAACGTTTTCAAAGGTTACAATAGCAGGATTATCAATTGTGGGGTTAAAAGTACTAGGTTTTTTTAGTGATGGAGGATTAGAAGCGTTATTACAATCTGTAATAGGATAGTCTGCAAAATACATTTTAAGTTTAAGTCTTCTAATAAATTTTAGAAAA
Organism: Xenopus laevis; assembly: GCF_017654675.1. Classification (NCBI taxonomy): domain Eukaryota; kingdom Metazoa; phylum Chordata; class Amphibia; order Anura; family Pipidae; genus Xenopus; species Xenopus laevis. Next base: position 109,925,390 of record NC_054388.1, on the reverse strand, counting down.
TCAATCTCCCAGTCATACACATTGTTCTCATAATATGGAACATAGCCAAGACCTTTGTTCAATAGTGCAATTTCAATGGGAGATAAAGGATAGGAGGATATGTTTATGCACAAGTCCAATACCTCGCTTTGGGTTGAGTTCGTTGTGGGTAGCGTTCCCTTGGTATCGGTGCACGTGGATTCTTGTATTGCCGCTTGGGAGGATAGTGCTGCTCCCTTGTATCCACCTCTAAAAAAGGCTGGCTGCTTGGAGGAGAGTTGTAGTCATCGCTGCTGCTAGAGGCCTGTGTATCGGCATAAGAAGTATCCTGAAACTGGCGATGATTCTGCCGGCGATGTTGCTGAGGTGCATACGATCCGGTCCGGAAGTTCCCCCTGGACCGCCACGAATATCCTCCCCCCGGCGCCTGATATCCCATATGATCTCGTTCTCTCCTGGGCTGCATCTGGTCAACCCTCTGTTGTGCGCGATCCTCACGCCACGTATATACACGATTCTGCAGATAATCGTTAGCGTCTCTATCAAATTTATATCCAGTGCAGAGCCTTTGCCAAATGGAAGCTTCCACTTTAAGATGTTGTAGAACTACAACCCACAGGCTAATTAGCATGCCAGGAGGTTCTTGAATAGTAAAACAGGTGAACAGATTTATTATGCACAAATGCAAATGACCTCAGGTTTACTCACAGCATATACAGGATACAGCAGATGGAATCACTTGGGACAAAGTAAGTATCACAGTCAGACAGAAGCGACTCCTTTAGGTATTAGCAGACAGGTGTACATCAATTCCCAGTTAACCGACGTTGCCAGTGAGGGGATCTATCAAGTAGGGTACAGGTAGTCCTTTGCTAACCTAGATGCCTATCAACTGAGTTCCCTGCTCTAAAGGCAAACAGGCCTTGTGGGAAGCTACTCCCTTCTACCAATCCTCATTGGAGCGACAACTGCTCTTTCCTAGGCTCAATGGGATTCACCTAGCAGCAGCACCAGGAAGAGGAAGAGGCCACTCCCTGCACAACACTATACAGCAGTATGGCAGGGGAGTGTCATTACACTCTTTGTCCAATAGGTGAGGGTGTTGCAAGGGCTTTGCCCAATAACAAAGGATAAGAGAACTACATAGAAAAGGTAGGGGATTAACTCTATAGGGATAGGATATCCTATAGGTCCCTACATAGATTTACAGAAAAATTATTTGATTTTGGATATATATTCATCTAGCCCTGGAAACGTGTTGAGTTTAATTTGCCTATAATTCCATTTTTTTCTCATTTTGTATCACAAGTCCATGTTAAATGTAAATACCTCCAGATAGACATTTCAAAGTTTGTCATTAAGCCAAGTGTCAGGGTAATCAACGATGATCCTTAAGCTTAGACTTCCAGCGGCATCCCATTGAATATGTGCTTGGCCGCTGGGCACTCAAAAGGCATAACAATTTCTGTTGTTGGACTTTTGAACCTCTTGGCTCTTTCAGTAAGTTCAGTATGTTTATTTGTATATTGTCTACTGAGTAGTAGCCATGCAATGCTGTCTCCATCAGAACTACCTACACTAACAAATGAAGCAAAAACTGCACTCAATGGCACTATTACAGACTAGGAATTACATACTTAAGCTTTCACCAACACAAAAAAGGCCCCAGGACCAGATGGCCTTACGTATCTATATTACAAGACCTTTTATAAGGTGCTAGGTCCACAACTGCTCACAATCTTTAACAAGATTTTAGAAGGCTCTACTCCACCACCCACCGTGTAATATTCACACATTTCCCTGATTTTGAAGGAGGGAAAGGACCCCCAAAACGGTGCCAGCTACAGCCCAATAGCTCTGCTGAATGCAGATTTAAAGATCTTTAGCAAAACACTGGCCAACCGCCTGACCACACTTATGCTTTTGCTGATAGACCAAGATCAGGTGGGATTTATCCCCAACAGCCAGGCAGGGGATAACTCCAGAAAAGTGATTAATCTTATTGATATAGTGAATACAGCAAAAAGTATATATAGTGAGATATAGATATATAGATATAGTGAGTCTAGATGCAGAAAAGGCTTTTGACCACCTCAACTGGGTATATATGAATAAGGTGTTAGATTTAATGGGATTTGAGGGTCCTTTCCGGAAAGCTTTAACAGCTCTATACTCTAACCCCACAGCAGCAGTTAAAATAGAAGGGTACCTCTCCTCTACTATACCGATATCCAACGGCACGAGACAAGGGTGCCCTCTCTCTCCCTTGATATATGCACTCTCAATTGAACCCCTGGCTAGTGCAGTAAGGAACTCACCAAATATACAAGGCATTATCCACCAGAAAAAGTAATAGAATATCTCCTTATTCACAGACAATGTCCTTCTCACTATTACTCGCCCTATGACATAATTTCCAAATCTACACGCCCTATTGGAAACATACAGTAGGCTCTCAAACCATAAAGTGAACCAAGATAAATTGGAAACACTTCCAATAAATATTCCTCACCCACAAACTAAGATCCTAAAATTAAATTTTAACTACAAATGGAAACTAGACTGTATTAAATACCTGGGGATCTGGATTACTCCTACATATGCAACACTCTACAGGGTTAAATTACACCCCCCCTTCTCTCACAGCTATATTATGACCTTGAAAAATGGAACTCACATACACTCTCCTGGTTTGGTATTATGACCACAATAAAAATGGTATCCCTCCCTAGACTTCTATACCACTTTGAAACTCTCCCAATACGTATACCCAATAGGGTTATGAAGGTATTACAGACTAAGATCACAAAATGTATCTGGGTGTCCAAGCCACATAGGATAGCTAGAAAGGTACTAACAACACCACTTAGATATTCCTAAATACTACTTGGCAGCACAGCTGTGACAAGCAGTGGCCTGGTCTGACAAGTCTCACTGTGGTAAATGGGTCACAATAGAAAATGATGCAATGTTTCCATATACTGTAGCCTTTCTATTATGGGATATAAACAAAGCGATTCACACAAAGGACATTATACTCAACTCTGTGAAACTGACCCTTGCCATATGGAACTACTCTAGGACATGATACAACATAATTAAGGGTCTATACAGACTGACCCCCATTTTTGGCAATCCCAATTTCGGACTAGGTTTGTCCTCCACATTTGCCCAACCCTGGCAGAGAACAGGTCTAACGCAGTTAAGGGATCTCTACAATCCACTGACCATACTTTCTGACCCACAGAATCTATACTTTTCAGGAATTACAGACTAAACATGAGGGTCTGAGCAATACTATTTTCTACCAACACCTGCAAATTCATCACTACACATTAAGGGTGATAGGTCCTCAACTACCTGTGAACCATGCACCACTGGACACTATTATGGCAACTAGATCCAGCAGGAAGGGTCTGATATCGGACATATATGGGATTCTTACAACAGACACAGAGCTCTCATTTGTCAAGCATAGATTCATGTTACTATGGGAGCAATCACTAGGACAGGGATCCCCAACCTTTAGAACCCGTGAGCAACATTCAGAAGTAAAAGGCGTTGGGGAGCAACACTAGCATGAAAAATCTTCTTGGGTGTCAAATAAGGGCTGTGATTGGCCATTTGCTAGCCCCTATGTGGATTCTCAACCTATATTGAGGCTCTGTTTGGCAGTGCACCTGGTTTTTATGTAACCAGAACTTGCCTCCAAGCCTGGAATTCAAAAATAAGCTCCTGCTTTGAGGCCACTGGGAGCAACATCCAAGGGGTTGGAGCGTAACATGTTGCTCACGAGCTACTGGTTGGGGATCACTGCACTAGGAGAAGAGCTCACCCTTCACTATTGGATTACAATATGGGAAAATTTAAGAAAAGCCTCAACGTTTGTCCCCCATAAAGACATAAATTACAAAATCCTTACACATTGGTACATGACACCCGCTAAACTTCACTCAATATATCCAGCTACTACAGCATCATGCTGGAGACAATGTGATGAGGAAGGCACATTATGCCACATATTCTGGACTTGCCCCCTTTTGGATGATTATTGGAAAGAGATGATGGCTTTATTGGAACCGCTTTCTGGGCTGCGCTTCCCCAGTGCTCCTGCGCGCTTGGCAGGAGGGGGCAGTGCGGACACTAGGACCGTGCGACCCAGGGGCGCAAGGACTGCGCAAAACAGGGTGCGGCCTAGGGGTGGCCTAATATGAATCTGGCCCTGTCTAAATGCGATACAACAAGCGACTCTGTTTGTGTGAGTGCAGAAAGGGCTTCTTTCTCATCCCCCTGCCATACAGACGTTCTTTGTGCAAATTGCGCTGAATTGTAGAACGATGTACAGATACACCATCTGCAGCAAGATGCTCTTGCAGGTCTTTGGATCTTAGGGAATAGTCCAAATTCGATTTGAATATGAAAAAAATTTAAAAATTAAAAATATTGAAAATGATCATGTACTGTCTCTTTAAAACTTTAACTTCGACCATTTGCCATCTAAAACCTGCTGAATTGCTGTTTTAGCCTATGGGGGACCTCCTAGAACTAATTTGCAGACAACTGGGGTTTTTTTTCGAAAACTTAGATTCAAATTTGATCGCATGCGCTATTACTTCGATTTGTACAAATAAAATTCAGCTGAATATGGACCTATTTGGCCAAAAAAAACTTTGACTTAATTTCAGTTGGTCTTTTTGAATTAGAATTTCAATGTTTTTCAAATTTAAAATCGACCCTTGATAAATATGCCCCAAGGGGCAGATTTATCAAAGGTCGAGGTGAATTTTTGAATTAAAAAAATTTGAATTTCAAGCTATTTTTTGTGTACTTCGACTAGGGAATAGCCCAAATTCGATTTGAATTTGAAAAAAAATTGAAAATTCGAATATCGAAATTTATCATGTACTGTCTCTTGTAAAATTTGCCATCTAAAACCAAATTGCTGTTTTAGCCTATGGGAGACCTCCTAGAACCTATTTGGAGTCAATTGGTGGACTTTGAAAAATCAAAGGGGGGGAAAACTTTGATTCGAATTCGATTGAATGTGCTATTACTTTGATTCATACAATTTGAATTTGGCCAAATACGGGCCTATTCGATCGAAAATGGACCTATTTGGCCAAAAAAAAAAAAATTTCAGTTGGTCTTTTTGAATTTCGAAGTTTTTCAAATTCGAAATTTGACCCTTGATAAATGTGCCCCTAAGGGGCACATTTATCAAAGGTTGATGTGAATTTTCGAATTCAAAAAATTCTAATTTTGAGTTATTTTTTGTGTACTTCGACAAGGGAATAGTCCAAATTCGATTTGAATTTGAAAAAAATTCAGCTTCGACCATTCACAATCAAAAACCTGCTGCATTGCTGTTTTAGCCTATGGTGGACCTTCTAGAACCAATTGGTGGATTTTGAAAAATCTAATTTTTTTGGGGAAAACTTCAATTCGATCAAATGCACTATTACTTTGATTCGTACGATTCAAATTCGGATGAATATGGACCTATTCTATTGACAGCGGACCTATTCGGCCAAAGAAAAACTTCGACTTAGTTTAGGTTGGTCTTTTTGAATTCGAATTTCTACGTTTTTCAAATTCGAAATTCAACCCTTGATAAATATGCCCCTAAGTATCTGGTGGTTTAAGTCCTCAATGTGTTTAGGTGTTCAAAAATAATCTCCTACTTTGAGGCCACTGGGAGCAGCATCCAAGGGGTTGGAGAGTAAAGTGTTGCTCACAAGCTACTGGTTGGGGACCACTGCCATAAAGAATGCTGAAATTTGAATGGTCAGTTAAAATTGTGTGTCATTGTGGAGAGAGATTTTCTGAATAGGCTTAAATGGAAAAAAAATCTCCATTAACACATTAGCAGCAAAATCTGCAGAAATTTGCAGCAAAAATTCACCTAAGCACTGCAAGCACTTGCACTGCCTTTCATTTATGTCCTCAATGTCTTTTGCAAGCAGGAGATGTCCACTAAAAGCTTTGCCCACAGAAATGACAGTACAAGATTCCAAATAAGTAAGTTAAGTAATAATATATGTGTATTTTTCTAAATCATTGGTGTTTGGACCTGAGACATTTCTTGTTTGTTTGCTTGTGAAGTTGTAATTTACCGTATATACCCGAGTATAAGCCAAGTTTTTCAGCATCCAAAATGTGCTGCAAAAGTCTACCTCGGCTTATACTCGGGTCAACGGTACCCGACCCGAGTAGCTGAGATTGCAGTCACTTTTAATCATTCCTATACCAACAGTTCACTTGGGGAGAGACTGCAATATCCCACAATGCCCTCTGTTGATTATATGAAAGAATAACAGTGCGACCCTCTGTTGGTTGTATGAAAGAATAACAGTGCGCCCTCTGTTGGTTATATGAAAGATTAACAGTGACTGCAATATCACACAGCGCCATCTGTTGGTTATATGAAAGATTAACAGTGACTGCAATATCACACAGCGCCATCTGTTGGTTGTATGAAATAATAACAGTGCGCCCTCTGTTGGTTATATTATAGAATAACAGTGACTGCAATACCACACAGCACCCTCTGTTGGTTATATGAAAGAATAACAGTGACTGCAATATCACACAGCACCCTCTGTTGGTTATATGAAAGAATAACAGTGACTGCAATATCACACAGTGCCCTCTGTTGGTTATATGAAAGAATAACAGTGACTGCAATATCACACAGCACCCTCTGTTGGTTATATGAAAGAATAACAGTGACTGCAATATCACACAGCACCCTCTGTTGGTTATATGAAAGAATAACAGTGACTGCAATATCACACAGCGCCCTCTGTTGGTTATATGGAAGAATAACAGTGACTGCAATATCACACAGTGCCCTCTGTTGGTTATATGAAAGATTAACAGTGACTGCAATATCACACAGCACCCTCTGTTGGTTATATGAAAGAATAACAGAGACTGCAATATCACACAGCGCCCTCTGTTGGTTATATGAAAGAATAACAGTGACTGCAATATCACACAGCACCATCTGTTGGTTATATGAAAGAATAACAGTGCGCCCTCTGTTGGTTGTATGAAAGATTAACAGTGACTGCAATATCACACAGCGCCCTCTGTTGGTTATATGAAAGAATAACAGGGACTGCAATATCACACAGTGCCCTCTGTTGGTTATATGAAAGAATAACAGTGACTGCAATATCACACAGTGCCCTCTGTTGGTTATATGAAAGCATAACAGTGACTGCAATATCACACAGCACCCTCTGTTGGTTATATGAAGGATTAACAGTGATGGCAATATCACACAGCGCCCTCTGTTGGTTATATGAAAGATTAACAGTGATGGCAATATCACACCCTCTGCACATGGTAGTGGGACAGTGGGACATTGCACACAGTAATCCGTTTGGCAATTCTCTGTCACCATCAACTTTGCAAAGAAGTCCGGTTGATCGCTGTGGGGGTCGCTTTGGCAGAATGTGCGCTGCTGGGAGACAGGGCTGTAGTTGTGTCTAGGCTTATACTAGAGTCAATAAGTTTTCCCAGTTTTCGTAGGTAAAATTAGGTACCTCGGCTTATACTCGGGTCGGCTTATACTCGAGTATATACGGTATGTTTTTTTGTCCAAAAAAATGTATCTCTGATGATCTAAGAAATATATTTATATGACTGAGATATGAGTCTGAATAAATTTGATTATATGCTTAAACATACATAGTGCTTAAAAAGTGCTCATTTGTCTGTGCCATACACTGAATTAACCTTAAGGGGCAGATTTATTAAGGGTCTAACTGAAAATTAGTTAAAAAGTTAAAAAAAAAAAATCGAATTTTGAGCTATTTCTGTGTACTCCGACTAGGGAATAGTCCAAATTTAATTTGAATATGAAAAAAATTAAAATATCGAAAATGATCATGTACTGTCTCTTTAAAACTTTGACTTCGACCATTCACCATCTAAAACCTGCTGAATTGCTGTTTTGGGAGACCTCCTAGACCCTATTTGGAGTCAATTGGTGGACTTTGAAATACCAAAGTTTTTTTCTAAAAAATATGTTGAATCTAATCCGATCGAATTTGATGTTACTTCGATTTGAATGATGGAATATAGCCTATTCACACGTAAAAAAAAACTTAGATTTTTTTAATACATTTTTAATGAATTTCAGTTGGACTTTTTTTATTCGAATTTCTAAGTTATTCAAAAAACTCCCATTACTTCAAAATTCAACCCTTGATAAATCTGCCCCACAGAGGTCCATTTATCAAAGGTCAAATTTCTGCCCCACAAAGGTCAAATTTCAAATTCATGTGAATTTCTTTTTAATTCAAATATACTCGCAATTCAACTGGGAGGTTATTTGAGAAAAAAAAAACTTGAATATCAGGAAGGTTATTAACATCACCAAATGGCTCAATGGACCTCTGCCATAATGAACATGGTGGCAAATATTCGAATTAGGACTGTTTTCATGGCTGAGATGTGATAAATCTCACATTCGAATTCATTTTCAAATAGGGGGAGTAAAATTTTAATGTGTGAATTTTGAAACTCGAAAATTCGAATTCAAATTTACTATTAGGGGGGCGTCGCTTGACACCGAGAGTAATGGCTGCCTAAGATAGGAGCTCGTGGAAGCCTTCACCAGATTAGACCTTCTATAAACCCGAAAATATGGGGAAAACCGGGAAATTAAGAGCCGGTTTTAATTAAGAGGACACCTTCGAGACGGCAATCAATGTCTCAACAAGAACTGGCACCGCTCTTTACTAAGAAAAAGCCGGACTGCTCAATCTCCAAGATGGTAGCGGTACAAAAGAAAGCAGACAGATATGCTGAAACAGCGCGCGACACCAGGGATCAGGAGAGCGAAGGTGAGGAAGAGACAAACATACAATCTTACCTGTCTAACCTGCCCATGCTGCAGGATATGACTACCTCGCTAAAAGAGGAGCTGCAGGACATTAAAAAGGACTTGCTCAATCTTGCAACACGCACTGACGACCTGGAGAGTAAACAGCATAAATTCTTACAAAAATGCTACATACCCAAGTCACCGCTCAAGCACGCACAATCGCTGAGATGCAAAGGCAGCTGGAAGACAATGAGAATAGGAGCAGGAGGAACAATATCAGGGTAAGGGGATTACCCGAATCACTATCCACTCCTGAAATCCTCCCTGCTCTACAGCAAATCTTCAATAATATTCTCTCCAGAGACATTGGCACTGTGATTGAAATCGAAAAGGGCCCATAAAGTCTACAAACCTAAAGCAGCTCCCTTGAACGCTCCCAGGGATGTCCTGTGCTGTCTGAATAGCTTCAGGCACAAAGAGGAGATTCTCCAGAAAGCTAAAGACGTAAATAACCTCATGTTTGAAGAATCCAATATAAAACTCTTCCAGGATATTTCTCGGTCTACCCTGATGAAACGCAAAGCATTGAAACCTATAACAGATGTTCTGAGAGAAAAGAACATCCCCTACAGATGGGGGTTTCCATTTTCCCTGATAGCCTCCAAAGATGGGGCACAAGCAGCACTCAGGCTACCTGAAGACATGTCTTTTTATCTTCAGAAACTGCACATCCTCAGATGGAGCTACCTGGATGGGCAGTGGAATCTAATGCATCCCAGGTACCGGATTTCGGACTGAGAGGAGTATGGAACCCCCCTCATACTCCCAAGCATACTCCTAGATCAACAAAAGGCCTGCCTCCAAGGGAAAGAAACTCAACTCCCAGGGACTTGAATCATTAGGGCCCACCTTGTCGGATAAGTATGATACCCTTTTCTCTATAGGTTTGCCAGTTGGCATCCATTGGACAGAGTAGGCTGAAGGAATGTTCTGTAGTGTAGAGGATATTTTGGGAAAAAGTAAAAAAAAAAAGTTATTATATTATGGAAAAATAAATAACTAAATACATTTACATAAATAACTATGCATTTTCTCGCAGTTAAGAGGTCTGTCTCTACTATAACGCTTATCTTGCCCATGGAGGAGTATTATAAGATCTTTAGGACCATCCCCCACAGGGAGGACTGACTAGGGATGTAGCGAACTGCCGTTTATGTGTTCGCGAACGCCGTTCGCGAACACCGGCAAAAAATGCGAACAGTTCGCGAACTGTTCGCGAACTTTGAACATCCGAAAATCGTGCGATTCGAACGATCGAAGGATTTTAATCGTTCGATCGAACGATTTTCGTTCGAATCGAACGATCGAAGCCATTCGATCGAATGATTTCATTCAATCCAATGGCTTCGATCGTTCGATTCGAACGAAAATCCTTCGATTTTAGCGATCGAATGGTCGAATGGTCGAACGATTTTGACGCGAACGCCTATTGGCGAACGTCGCGCGACGTTCGCGAACATTCGGCGGACGCGAACAGTCGAAGTTCGCGCGAACTAGTTCGCCGGCGAACAGTTCGCTACATCCCTAGGACTGACTAATATTAGAAGGACTTCCATCACAACTAACATTGCCTTATAACTAATTTTTCTCTACAAATGTGGTCAGATGTCTAGGTAATGGAGGGTAAGCAGTTAAGCGATACATAAAGCCTATGGCTAACCATTGGAATATTTTCTCTGCATTTGATACAATTTGGGAATATTAATGTACGATAATTGTGGGATGTCTGTACCCTGGTTTTCACTAAGAAGGTGTTACTGAGGTATCTCTTTTTATACCACTTAGTCTTCCCTTCTATACATTCAAAGGAAAAAAAAATTAGAGGTCTTTCCGGTGTCAATACGGCTATCTCAGCTCTTTTCGCTGTCTTCCACCCACCTCAATTCTTCCCCACCACACTACGGCCTTGTTAATAGGTAACCAGAACAGGGATATACTCCCTTATACAACTGGTTTGGCCGGTTGGGACCTAATTGTCCCCCTGTTTTACTTTTACTTCTAGCCCCTTTTCTCTTCCTTTCCCCCCCCCAATCCAAGTTAAGGTAACAATGAGTACTGCACAAAATGGCTATTCCACAATTACTTGTGTAAAGTTCAAACAGCAATTGTTGATGCTATACTTGGTTTATAATGAAGTGTAATATTGTTAGTTACAATGTTAATGGTATGAATAATCCTGCCAAGAGATCTCAGGTGATAGTTGAAGGGAGATACCTAATTCTGTTAGCTGATACAAAAATCACTATTGCAAATGTTTATGCGTCAAATGTGGACCAGGCTAAATTTCTTTATTGTGTTCCTGGGAGGCGATCTAAACATCTCTCTAAATCCATTAGTTGATACCTCCACAAAGAAAAGTAATGTCTCCTATAAAGATCTAAGAAGAGTTAAAAAGGCCTTGACAGAGATTCAACTAGTAGATGTGTGGAGATGTTTCAACTCACATAGTACTAATTTTTCACATTATTCTAAGACACATGCTTGCTAAGAATTGACTACATTTTTACTTCAAATAAATGGTTGTCCTATTGTCAGGATGCTAGATTGTTTTGAAACCAGAATTCAACTGGAAATTAAATAACACCATTCTCCTTAGTGACAAAAATAAGGAACAGATTTGCACGATGATTAAGACCTTTTTTTCTAGAAAATAATACCCCTAACGCTAACCCAGCAATGTTATAGGAGTCTCACAAATGTGTTTTACGTGGTCAACTGATTGCACTATAGAGAAAGGACAGTTCAGGCCCTTTTACTTGAAATAGCCAAACTAGAACAGTCCCATAAACAAACAATTGCAATAGAAGGAAAAAGGATTTAACTGAAATCAATCCTTGATCAATATTCCTATAAAGCTTATATGAGGTGTAAGCAGAGGACTTAGGAATTAGGAGACAAAATCTCTAAATATTTTGCAAACATTCTGAAAAAGCTACAACCCAACTCTTTTATTCCATCCATTAAGGATAAGAACCAACAGCTCTGTCACCTAACCCTGCAAATTGCCAGATGTTTTCAACAATTTTACCAGGCACTTTACAGTCTGGATGAATCAGACACCCCCTCTTCTAAACAGCTAGAAATAGATAAATTCATTAAAGAGGCCAAACTACCCCACGTATCAGTAACTCAGAGACAATCTTTGGATGAACCGATCTCACAAAGGGAAATTCTCTAAACCCTTCAATCGATTTCCATCAATAAGAGCCCAGGCCCAGATGGATTTAATTCACTATATTATAAAACCTTCTTACAAGAATTAACCCCATTTATGCTGCATTACTTTAATGATATTAACCAAGGATCCAAATTTCCCGCACAAGCTAAGGAAGCTCACATAACAGTGATCCCTAAGCAAGGGACGGACCGTCAATGCTGTGCTAGCTATAGGCCCATCTCCCTCATTAATGTTGACATCAAATTATATTCAAAAATCATAGCGAATAGATTGAAAACAATGCTTCAGCAACTTATAAACTCCGATCAGTCAGGATTTGTACCTGGTAGAGAGGGGAAAGATAACACATACAAAATTATTTCCCTAATCAATTTGGCAAGAAAGAAACAAATCCCAACAATGATTCTAACAACTGACGCTGAGAAGGCCTTTGACAGAGTGTTGTGGGACTTTTTGCGCCACACTTTGAAAGGCTTTGGTATTGGCGAGATAACCATAGGCAGAATATTAGCATTGTATGATGATCTCACGGCTAGAATCAGAATCAATGGCACCTTATCGCCGCAGGTATATATCAGAAACGGTACAAGGCAGGGGTGCCCGTTGTCTCCAATTCTATTCCTTATGGTGATGGAAACTATCCTGTCACATATTAGACTGAGCAAAGACATAACAGGCCTAATTATAAGGAACAATGAAAACAAAATTGCTGCATTTGCAGATGATCTATTGATCGTGATCACCAAACCTTTACTATCCCTCCCTAATCTCATGCTTCTCATTGCTAAATAAACTGGCTGCATAGTTCAACAATTGGAAAACACTAGGGCTTTCTTGGTTTTGTCGGTAATGCCCCAAATTTTGTACTATCTACAAACTATACCAATTAAACTACCCAAAGTGTTTTTTTAACAAGGTGAGATCCCTATTTAATGATTTTATATGGGAAAGTAAAACCCCTAGATGTAAGTTTGATAGATTGACCCTACCCAAAGAAAAAGGAGGACTAGCTCTCCCGGATACCTACCTATATTACGCCTCGGTACACTTAGTAAGAACTCTCCAATGGTACAAGAAAGGTGAAGGAAAACAGTGGTTAGAAATTGAGCAAGCTATGACCTCTATCCCTTTAAGCAATTTTTTATGGTCTCGATCTACTAGCATCCCCAAGGAAATTTTATCACACCCGACAATTTCCGCCACGTTGTCATTTTGGTATGAACATAGATTTACCTATAAATTAATGTCTGCTCTTCCAGTCATTCAGCCTCTATTACAGAACCCTGACTCCCCCCCCCCCAGTTTGGATCCCAAGGCTTTTACAAGATGCGGTCACTTGAGAGGGAGAGACACTAGACTAGCCAACTTCATAAACAAGGGAAAAATGATCCATCTTGCTGTAATCCAAAAACTCTGGGGCTCCCACCCAAGGGATCCATGGTGCTATTACCAACTCCATGACTATGTAAACTCCCTTCATCTCAGCCAAATAGATTTACTACAGACAGAATGGGAAAATATATTAGAACTTAAGAAACCGCTGCTTAGACCTATCTCACTAACCTATAAACTCCTAGGGGCACATTTACAAAGCTCGAGTGAAGGATTCGAATTAAAAAAACTTCGAATTTCGAAGTGTTTTTTGGGCTACTTCGACCTTCGACTACTACTTCGACTTTGAATCGAACGATTCGAACTAAAAATCGTTCGACTATTCGACCATTCGATAGTCGAAGTACTGTCTCTTTAAGAAAAACTTCGACTCCCTACTTCGGCAGCTAAAAGCTACCGAAGTCAATGTTAGCCTATGGGGAAGGTCCCCATAGGCTTGCCTGAGATTTTTTGATCGAAGGATATTCCTTCGATCGTTGTATTAAAATCCTTCGAATCGTTCGATTCGAAGGATTTAATCGTTCGATCGAACGAATAATCCTTCGATCGTTCGATCGCAGGATTTGCGCTAAATCGTTCGACTTCGATATTCGAAGTCGAACGATTTTAGTTCCTAGTCGAATATCGAGGGTTAATTAACCCTCGATATTCGACCCTTCATACATCTGCCCCCTAGTGTCATGGAAAACCTTATCTCACCCAAACTTTTTTGAAGCATGGGAAAACAAGTTGGGGATAAACCTAACCCCTATGATGAGACTAATAATAATGACTAAAGTCCACAAAACACTCAGAGCCTCTAGGGTAAGGAAAAAGCGATATAATATCACAAACAGGTGGTATTACACACCCAAAAATATACACAAAATATTTCCGGCAACGTCGAAATCTTGTTGGCGGTGTAAATCAGAGGTGGGAACATACAGTCATATTTGGTTTAACTGCCCTGCTATCATACCCGTTTGGAAAAAAGTTTGTAAGAGAATAAATCAGATAACAGGCTCTGTGATAAACCATACTGACATCAATCTGATTCTATTTCAGTACGATACTAGGCACAACGTCTGGTTATCAGATAAATTAACTTTACATCTTCTACACTCTGCTATGATACCCAAAAAATGGAAACAGACAAGCCCCCCATTAGTAATCGAGTGGTGCAACCTAGTGGAAGACACTAGGAAATTGGAGGAAGTTGCAAGTATTTTACATAATAATATTGCCTAGTGCAAGCTGTTATGGAAACCCTGGATAGACAGTTGGAAAAATACAAGTTGATTACCTGACCATGCGACCTACCTACATTAAACTAGTTAACTCTCTTGGCATCGAATTTTTGCCTTTATAATGTATAAACTGTTACTCTGAATATGTAGTATTGACTCATTATTCACCTGTTGAAATGTATTGGATATATATTATGCTTATGCTTCTCCCTCCCCTTTTACATTCTGTATCCTACCTCTTTTCTCCTTTTCTGGAAAATCAATAAAGAAAGATTTGACAAATTTACTATTAGATCCTTGATAAATCTGCCCCTTAATTTCAGATTATTTTCAAGAATCTTTCTTTCTTTCTTTCTTTCTTTCTTTCTTTCTTTCTTTCTTTCTTTCTTTCTTTCTTTCTTTCTTTCTTTCTTTCTTTCTTTCTTTCTTTCTAGGAATTGTTCAGTGTAAAAATAAAAACTAGGTAAATAAATAGGCTGTGCCTTTATACATTACATTTTTGGCTAACTAACTATATAAGAAACATGTTTTATTTTGTACAGGTTATCTATTTACCCAGTTTTTATTTTTACACTGAACTGTTCCTTTAAATCTACTAGAAAATCATGTAAACATTAAATAAACCCAATAGGCTGATTTTCCTTCCAATAAGGATGAATTATATCTTAGTTGGGATCAAGTACAAGGTACAGTTTTATTATTACGAAGAAAAGGGGAATCATTTTTTACAAATTTGGATAAAATTAAGTCTATGGGAGATGGCCTTTCTGTAATTCAGAGCTTTCTGGATAATGGGTATTTAGAATAAATGTCATGGCTGTATTTTGTTTCTTCCCACAACATATTTCTTAAAGATGATGTAAACAATATTACCCACTGTTCTAAAAATCATAGGTTGATCAATTGTTGCTGGACTACAAATTCCAGTATTTTTTAAGAGAAACTCCCTTTTCTGACATGAGCTCATTCAGTAGTGCTTATGTAGAAAAAATATATAAATAATGAACAGTAAAATGTAAAGTAAAGCTAAGGGAGTTATCTATCAAAATCCAAAATTTTCTCATGTTTTAAATAAAAATGCAGACCAAACTGGAATTCATGATTTACCCTTATTTATCATTAAAAAAAACCTGTAAAACTAAAATGTAAAATCGGATCCGGAAAAACCATGACTTTTTCGGCTTGTTTCACGAAATTCGTAACTTTTGTGAATTTTTCTGATTGGATGCCCGAAAAGTTGGAATTTTTCGAGAAAACGGCGGAAAAGCCCAAAATGTTTGGATTATTGTACAACACCCAACGAAGACCATAATATCTTTAAATTGTAAATAGGACCTCTGCTATTGACTTCTGCAGGACCTCGACAGGTTGAAGATTTTTTTTTACTACTAAAAATAATTGATTTTATTTATTATAAAATTTCGGACTTTAATAAATAGCCCTCTAAATGTCATTTTTATTTACACCAACAAACCCAATTCCACAGATTAAAAGGACTTCATGATAGTCTGTCTCTGTACTCCATTGAACCAGGTCATCATACGCCTCAGACTCACCCTGCTCCATTGTGAAGGGATGAACTCTGGGATTTTATGTCTCTCTGGTGGGTGGGGTAAAGCAGAGGGACTTCAAGTCCCAGAATTCCACTTCACATTGGAACAAGGTGAGGGAGAATTTGCATTACACTGCAAGACTAAGGGGTGGGGGAACTGGTCATGTAAAAAAAAAAAAAAGCTTTTCTATATCTGAAGTAAATAGTTTCAGGTCAAGTAGGGATGCATTGAATCCACTATTTGGGATTCAGACGAATCCCTGATTCCTTCATGAAAGATTTGCCCAAATCTGGAACTGAATCCTAATTTGCATATGCAAATTAGAGGTGGGAAAGGAAAAAGTGGAAAAAGTATGTTTTACTTCCTTGTTTTGAGATGAAAAGTCCAAAGTCCAAAAACGTTCAATTTTTTTTTTATAAATAACATCCTATTCGAGTTGTGAGTAAATTGGAATTTATTAGTTAAAAAAATTCACATAACTTCGAAACTCAACCTTTGATAAATCTGCCCCAAAATCTTCGAATACAAAAGTACAGCACATTAAAGCTGTTGAGGTCAAGTAGAAGTTAATGAATGATCCCCTTCTTTTCTAACAAAGACCAGCCCTTTTGTTCGTGGTTTTAGTGGTTATTTGAGATCAAAACTTTCAATATTGTACAAATTTTTCATTTCATTTACACAAAAAAATTCAGTGTTTACTAATTTTTCAGCAACTATTTTCGTTCGTAATTCTGATCTTTTAATAAATTACAAAGCATTTGTGATTGAAGTGAAAATTAGTTTAATTGTGATTTCAAAAACCTCTAATACCATTAAAATTCGACATTTAATAAATGGAACGCCACATAAACTCAACTGAGGTTTTTTCAAAATTGAATTTTTTTTCCTAGATCACGAACACATTTACAAAAAAAACTCAAATTGGAAAAAATCATGTTAGGTCACAGTAAACAGGAACTCATTTGCAACAAAAATCTCATAGTGTCATTCATTTTTACAAATTCAACTCCAAAACAAAATAATTTGAATGTTGAAAATAGATCCCCTATTGATTTTTATAGAAGTTTGTCCATTTTTTATTTGCCAATTTTTTTTTTTTTTACATTTTTGAGACATCTCTAAAATATGAGTTTAGGAAAATCTAATTTGACAAAAAAAATTTGAGATTCCATCTTTTATTTTTTTTTAATTGTCCGGAAGAAACATTGATCTTGAATGTTTAGAAATGTGTCCTTTTCCAATTGTTTTTATTGGCAGTTTGAATAAACAAAAGGAACAAAAAGCAGCAAAGCAATAGCTCAGCATAACATTTGTCAATTTCATAATAAGAAAAGAATTATTACACAACAATTCACTGTTAACAAAACATCAAATAATGACAATAACAAAATTCATCAAGGGAAATAAAATTATATAAAATAAGATAAAATTTTCCTCTCTACCAACCAAAAAAAATGTACCCAATTAACATCTTTAGTTAGTGGCAGATTTATCAAGGGTCGAAGTGAATTTGAGGGAATTTTCGAAGTAAAAAAATTTGAAATTTGAAGTAATTTTTTGGATACTTCTACCATCGAATAGGATACTATGACTTCGACTTTGACTTCGAATTCAATTCGAAGTAAAATAGTTCGAATATTTGACCATTTGATAATCGAAGTACTGTCTCTTTAAAAAAACTTCGACTTCAATACTTACCCAAATTAAACCTGCCGAAGTGCTATATTAGCCTATGGGGACCTTCTACAGCATTTTTTAAGTTTTCTGAAGTTGAAGTAAAATCGTACGATCGTGTAATAAAATCGTTAGAATCGTTCGATTTTAAGGATTTAATAGTTCGATCGAACGATTTTACTTCGACCGCAGAATACCCAAATTCAATGAAAAAAGTTTGAATTCGATATTCGAATTCAAAGTATTTCAATTAGATGGTTGAATTTCGAAGTATTTTTTACTTCGAAATTCGACCCTTGATAAATCTGCCCCTTAATCTTGGAATTGCAATGAGCATATAGAGAGGAGTCTTCATCAGAATTATACATACATTTTTCTATATAAACCCTATCTTCAGATTCCAGAAGATAGCCCATAGTGTAAGAAAATTTTCTCTAAAACCCAAATTACCAGACCTAAAATCTATTGCTTCATCTATGCAGAGAGACTTAAGATAGGATAAAATTACCTGAATCCAATATAAAAAAAAAATGGATTTACGGTAGCAGCAATAGCCAGATGTACAAAATTCTTATAATTATTCCAAAATTTTGTCTTTGGAATACGAACAGCAGAAGACATTGCCCGAAAATCAAGCAGTGCAAATTCAGGAGACAATTTAAGGTTCAATATTCAATTTTTCATTTAGGAAATTTTCAAGCTCATTCCATAGCTCAGACATGAAAGGACTTCCCCACACATAATAAAATAGAGAAACACTCTTTGACTTGCACTAAGAAAGTGAAACACCCCCTGAATTCTTAGGGGCAAATTCACTAAGGCGCGAAGCGCCGAATGCTAGCATTAATTCGCTAGCGTTTGGCATTTTCGCTACTGTGCAAATTCACTAACGAACGCTGGCGTAGTTTCGCTAGTGTTACTTCGCAACCTTACGCCAGGCGAATCTTCGCTAGCGACGAAACTACGCAAATTCACTAACTTGCGCAGTGTACTGAACGCTACCTTTTACGCTAGACTTCCTTCTCCACCTCAGACCTGGCGAAGCGCAATAGAGTAGATAGGGATTGCTTAAAAAAAAGTCAAAATTTTTTCTAAGTCCCAAAAAACGCTGGCGTGTTTTCTACATGATGGCTGATAGGCTGAAAAAGATCGAAAAAATTTTGGGGCTCCCCTTCCTCCCCCCTACATTTCCTAACTCATGGCAACTTACCTAGACAGTGGGCACAAGTGTAGGGCAAAATAAAAAAAACTATTTGCAGATTTGAAGGTTTTCTAGGCATTTATAGTGCAGATCCGTGTTCCTCCATTGAAATTTGAATTTCACGCCGTATGCAAATTAGCCTTCACTAGCGTAACTTCACTTTATATAGCGAAACAACGCTAGCGCAACTCCGCAACCTTATGCTACCCCTGAGCGCAACTTCGGATTTTAGTGAATTTGCGAAGCGCTGGCGAAATTACGCCTGGTGAAGTGCGGCGAAGTTGCGCAACTTCGCATCTTAGTGAATTTGCCCCTTAAATTAAGATAACATAGCTTAAATGGATCAATCTAAAATGCTATAGGAATTTGTCCTAATATAGTTATAAAGGTTGGGGCCCCATGTTTAATTATAGTAAAATATCAGCAAGCCATATCTCCATGGGCATCAGGAACCCACTGAGCCCTTTATACTCATGGTCCTCACAGCAGTCACTGCATTTGTTTTCCCCTTTTATTTACACCCAAATACCGTAGCCTGATACTTCAATCCTACTTATCATAAAGAAAGTGTTGAGCTGGTTCTTGTAGCAGTAAAGTGAGGATGAAAGGAAGGTCGGTTCCTGGAGGTCCAATATCTTGTGTATTGTGGTTTAGACACTGGTGGCAAGGACTGCGATGAGTGCAATGATCAGAATGACAATGAGCACACTTACAATTGGTAACACTACCTGGAATGGGAAATAAAATATATATTAGCAACAATTTTTCAGTTCTTTTTCTCATGCCATTAACCCACACATTGTCTTCTGTTGCCTTATTCCTCTCATCCATAATGAAGTCTACTGATGTCTGTATTCTGTACAGTAGTGATGAGCAAATTTGTCCTGTTTTTTGCCAAAAAATTCTTGAAACTGAGGAAAAACTCACGTAACGGTGAAAAATTTGCAAAACGCTTTAAAGTTAATTGGTTGTCAATTTTTTTTTTTTCCGTGCGACAATTTTTAGATGCGTGCAACAATTTTTTTCACTCCAAATTAATTAAAGTCTATGGCGGGTTTTCTTAAGGCGACTTTTTTGTCCAAATGCATTAAAGTCAATAGATGTTTTTTCTTAAGGCGACTTTTTGCCCAAATGCATTAAAGTCAATGGACGTTTCCCCCTTAAGGCGACTTTTTTGTCCAAATGCATTAAAGTCACTGAGTATTTTTTCTCAAGGCAAATTTTTTGGTCCAAATGCATTATAATCAATGGGCGTGTTTTCTTAAATGAATGGAGGTCGAAGTTTTTTTGGGTCTGAAGTGGGCCGAATTTGGCCTATTTCGAATTGTAAAATTGTACTTTGATTCAAAGTTTTTTTAACTTCAACCTTCAATCTCCAAAACTCCCCCAATTGCCTCCATACAGGTTGTAGGAGGTCCCCCATTGGCTAAAACAGCACTTCGGCAGCTTTTAGGTGGCAAATGGATGAAGTCAAAGTTTTAAAGAGGCAGCACTTCAAAAAAAATTGACATTCGAATTTCGACGTTTTTTTCAACTTCGAATCGAAGTTGGACTATTCGATGGTCGGAGTACCCAAAAATTACTTAGAAAATCAAAGTTTTTAACTTCGACCTTTGATAAACCTGCCCCTAAATGTAACAGTTTACAGGGTCGGCGACCCTCCATCCCAGATCGGCTTTAGAAGGTGAAAAAAGACACTTGACACTTCAATATTCGAAAAACGGTCACACATAGAAAATAGAAAGTCATTGGAAAAAGTCGTTATTTCTGGTGAATTATCTGAAACCAACTAGTTGTATGAAGATGAACCACCCCTTTAACGCGACTTTTTTGTCTAAATGCATTATAAGCAATGGGTGTTTTTTCTTAAGGCAACTTTTTTGTCCAGATGAATTATAGTCAATGCGTTTTTTTTGTTTTTTTTTGTCCCAGGAAATTTTTTGCTGCAGCAAAAAAATTGCAGATGCCAAAATACAGAAATTCCCCACTAATCCCTGGCTGGGGAAAAATTCACCCATCACTACTGTACAGATGATACACAGAGATTACAAAGCAAAAAATAGTTAATCTTGTTATGTCTTTATATTCTGAACAGGATTGATTCAAATCTAAGAATACTCTCATGGATCACTATCACTGCATTATGTGCGGGGGATTACGCTACTCAACTAACTGCCACCTTCTAATAACTAAATTGGGTTATAATACACTATTTGCTGAATTGTGGTCCCCACATAATGACTCTATGTTGGCTTATATTGCTCAGTGTAGAGACTTGAATGTGTATTTTCTTTAGGACTGAAACATTTTCATTCTCATACCTTAGTATTCCATGTTCCCTTTGGTGATTCTACTGATTTACTTGGGTCCATAAGAGATTTCTAGAGAGAAATAAAATATATAATATATTACGCACACGCTCTATTTCTGTACAGCTCATATCCTATACTACATCATTATTTATAATATACTTGAGAAAGGTCCTAATGAGGACGTTGGATTTTTGCACAATGTGGTGGAAATAAAAAGTTTGTCGTTTTTTTTATATGTGAATTGTAACTGACGTTCTTGATGACGGCTCCAAATTAGGGGCCGAAACGTTGAATAAATCCACCTTTTTTCACTTTGCAACAAGTCTTGTGAGTGTGGTTGATTTTTCAAAGTTTAATATATATATATATAATATTATTTATTCATGTTGCTCTTGTGCAACAGACTGTGTATATATATATATATATAAACTGTACATATTCAAGGTACATTCATCTTTTTGGGATAATCTCTACTGACTTTCTTCCTAAATCCTAGTGCAATGAAATATAATTTTTGTTGAAATGATAAAATCAAAGTCACTGAGGAGTAATCACAGGCTGAGTTATACAGGGAACTCTGAGTATCACTCATGTATTATAAGGGATAATGTACCCCCTACTGTAAATGATAAGGATATTAGAAGTCACTGAGGGGTTGTTCTGTGACCATATAAAGGCACAAGGCTGCAGGCTGAGTTATACAGGGAACTCTGAGTATCACTCATGTATTATAAGGGATAATGTACCCCCTACTGTAAATGATAAGGATATTAGAAGTCACTGAGGGGTTGTTCTGTGACAATATAAAGACACAAGGCTGCAGGCTGAGTTATACAGGGAACTCTGAGTATCACTCATGTATTATAAGGGATAATGTACCCCCTACTGTAAATGATAAGGATATTAGAAGTCACTGAGGGGTTATGTGACCATATAAAGACACAAGTCTACAGGCTGAGTTATACAGGGAACTCTAAGTATCATTCATGTATTATAAGGGATAATGTACCCCCTACTGTAAATGATAAGGATATTAGAAGTCACTGAGGGGTTATATCATATAAAGCACATGGGCACAGTTCATCAAATTTGAAGGTGACTTCTAATACCATATACAGCATAGGCATAAT
The DNA here is from genome assembly GCF_017654675.1 of Xenopus laevis. Classification (NCBI taxonomy): domain Eukaryota; kingdom Metazoa; phylum Chordata; class Amphibia; order Anura; family Pipidae; genus Xenopus; species Xenopus laevis. The sequence continues at coordinate 109,902,849 of NC_054388.1, read as the reverse complement.
TTTTTCAGTCTGAGGGAATCATGTTACACAAATGACATCACTATGTGCCAATAACAACAGATGACATCACTATGCACCATGTATAAAATTGTTAATTACAGTAATATCATGACTCAATTATAAGCATATGTATTACAGGTACAGTACTACTGCTTTTTTTGAGTCTACATGAGGTTTCCAGTATCACAGACCCTAGGAATCACATTATTGTGAGATTTGTAGTCCAACAACAGCTGAGTAATGTTTGTTTGAGCAGTGCAGCAGAGTTTACTACCCCTATAAAAACACTCTGAATTTACAAAGTATCAGCTGCCTTACCTTTTCTGTGTTTTCTATCACATCTGTTAAAAGAATAGACAGCAGATATCACTATAAGTTTGTTTTATTAACATTGTATGTATGTATATTTGTATTTGTATAGCGCTGCTTGAGGGCAAAGCTCTTTACAGCAAAACAATAAATTAGTAATAACAAACAAGGGGTCACAGCAATAATAAGTAAACAGTAAGGGGCAGATTTATCAAGGGACGAATTTCGAAGGATTTTAGCGCAAATGCTTTGATTGAACAATCTGTTATCTACTGTGTATCCTGTGCTTGAATGGCTGCCCCCATGGCTACACAGCAGCTTGTTTGTATAAACTATAGTAGTACTTATCTGTTATCTACTGTGTATCCTGTGCATGAATGGCTGCCCCCATGGCTACACAGCAGCTTGTTTGTATAAACTATAGTAGTACTTATCTGTTATCTACTGTGTATCCTGTGCTTGAATGGCTGCCCCCATGGCTACACAGCAGCTTGTTTATATAAACTATAGTAGTACTTATCTGTTATCTACTGTGTATCCTGTGCTTGAATGGCTGCCCCCATGGCTACACAGCAGCTTGTTTATATAAACTATAGTAGTACGTATCTGTTATCTACTGTGTATCCTGTGCTTGAATGGCTGCCGCCATGGCTACACAGCAGCTTGTTTATATAAACTATAGTAGTACGTATCTGTTATCTACTGTGTATCCTGTGCTTGAATGGCTGCCCCCATGGCTACACAGCAGCTTGTTTATATAAACTATAGTAGTACTTATATGTTATCTACTGTGTAGCCTGTGCTTGAATGGCTGCCCCTATGGCTACACAGCAGCTTGTTTATATAAACTATAGTAGTACTTATCTGTTATCTACTGTGTATCCTGTGCTTGAATGGCTGCCCCCATGGCTACACAGCAGCTTGTTTGTATAAACTATAGTAGTACTTATCTGTTATCTACTGTGTAGCCTGTGCTTGAATGGCTGCCCCCATGGCTACACAGCAGCTTGTTTATATAAACTATAGTAGTACTTATCTGTTATCTACTGTGTATCCTGTGCTTGAATGGCTGCCCCCATGGCTACACAGCAGCTTGTTTGTATAAACTATAGTAGTACTTATCTGTTATCTACTGTGTATCCTGTGCATGAATGGCTGCCCCCATGGCTACACAGCAGCTTGTTTGTATAAACTATAGTAGTACTTATCTGTTATCTACTGTGTATCCTGTGCTTGAATGGCTGCCCCCATGGCTACACAGCAGCTTGTTTATATAAACTATAGTAGTACTTATCTGTTATCTACTGTGTATCCTGTGCTTGAATGGCTGCCCCCATGGCTACACAGCAGCTTGTTTATATAAACTATAGTAGTACGTATCTGTTATCTACTGTGTATCCTGTGCTTGAATGGCTGCCGCCATGGCTACACAGCAGCTTGTTTATATAAACTATAGTAGTACGTATCTGTTATCTACTGTGTATCCTGTGCTTGAATGGCTGCCCCCATGGCTACACAGCAGCTTGTTTATATAAACTATAGTAGTACTTATATGTTATCTACTGTGTAGCCTGTGCTTGAATGGCTGCCCCTATGGCTACACAGCAGCTTGTTTATATAAACTATAGTAGTACTTATCTGTTATCTACTGTGTATCCTGTGCTTGAATGGCTGCCCCCATGGCTACACAGCAGCTTGTTTGTATAAACTATAGTAGTACTTATCTGTTATCTACTGTGTAGCCTGTGCTTGAATGGCTGCCCCCATGGCTACACAGCAGCTTGTTTATATAAACTATAGTAGTACTTATCTGTTATCTACTGTGTATCCTGTGCTTGAATGGCTGCCCCCATGGCTACACAGCAGCTTGTTTATATAAACTATAGTAGTACTTATCTGTTATCTACTGTGTATCCTGTGCTTGAATGGCTGCCCCCATGGCTACACATCAGCTTGTTTATATAAACTATAGTAGTACTTATCTGTTATCTACTGTGTATCCTGTGCTTGAATGGCTGCCCCCATGGCTACACAGCAGCTTGTTTATATAAACTATAGTAGTACTTATCTGTTATCTACTGTGTATCCTGTGCTTGAATGGCTGCCCCCATGGCTACACAGCAGCTTGTTTATATAAACTATAGTAGTACTTATCTGTTATCTACTGTGTACCCTGTGCTTGAATGGCTGCCCCCATGGCTACACAGCAGCTTGTTTATATAAACTATAGTAGTACTTATCTGTTATCTACTGTGTATCCTGAGCTTGAATGGCTGCCCCCATGGCTACACAGCAGCTTGTTTATATAAACTATAGTAGTACTTATCTGTTATCTACTGTGTATCCTGAGCTTGAATGGCTGCCTCCATGGCTACACAGCAGCGTGTTTATATAAACTATAGTAGTACTTATCTGTTATCTACTGTGTATCCTGTGATTGAATGGCTGCCCCCATGGCTACACAGCAGCTTGTTTACATAAACTATAGCAGTACTTATCTGTTATCTACTGTGTATCCTGTGATTGAATGGCTGCCCCCATGGCTACACAGCAGCTTGTTTATATAAACTATAGTAGTACTTATCTGTTATCTACTGTGTATCCTGTGCTTGAATGGCTGTCCCCATGGCTACACAGCAGCTTGTTTACATAAACTATAGCAGTACTTATCTGTTATCTACTGTGTATCCTGTGCTTGAATGGCTGCCCCCATGGCTACACAGCAGCGTGTTTATATAAACTATAGTAGTACTTATCTGTTATCTACTGTGTATCCTGTGATTGAATGGCTGCCCCCATGGCTACACAGCAGCTTGTTTAAACTATAGTAAAGTTTCTGAAGCAAATACACCAGTTGTATCAGTGCAGGGCAACATTATAATATATTACATTATATTTTCATTTGTTTAAGACACTTTCATTTTTTGTTATTACTGTTTCTTTAACTGTACTAGATATTGGTCTAATATATAGGTTATATATATATATATATATATATATATATAGAGAGAGAGAGAGAGAGAGAGAGAGAGAGAGAGAGAGAGAGAGAGAGAGAGAGAGAATAAAGTACCCCCTCTTGTAAAATATGAGGATATTATAAGTTACTGAGGAGTTTCATGACCATATAAATACACGAGGCCGAAGGCCGAGTGTTTTTGTACAGGTCATGGAACTCCGAGGTAACTTTAATATCCTCATATTTTACAACTGGGGGTACTTTATTTATTATAATACACAAGTTTCAGTGAGTCATGTGACTGAAATGACATCAGAACTCACCGTTTATAACTGATGACATCAGAACTCACCGTTTATAAGGATATAATTTACAAGATATTCATGGCTTTTGTGTATTATATAGTGAATAAAGTACCCCCTCTTGTAAAATATAAGGATATTATAAGTTACCGAGGAGTTTCATGACCCTATAAAAACACGAGGCCGAAGGCCGAGTGTTTTTATTCAGGTCATGGAACTCCGAGGTAACTTATAATATCCTCATATTTTACAACTGGGGGTACTTTATTTATTATAATACACAAATTTTAGTGAGTCATGTGACAGAAATTACATCACTACTCACCGTTTATAACTGATGACATCAGAACTCACCGTTTATAAGGATATAATTTACAAGATATTCGTGGCTTTTGTGTATTATATAGTGAATACAGTACCCCCTCTTGAAAAATATAAGGATATAAGTTACAGAGGAGTTTCATGACCACATAAAAACACGAGGCTTCGTTTTTTTTTATACAGGTCATGGAACTCCGAGGTAACTTCTAATATCCTCATATTTTGCAACTGGGGGTACTTTATTTATTATAATACACAAGTTTCAGTGAGTCATGTGAAAGAAATGACATCAGAACTCACCGTTTATAACGGATGACATCAGAACTCACCGTTTATAAGGATACAATTTACAGGATATTCATGGCTTTTGTGTATTATATATATATATTTTCACTACTTTAAACTTTTTGTTCTTTTGTTTAAGCCCCTGTATGCTTCTGGGAATGACGCTTCTAGTTTAAAGCAACAGCACTTCCAGTTCAATGGTGGTCAGTGGGTAGTAGTCAGGTTGTGAGTAAGGGAGTTGAAGGTTGAGTTGGGTCGTGTGAGTAAAAAAATGGTCTGGGTCTCAAGACTTGGAATTGCACACGATTGTAGCTTAGGGCAAAATGAATACAGTAAAGTACAATAGAGGGGAAACACATTATATCAGTTATACAGGGCTGTCGGGTACATCATTTTAACTTAGTTTTCAACATTGTGAAATAGTAAGTTAAGGAGATTTCTTACCTGGGGATCTTCGTAAGACGGAGTCGTGTCCATCTCGTCTGACATTGGAAGAACCCTGGGAGGAAGGTACGGGGGAGTAGGATTCTAGTTGTATAAAAATAAAACATGAATGTGCAGCGCCACCTAGTGTTAGGTATAATTTTAAAAACTTTCTTCAGCTCAGTTGTTTTCGGATATAACAAAATACCTGGTTCATGTTTTACTTTTGACCCTTTTTCCCAAAATAAAAGTTTAATGTTCCCATCTCTGGTGGTTCAGTCTGGCAGCTCAGTGTTACAATTCTGTTACAATTTAATGCATTTACTTGTTATATATCTCAGCAGCGTCTGTGGAATATTAGAGACTATTGTATCAATTCTAACAGCTGCCTGTAATGAAACCCAGAGATTCTGCTCAGCAGGGACACAGATAAGAAATGGAGCAATTTAGAAGAGGGGTCGGTGACCTCCCTCCTAGAGCTGCTTCAGAAGGACATGAGAAAATAAAAAATGAAAACTTTAACATCACTATATTACAAAAATTGTTACAAATAGAAACCATTCTGGTGAACTATTTAAAAACAACAGAACTAAAAAAATGTGTTGGAATGTGAACAACCCTTTTAAAGGAGAATTCAACCCTTAACTAAAAAAACCCTACGTAGACCCACCTCCCTCCTCCCCCCCAGCCTAGTTGCCCCCCCTACTATACCTGCTTTCTCACAGTCACACTCCCTTCCCAGAGACTATTATCCACTGTTACTATAGACACCATCTTTCCCTACTATACCTGCTATCCCACAGTCACACTCCCTTCCCAGAGACTATTATCCACTGTTACTATAGACACCATCTTTCCCTACTATACCTGCTATCCCACAGTCACACTCCCTTCCCAGAGACTATTATCCACTGTTACTATAGACACATCTCTCCCTACTATAGCTGCTATCCCACAGTCACACTCCCTTCCCAGAGACTATTATCCACTGTTACTATAGGCACCATCTCTCCCTACTATACCTGCTATCCCACAGTCACACTCCCTTCCCAGAGACTATTATCCACTGTTACTATAGGCACCATCTCTCCCTACTATACCTGCTATCCCACAGTCACACTCCCTTCCCAGAGACTATTATCCACTGTTACTATAGGCACCATCTCTCCCTACTATACCTGCTATCCCACAGACACACTTCCTTCCCAGAGACTATTATCCACTGTTACTATAGGCACCATCTCTCCCTACTATACCTGCTATCCCACAGTCACACTCCCTTCCCAGAGACTATTATCCACTGTTACTATAGACACCATCTTTCCCTACTATACCTGCTATCCCACAGTCACACTCCCTTCCCAGAGACTATTATCCACTGTTACTATAGACACATCTCTCCCTACTATAGCTGCTATCCCACAGTCACACTCCCTTCCCAGAGACTATTATCCACTGTTACTATAGGCACCATCTCTCCCTACTATACCTGCTATCCCACAGTCACACTCCCTTCCCAGAGACTATTATCCACTGTTACTATAGGCACCATCTCTCCCTACTATACCTGCTATCCCACAGTCACACTCCCTTCCCAGAGACTATTATCCACTGTTACTATAGGCACCATCTCTCCCTACTATACCTGCTATCCCACAGACACACTTCCTTCCCAGAGACTATTATCCACTGTTACTATAGGCACCATCTCTCCCTACTATACCTGCTATCCCACAGTCACACTCCCTTCCCAGAGACTATTATCCACTGTTACTATAGACACCATCTCTCCCTACTATACCTGCTATCCCACAGTCACACTCCCTTCCCAGAGACTATTATCCCACTGTTACTATAGACACCATCTCTCCCTACTATACCTGCTATCCCACAGTCACACTCCCTTCCCAGAGACTATTATCCACTGTTACTATAGGCACCATCTCTCCCTACTATACCTGCTATCCCACAGTCACACTCCCTTCCCAGAGACTATTATCCACTGTTACTATAGGCACCATCTCTCCCTACTATACCTGCTATCCCACAGTCACACTCCCTTCCCAGAGACTATTATCCACTGTTACTATAGGCACCATCTCTCCCTACTATACCTGCTATCCCACAGACACACTTCCTTCCCAGAGACTATTATCCACTGTTACTATAGGCACCATCTCTCCCTACTATACCTGCTATCCCACAGTCACACTCCCTTCCCAGAGACTATTATCCACTGTTACTATAGGCACCATCTCTCCCTACTATACCTGCTATCCCACAGTCACACTCCCTTCCCAGAGACTATTATCCACTGTTACTATAGGCACCATCTCTCCCTACTATACCTGCTATCCCACAGTCACACTCCCTTCCCAGAGACTATTATCCACTGTTACTATAGACACCATCTCTCCCTACTATACCTGCTATCCCACAGTCACACTCCCTTCCCAGAGACTATTATCCACTGTTACTATAGGCACCATCTCTCCCTACTATACCTGCTATCCCACAGTCACACTCCCTTCCCAGAGACTATTATCCACTGTTACTACAGGCACCATCTCCCCCTACTATACCTGCTATCCCACAGTCACACTCCCTTCCCAGAGACTATTATCCCACTGTTACTATAGACACCATCTCTCCCTACTATACCTACTATCCCACAGTCACACTCCCTTCCCAGAGACTATTATCCCACTGTTACTATAGGCACCATCTCTCCCTACTATACCTGCTATCCCACAGTCACACTCCCTTCCCAGAGACTATTATCCCACTGTTACTATAGACACCATCTCTCCCTACTATACCTGCCATTCCATAACCACAGTTCCTCACTTCAACATTTTTGTCTTTCACTCTAAAATTGTTACCTGGTATTGGTTTATCAGGGTATTGGACACCACCTGAAAATTAGAAATAATAGAGAATTAATAAAGTTACAGGGCAATTATCAATTAAGGAGCATGCACTTGTATCACCACATGCTGAATAGCATATTGTGATGCTTATGTGAAAACACCTCCCCTTACGTATCTACTATATCCCGCTTATTTAACTGTTCTGCTGGGACATCACTGTGTATGTCAATTTTGGCTATCATTATCTGAAATACAAGAACTTTGGGCATGAACATTAAGTTGCACGATTTTGCTCTAGCCGAATAAGTATTAAAAAATTAGACACTTTTTGTCTAAATTTACTTGTGATTCCTCCTTTCCATCTTCCAAACCCATTTACCTCTTTCTTTCCTACACATCGATCTTCTCTAATATACTGAACTTTTCTAGAGCACTGGAGCATTAATCCTACTTCCTTTAACTCTAGACCATGTCAAGCCTTTCTATGGCCATGAAACTTGTATGAAATGATTCCCTGTTGCCTCTCATCTAATGACATCTTGATGGAAAACGTCTAAAACCAAGTGGTGCTACCAACTAGAACACCAGATTGTATTCAACTGGTGCAAGTTAATCTCAAACATCCTGGAAATATAATAATTCCTACGTATTTCATGTGAGGAGGAGTCATCCAAGATCTTCTTCATCTGGTTACGTTTGGCTGTGATGGAGTTGTGCTCCTCTTGAAATAATTCCGATGTTGCAATCTCGCTCCACTTTGGCTCAGGACCTCCTTTTGTAATACAGGATTTTTTCTCCTCCTCACTGATAAGAAAGAGTTTACAAGCATGAAGTTCAATGCTCGGCTGAGCTCTTATGATCTCTCTCATTTTAGCGTCACTGCTGTCCGTCAGGTCGTCTATCACCACAATGACATTCTTTTTCCCTACAAACAGAGAACAATAGGTGAATTACCGATCAACAAATGGAGCACAAAATATTGTCTTGTGGTGTTCAATATGAGACATTTGCTATTAAAATATTTGCGTAAAAGCATTGGTTTAAGGCAATGTATTTATTCATCACTAGGCATACAGGTTTGATTGAAACATAACAAGCAATGTTTATACAAGGTATTGGCACAAAGTAGAGAACTGGACATTTCTATTGGTCTAACATTTGTAGATGGAGCAAACACTTTAATATTTTGTTCAGGTGGCTCACCATGCCCAACATCATCATGTGACTACTTTTTAACTGATCATTATCAAACCTCTTTTTTGAGGTTGCTGAGCTGAGTTGCATTGTCATGTCAGAACACAGTTTGCTCCATCTCTATGTACTGAGCTGTTCTCCAGCAGCCATGGGGATGCTGGTTTGAATCATTCATAATTTTACACAAGAACCAGGCCTGGCCAAGGGATACGCATCAAGACAACTGTCCCGATTGCACCAAACTTTCATGTAAGGGTGCAAACAATCGAGTATAATAAAGGGAGGAAGCTTCTTGCTCCAAAATAATTCTTATCTAGCGAGCAAACCATTACACATTCCACCAGCCTAAAAGCATCTATTGATATTGCTGGTGATCTACAAGAAATAAATCTGTGTTGTTCTACAGATCTCATGCCTCCCAACATGTCTAGCTTTCAGCTTTGCTGAAAACTCTGCACCCCAATACCAGGAGTATTTTATTTGTCATCTTTCTAACTGGGGGCAGCACATTAAAAGCACATTTAGCAGCAGATCAGAGTTTATGTTGTGGATTCTTCTCACCAAGTGTTTCACATAAATGTTTCAGCTCTTCATCATATAAAGAATCAGTCACATCTGTAATGTTCAGCCTTCCTCTCTTCAGGGTGTGGTACAGGATAGCGAAGGAGCACTGGGACACATTCTGCTCAAACTCCATGAAGCTGTTGCTGATGTACTTGGGGAGGACATTCTTCACTACACTGTGGAACAATGTAAGGTGGAGCAGACTCATCAGCCAGTTGTAATTATCTCGGTCATCTCTTGAGAAGATCCCAACAGTGTGGCTGGTTTTTGCCATTTTCCCGAACTTTCCTCTGCACGTGAAGAAGCAACAACAAGAGGTTACTGTAAGGGATAATGTAGGGGCGCTGAGGAGGCAGCAGGAGGAAAGCGAGTCTTTTAGGCAAAAGCTGGCTGAACCCATGGGGACAGAGACAGAAAAAGGGCAGGAACAGGGTAACGAGGGCCATGAGAGACTGGAACAGGTGCAGAGCGGAACAGGACGGAGAGGGCGAAGATCAGGACTGGAATAGACAGGATGAAGAGGGTGAAGGTTGGGACAGGAACAGACTGGATGGGACAGGATGGTGCGGGTATAGATCAGATCAAACTGGGGATAGAGTGCAGAAGAAGACTGGAGCAGACGGAGACTGGAGCAGAAGGAGAGGATGGGAGCAGAAGGACTGGATAGCGAGAGGACTGGATAGCAAGAGTACTGGAGCAGATAGCAGGAAAGATAGATGGAGAGGGAAGATATAGACTGGGTACAAGTCAGAACAAAACAGGCAGCAGGAACCAGAAGGGCAAAGTCAAGGCAGAATAAGGTTAAGGCAAGGTCAGATTTGAAGTGAGGAGCAAAGCAAGATTCAGAATAGCAAGGAAAACTGGGCAGAGCAAGGTCAAGGCGAGATTAAAGCAAGGAAAGATCAAGGTTTAAAGCAGGACAGGAGCAAAACTGGAAGGGGAAGGGAAGGCAAATCAAGATAAGACAAAGTTCAGAGCCAGGCAGGACAAGACAGGGACGAGTTCAGACAAGACAAGGCAAGGAAAGGAGGCTACAGCAGGAACCCTTAGCTACGGACAATGCCACACTGCTAGTTTGGTAAGCCAATGCTCAGGCAAGGAGTGTTTTGAAGGCTGGCCTTAAATAGGGCAGAGTCAGCCCTGATTGGCTGACTGCTAACCAATCAGGCTGCTGTTGGGCTGGGGCTGCAAATGCCTGGTAATATAGAGTGAGCAACCCTGCAGGCTGCTCACCTGGTCCAGTAGTTAAGCCATCAAACCAGAAACCCAAAGGTCCCTGGCTCAAATGCCAGCAGAGCCTGACAGTTACTACAGGTAAAAATCAATGATGGCATTGTTTTATATCTCCCTGTAAACTCCATAAGCACGTTTATGGTTTACTTGCTGAACTGAGAGGTAAAATGAGGTGATCCTCAAATCAAGTATTTTCCCCAATGACCAGCAGCCTACTTAGCTCATACATGAGAATGCTGCCTGCCCTAGGTTCACCAGCTCTATCTTTGTTTAAAAGATCAACCCTGAAGGCCACAACCACATTTTTCTAGCACAAAACCCTTTAAAGAGCAATATACTTGCACGTCCTTTTGCTTACAGTATAAAGCATGCTAGAAATGTAGTCACTCAACATAAGTAGAAGAGTTCTTCAGAAACATCCTTCAACACTATAGAAGCACATTTATCAAGGGTCAAATTTTGAATTCATGGGTTTTTTTAAAACTCACATGAACTCGAAATCGACCAATCAAAATTTATTATAAAAATTTAATTTTTCACAATAGGATCGATCTGAAAACTCAAATCGAATTTGAATCTAATTTGATTCGAATTTTAAAGGGGAACTCCACAAAAACATAACACGCTTTTTCAAAAGTAAACATAATTTCAAGTAACTTTGCAATATACATCATTTAAAACATATGCAGACTTTTCATGATTTTTAATGGTTTCTGACAGTCCCCTAAGCCTAGCCCCCTGGTTTCCTGCTGATCTGTCTGACTACTTTGCTGAGCTGTCTGACTACTATTACTTTGTATCAGCAGCCATCTGTCCTCAGCCTGCATCCTCCAAACCCCACAATTCCCTGCACATGTGATTTCAATAAGGAAAGGACCATCCCAGTGCAATGCATTGTGGGTTATGTAGTTCCTGCATGCTGTCTGTAAGCTGTGGAGTAGTTGTTACAATTTGTAACATCAGTGTTTAATCCCTCCTTCCCTGACAGGATTTCAAATGATGCAGAAAGAGAAGAACTGTTAAACAGCTGGATTTCAGCACAGAAAATGGCATTTATTCATAGTTTTTGAAGAAACAGGTAACTGTGATGGGTATATTAGGGGTTTCTGTGGGCATCTTTATCAAATTTTAGTTTGGAAGCCAGAGTTCCCCTTTAAAAACTCAGAGAAAAAAAGTTGAATGTCAGGAAGGCGGCAAACAACTCCAAATTGATCCCTGGATATCTCCCATTGATTTAAACAGCAATTTGGCAGGCTTAGGTGGCGAATAGTCAAATTTAAGTTCTTAAAGGGCCAGAGTATGATAAATCTTGAAAATCTAAATTTCCAAATTTTTTGAAAAACGAGTTGAATTTGACAGTTTTGACAATAAAAAAAATAGAATTTCTTCTAAATAGCCAATAACAGCCCTTATTTGGCACCCCATGAACATTCTACATGCTTGTGTTGCTCCCCAACTCTTTTTACATATAAATGTTGCTTGTGGGTAAAAAACATTGGGGATCCCTGATCTATCAGGACTTTGCTCACTGCCAGACTTTGAGCCACTAGAAAGATGAACGTGTGGATAGTACTGGTGTCTGGCATCACTGGGGTCCTGAATTTGACTCCTACCTTTCCTACTGCCGCCCCAGTAGAGATTGCAACGTAAGGTCCCTATCACACGACGCAGAACATCGACTGCCATTTAACCTACTGGACCTGTATAAAGTGTGGGAGGAATCCAGGACAAACTCATGCAGGGACAGGAAGTTATAATTGACCTAATTGATTACATATCTGTAAATGATTAATCTAGGCGTCTTCTCTTCTTTACTATATAAATACAGGGCAGCCATAGAGCTCTTTTACTACTACTGGGTATAAACAAAATCCACACTAAGGAAACTGGCAAATAGAGATTTGAAAGAGAGCCCGATGCCCCAAAGGTGATGGGGGTTACCCACAATTAAAAAGGGGGTTCAGGCAGACACCGGGAATGTCTTTGGCTTAGTTAGGATGTTCGTGTAGTGCAAATACTCTCTGGCTCTTGTTGGGCTAAACAATTATATATAATATTTAAAGGTGTAGGAGTAATCTAGATAATGAATCATCCTATATAATAAAGTTGAAGTGTCTCTGCGTCCAGTCCCTGTGTCCGGGGGATTGCGCTACTGCGCATGTGCCCCACGGACCGTCTCTGGCGAATCTTTGACTACATATGTTCTAGCGCCCGTTAATTTAACGGGCTTAATGTCTAGTTATAATCATAATCCTTTATTTATACAGTAGTGATATGGCAGGCCCAAAGCCCAATTCAACTGCGGGTCAAGAGGTTCAAGCCACTTGAACACAAGATTTCCGGTTCGTACGTGCGTTTCTTCCTTCCTCTCTAGCCGAATCCTTACACTTGCAGCTTCCTCCTCTAGCCGCCTCTATTTATCAGCTGACCCAGGCCAGTCCTATCGCCCGCATGCTCGCGGGGAAAACAAGTCAGAGTATTGGGGAGCTGTGCGAATTCAAAGAATTCAGAGAAATGTGTTTTCCCAGTCGAATCACTCTATGTACAAACACCCAGAAAGACAAATGCCAGCAAAGGATTCTGGGAGTCGCAGTTCAGGCGGAGATGAGATTTCAGCAGCTGGTTTCTAGGGTCCAATTTAATTTAACAACAAGGCAGTGGTGAAAGAGAGACAGAAATAGGAATAGAGGAGGGATACATAATAAAAAGGAACAATAACATTAGCCTCAGAGTCACAGAGCAATCTTTTTTTTCTTTTTTTTTTTGTGGCTGGTGGGGTCAGTAACCCCAGGGGTGATTCTGGGGCTAGGGTCGTACTGAGGGGCTCGAAGCTCTCCGGGGCTGCTGTCTCCGGGCCCCCTGCCCCACAGCAGGGCACCGTAACTATGCACGCCAACTGGGTTTTTGCCACGATTGCACATACATGCATACTGTTTTTTTGCCACGACTTGAACATCATTTTTGCAGGGATCGTGTCTTTTGCGGCGGCGCTCACATAAGCAGGGGCCCACCGGGCTTTTTCCAGCCCAATCAGACCCTGGATGTTGCCCCCCCCCTGCTCCATGCTTAAAACGTTAGCGTTGGAGCAGGTCAAAGGGAGTCTGCTTCACTAGTGAAATGATCGCTATAGTGCTTTTTGTATAAGTGGAGCCACATTTCTGGTTTAAAAACTGGAAATTCAGGTCTTACAGTTACAGGAGGTTCTAACCTTGCCTTATGGCAGGAATGGACCTGAGTGACCCCCATTTGAAAGCTGGAAACAGGGTCAGACTGGCCCCAGATCTGTTCCCCGCATCGTTGACTATATGCACAGTTAATGCAAGCGGTGTGTGTCTTTCACGAATGACGCGTCTTTCGCTTATGTGCGCGGCAGGGATGGGAATTTGGGGGTCTGGAGGGGGCCCCCGGTGACTGTCATGAGAGCCCTTTACTCTGCAGCCCCGGTGGTCCCCCTATGCACCAGTCCAACCCTGGCTGCAAAGAGTAGTTCAGTTTATTCCATAATAAAAGTATCACCCCTTTTAGTTATTTCTGCAGTGCCAAGTAGAAAGACCCTGCAATACTGACATTATACATTACATGACTGAGCTCAGCTCACACCCTCGTCTCTCCCATGAGAGTCTCCCATTGACCCCCGGGCTTGTGTAGGACAATGGCACCCACCCATGAGAGTAGGGTTGCCTTCTTATATATTTATCTTTTTTCCCTATTAATAACATTGGGATCAGCCATCATTTTTACCAGCCAGCCCAGGTGGCAACCCTACATGAGAGTCACTTACCTGCTGTACCCCGTGTGTCAGCGCAGAGACGCTCCCACCCACACCTTGCAGGCAGCTCAATCCCCAAAGGAGGAAATAAAGCAAAAATATGTTGTTTTTCCCTTCTCTACTGCGAATCCCAAGGAGTGACTGTGAAACCACTGAGCACTGGGACTTTCACTTTCTTTTCCACTGATATCTGATCCTTTTCTCTGCTCGATAAAACAAACAGCAGCCTCTCCCCAGACAACCACTCCCTCCCGGAGCTGCACATTACTGTTACAGCACCAGAGATAGATCATGTTCACCATAACAGGATTATACTAGCCATTACCTGCTTTTCTGTAGGTAATATATATATATATATATATATATATATATATATATATATATATATATCCACAGGCAAAAAAAATAAGTTGACTTTATAAATGGTGCAAAACAAATCTAAAGAAGCCCATAAAGAGCCCCTGGATCAGGTGAAGCAGAGAGGGGCATGACTGAGGGACGAGTAGGCCTATGGTGGGGGTTGGCCACTGGGCATTGTGGGGACTGTAGGAAAAGTAAGCAGGGCTGAAGGGTTTGGGCTTAGGCCATAAATAGAAGGGGTGAGTGGCGGGAAGCCAGTCTTACCTTGGGAACAGCAGAAGGAACATTGTTTCCCGCCCGCCCGACAAGGAGGGTTGGGAGATAAGTCTCATCGGTGGCGTAGTGGGGCCGAGAGGGCATTGTAGTGCTAAAGTGAGATTGACCTGGGGCTAAGCTTAGGCACAGCAGGCATGGAAGGAAGGGAGGCTTAGCCTTAGGTTGGAGAACAGGGTTAGTTAACAGGAATACTGTAAGTTATTACAAGTTATTGTGAAATGTTATACAAGTATGCAGCCTTCGGTGGCTATTATTTTACACATGTCAACACACTATTCATTTTGTTATATGCAGCCTTTAGCGGCTAATGTTTTTATGCTCAATGTGGTGATAACAATTGTTTTGGTGGATATTTTAATTAAGTTTAAATAAGGTTAGGGAATAAAACAAGCTGCTGCCTTTTCACCCATAATTATTGTCTGGAGTATTTTTGGGAGTAGGAGGGTGCTGGGGCCGATTCTAAGAATCACAGATGTAAGTATGTTAATTAATTTAATTGCATTAAAAAAACATTCTATAGCAAGCGCGGTGCAGAATTTATAGTGCAAGGGGAGTTGCATGAGATCCTCACCTAAGACGTGATTGTCCCTGGCATTGGTGCGTGTTAGCAGCAGCCATGCATGAACTAACTGGATATATGTTGTCAGATTTAATACATTGTCAGAATTTCTATCCAGCACATGAATGTTAACTAGTGATGGGCGAATTTGTCCCGTTTTGCTTCGCCAAAAAATTTGTGAATTTCACAGGAAATTCTCGAAATGGCGAAAGATTCGTGAAACGCCTCCAGTGTCTTGTTTTTGATGCCGGTGTCTGTTTTTGGATGCCAGCGTCCATTTTGGGACACCGGCGCACACTCATCAGCGAAAATGCACCAGCGTCCAAAAAAAAATGTACGACGGCGAATTTCCATGGGAATTTGCCCATCACTAATGTATCACTAACATATTAGGGGTCGTTATGTAAAACATTGGGTGCAAGTTCAAGAACAGTAAGGGGCACAAGTGCAAGAGCTCATTCTCATTCTTGCACCCAGGGGTCTATTGCTCTTTGCAGGGAGCACAGTCTTTAATGGCTACCTTACAGCACTGATGAGTCTGGGGGACACACCTACATGTTTTCCCCTGCTGACCCCTTTAGAATCAAGCCTAATGCAGACCATATTCAATTCTGGGTGTAGAGTGCTGGTCCATTGCCGGGGGGGGGGCAGTCACAGGTCTCCAACCTCCCCTTTAGAATCAAGTGCACCCTTATACAGGCCACACTCGATTCTAGGCACAGACCGCAGGGCTCTGTTCTCTAAAATGGAGCTCAAAGACCTGCAGCACTTTGCACTATACATGGGGCATTTGAATGTCCCCAACAGTCTCCCTAAAAGGCCTTTTACCAAAGGTATTAGTGCCAATCATCGGGTTAACAGTCTGGACAGACCCCACTGTTATGTGCTTTATTGGATAAAAAAAACTGACATCAGGCTTGGAGAGTTTGTCCAGGTCTAGGAATCAATCAGCAGGTGAATTTAACTTGGCAAATTCTAAATTGTAATTAAAAAGCCAACATTTGATTGGTTGCTCTGTGTTTTAGACCGGGACAAACAATATTCTGGCACAACTTGTGAACCAACCACTAATGTTCTTATAATACAACACACGCTTTTTTTTTAAGGGGGATTCTTATCCTTCAGTTCTTCTTCTACTTTTTTCCTTTCATCCTCTCTGGCTGTTGCTTCATCTCTTTCCTTTGCCATCATCAGTAGCATTTCTAGACGTTTTTTATGTTCTTCCTTTGGATCATAGACGTTTCCATTTGCTGTACGGAAATTCACGAGATCCAAGACCTTCTGTAGGATTGTAAGAAACTGTTTGTCCTTCCCCGGGGTTCTCACGTAGTCTTGAGGAGTGTAATTTTCTACCCCAATAATGCACTCCATGCCAATGGATCTGAAATTTTCCTCTACGTTTTTGTATCCACCTGAATTCTTTTTTGTGAGAACCACAATGGGAACCATACCTTTAGAGAGGAGAATAAAAATTTGTATTAAGGCGTGGAACAAAAGGGAAAAAGTGTAGGATATGATAAGGACTAAGCAATGTAGGCAGAAGACCTATATTAATGTATGGTATAACTTAGACCTTTCCATGATCTTAGCCTGGAAGTGAAATCTGGTGGAATAGGCCCTGATATGACCAGTAGAAAAATCAAAGTTGTCCAAAATGCCCAACCAGATCTATTCCTTATGCATGTCATTTTTATCTCACTTTGGAGGACCCAGCCCTAGATTTCTTAGACTCCCCTTCAAAGACTCCCTCCACTTACCTTTTCTGCACTCTTTGCACTAAAAAAAATCCAATTTCCGTTTACAAAATTAAGGCTTCTAAAGTCACCAAATGGTAACCTGTAGCACACTGATGCCTGTAAGGTCCTCCCTTTTGCCTCAAGGGAGAAGCATCCCTTTATTACAAATTATATCATTTGATATAACTGTGCCCCCATTAAATCCATTTACTGTAGTCTGAAGGAACAACTATTTTGAAAGAAATAAAATATTAACTGAGGTTGAACAAAAACATGAATCCATCATAATCAACGTTTCAAGGCGATAATAAAAAAAAAAACCCAAAAAAACAAACTGTTGTTTATCAATGTGTTCCCCCAAAATGTCTATACGATTTCTCCCTGGAACAAAAATCAGCCACTTCCACCACTACAGGCAAGGAATTAATTTAGAGCTTCCCAGTTTCCAATCCAGACAGTGATACACTGTACCTTGTCCCTTTATTTATTTTAGAGTCCCCTACCCTACAGAGACAGTAATGAACATTTCCCACCCCTGATCTACAGTACTTTTTACCTTCTTTTAAATCTTTATAATTATATTATATGGTAAAAAAAAATATCCTGCCTTATTGTCTCATTCCTCAATATGAACTTATGTAACTATAGCCTCTAATGTTTTGAAGAGACTTCCACTAGATTACGAAACGTTGTTCCATTTGGCCACTAGAATATTAGTGAGGATGAGCACTGATGTTGGGTAATAAGGCCTGTCTTGAAATTAGGTTCCATATTGACCTCAAGGTTATCAGTTGGGTTGAGGGCAGGGTTCTGGCCAGTCATGTTCTTCTACTTCTACCTCAGCAAAACCACTCTGAATGGACCTCACTTTGTGCATGGGGGGTATTATCATGATGAATCAGAAGCAGGCCTTTCCCACACTGGTACCACCAAAGTAGAAAGCACAGTTATTTTCCCATTCAGCCAACTACAACAATATTGAGGTTGAGCACTGATGTTGGGTAATGAGGCCTGGCTTGCATTAGTTTCCATATTGACCCCAAGTTGATCAGTTGGGTTGAGGGCAGGGTTCTGGCCAGTCATGTTCTTCTACTCCTATCTCAGCAAACCCATTCTGAATGGACCTCACTTTGTGCATTGGGGGTATTATCTCGGTGAATCAGGAACAAGTAGTGATGGGCGAATTTCTCCAGTTTCGCTTCGCTGAAAAATTGGTGAATTTCCGGGAAAAAAACACGAAACAGCAAAAAATTTGAGAAATATTGTGAAATCGTAAAGTTCACGAAAAAAATAGCAAAATTCAAATGTTTTCATGAAAAAGTTGTGAAATTTAAAAAAAAACTTGAAATTCGAACGTTTTCACAAAAAAAATAGTGAAAACCGGAAATTGAGGCTGGCGAATTTTCACCGGCGAATTTTCACCGGCGAATTTTCGCGGGAGATTTGCAAATTGATTTGCCGGCAGCGAAATTCGGAAATTTGCTGCAAATTCCTGCCAGGCGAATTTATTCGCCCATCACTAGGAACAAGCCTTTCCTACACTGGCGCCCCCAAAGTAAAAAGCACAGGATTATTTGATGTAGAGGAGTCACTAGAAATACCCTGTACATAGACTGCAACTCTTCATTTTCCCAAAATTCCAGTCAAGGGGAACAAACAACAACAGATCTTTACTTGCCTGTCATTTTCTTTGCAGTGTCTAGAAACTGGCTGATTTCTTTATCCCTTTGCTTTTCAACTCCGGACCCTGCACTAAAAACAAAAAAGTAAAATGCAGGGTTAAAAAAACAATAAGCTCAGTGTTCATTCTCTCCCAGCAATCCTGTGTAATGTGAGTTATCTCAATTTACAATGAAGGTCTTATAACTTTCCAAATCACAGGGCTTTTTTATCAGAATATAGAGCCTTAACAAATATAGGAATTCAGAAATAAAATTGAACTCCATTGCATTGTTTCAGACAACACTGTCTGTGTAGGACTATGGGTGTAGTGCAGGACTATAGGCGCAGTGCAGGACTATGGGTGTAATGCAGGACTATGGGTCAGTGCAGGACTATGGGTGTAATGCAGGACTATGGGTGCGGTGCAGGACTATGGGTGCAGTGCAGGACTATCGGTGTAATGCAGGACTATGGGTGTGGTGCAGGACTATGGGTGTAATGCAGGACTATGGGTGTGGTGCAGGACTATGAGTGTAATGCAGGACTATGGGTGTAATGCAGGACTATGGGTGTAATGCAGGACTATGGGTGTAATTCAGGACTATGGGTGCAGTGCAGGACTATGGGTGTAATGCAGGACTATGGGTGTGGTGCAGGACTATGGGTGTAATGCAGGACGATGGGTGTAATGCAGGACTATGGGTGCAGTGCAGGACTATGGGTGTACTGCAGGACTATGGGTGCAGTGCAGGACTATGGGTGTAATGCAGGACTATGGGTTTGGTACAGGACTATGGGTGTAATGCAGGACTATGGGTGCAGTGTAGGACTATGGGTGCGGTGCAGGACTATGGGTGCGGTGCAGGACTATGGGTGCGGTGCAGGACTATGGGTGCGGTGCAGGACTATGGGTGTGGTGCAGGACTATGGGTGTGGTGCAGGACTATGGGTGTAATGCAGGACTATGGGTGTGGTACAAGACTATGGGTGCAGTGCAGGACTATGGGTGTGGTGCAGGACTATGGGTGTAATGCAGGACTATGGGTGTGGTGCAGGACTATGGCTGTAATGCAGGACTATGGGTGTGGTGCAGGACTATGGGTGTAATGCAGGACTATGGGTGTGGTGCAGGACTATGGCTGTAATGTAGGACTATGGGTATAATGCAGGACTATGGGTGTAATGCAGGACTATGGGTGAGGTGCAAGACTATGGGTGTAATGCAGGACTAGGGGTGTAATGCAGGACTATGGGTGTGATGCAGGACTATGGGTGTGATGCAGGACTATGGGTATAATGCAGGACTATGGGTGTGTTGCAGGACTATGGGTGTAATACATGACTATGGGTGTGATGCAGGACTATGGGTGTAATGCAGGACTATGGGTGTAATTTAGGACTATGGGTGTGGTGCAGGACTATGGGTGTAGTGCAGGACTATAGGTGTGATGCAGGACTATGGGTGTAATGCAGGACTATGGGTATAATGCAGGACTATGGGTGTAATGCAGGACTATGGGTGTAATGTAGTACTATGGGTGTGGTGCAGGACTATGGGTGTAATGCAGGACTATGGGTATAATGCAGGACTATGGGTGTAATGCAGGACTATGGGTGTAGTGCAGGACTATGGGTGTAGTGCAGGACTATGGGTGTAGTGCAGGACTATGGGTGTAATTCAGGACTATGGGTGTGGTGCAGGACTATGGGTGTAATGCAGGACTATGGGTGTGGTGCAGGACTATGGCTGTAATGCAAGACTATGGGTGTGGTGCAGGACTATGGGTGTAATGCAGGACTATGGGTGTGGTGCAGGACTATGGCTATAATGCAGGACTATGGGTATAATGCAGGACTATGGGTGTAATGCAGGACTATGGGTGTAATGTAGGACTATGGGTGTGGTGCAGGACTATGGGTGTAATGCAGGACTATGGGTATAATGCAGGACTATGGGTGTAATGCAGGACTATGGGTGTAATTCAGGACTATGGGTGTGGTGCAGGACTATGGGTGTAGTGCAGGACTATGTGTGTGGTGCAGGACTATGGGTGTAATGCAGGACTATGGGTATAATGCAGGACTATGGGTGTAATGCAGGACTATGGGTGTAATTCAGGACTATGGGTGTGGTACAGGACTATGGGTGTAGTGCAGGACTATGGGTGTAATGCAGCACTATGGGTGTAATTCAGGACTATGGGTGTGGTGCAGGACTATGGGTGTAATGCAGGACTATGGGTGTGGTGCAGGACTATGGCTGTAATGCAGGACTATGGGTGTAATGCAGGACTATGGGTGTAATGCAGGACTATGGGTGTGGTTCAGGACTATGGGTGTGGTTCAGGACTATGGGTGTAATGCTAATGCTAATAAGTGAAATCTGGTGGAATAGGCCCTGATATGACCAGTAGAAAAATCAAAGTTGTCCAAAATGCCCAACCAGATCTATTCCTTATGCATGTCATTTCTATATCACTTTGGAGGACCCAGACCTAGATTTCTTAGACTCCCGTTCAAAGACTCCCTCCACTTACCTTTTCTGCACTCTTTGCACTAAAAAAAATCCAATTTCCGTTTACAAAATTAAGGCTTCTAAAGTCACCAAATGGTAACCTGTAGCACACTGATGCCTGTAAGGTCCTCCCTTTTGCCTCAAGGGAGAAGCATCCCTTTATTACAAATTATATCATTTGATATAACTGTGCCCCCATTAAATCCATTTACTGTAGTCTGAAGGAACAACTATTTTGAAAGAAATAAAATATTAACTGAGGTTGAACAAAAACATGAATCCATCATAATCAACGTTTCAAGGCGATAATAAAAAAAAAAACCCAAAAAAACAAACTGTTGTTTATCAATGTGTTCCCCCAAAATGTCTATACGATTTCTCCCTGGAACAAAAATCAGCCACTTCCACCACTACAGGCAAGGAATTAATTTAGAGCTTCCCAGTTTCCAATCCAGACAGTGATACACTGTACCTTGTCCCTTTATTTATTTTAGAGTCCCCTACCCTACAGAGACAGTAATGAACATTTCCCACCCCTGATCTACAGTACTTTTTACCTTCTTTTAAATCTTTATAATTATATTATATGGTAAAAAAAAATATCCTGCCTTATTGTCTCATTCCTCAATATGAACTTATGTAACTATAGCCTCTAATGTTTTGAAGAGACTTCCACTAGATTACGAAACGTTGTTCCATTTGGCCACTAGAATATTAGTGAGGATGAGTACTGATGTTGGGTAATAAGGCCTGTCTTGAAATTAGGTTCCATATTGACCTCAAGGTTATCAGTTGGGTTGAGGGCAGGGTTCTGGCCAGTCATGTTCTTCTACTTCTACCTCAGCAAAACCACTCTGAATGGACCTCACTTTGTGCATGGGGGGTATTATCATGATGAATCAGAAGCAGGCCTTTCCCACACTGGTACCACCAAAGTAGAAAGCACAGTTATTTTCCCATTCAGCCAACTACAACAATATTGAGGTTGAGCACTGATGTTGGGTAATGAGGCCTGGCTTGCATTAGTTTCCATATTGACCCCAAGTTGATCAGTTGGGTTGAGGGCAGGGTTCTGGCCAGTCATGTTCTTCTACTCCTATCTCAGCAAACCCATTCTGAATGGACCTCATTTTGTGCATTGGGGGTATTATCTCGGTGAATCAGGAACAAGTAGTGATGGGCGAATTTCTCCAGTTTCGCTTCGCTGAAAAATTGGTGAATTTCCGGGAAAAAAACACGAAACAGCAAAAAATTTGAGAAATATTGTGAAATCGTAAAGTTCACGAAAAAAATAGCAAAATTCAAATGTTTTCATGAAAAAGTTGTGAAATTTAAAAAAAAACTTGAAATTCGAACGTTTTCACAAAAAAATAGTGAAAACCGGAAATTGAGGCTGGCGAATTTTCACCGGCGAATTTTCACCGGCGAATTTTCGCGGGAGATTTGCAAATTGATTTGCCGGCAGCGAAATTCGGAAATTTGCTGCAAATTCCTGCCAGGCGAATTTATTCGCCCATCACTAGGAACAAGCCTTTCCTACACTGGCGCCCCCAAAGTAAAAAGCACAGGATTATTTGATGTAGAGGAGTCACTAGAAATACCCTGTACATAGACTGCAACTCTTCATTTTCCCAAAATTCCAGTCAAGGGGAACAAACAACAACAGATCTTTACTTGCCTGTCATTTTCTTTGCAGTGTCTAGAAACTGGCTGATTTCTTTATCCCTTTGCTTTTCAACTCCGGACCCTGCACTAAAAACAAAAAAGTAAAATGCAGGGTTAAAAAAACAATAAGCTCAGTGTTCATTCTCTCCCAGCAATCCTGTGTAATGTGAGTTATCTCAATTTACAATGAAGGTCTTATAACTTTCCAAATCACAGGGCTTTTTTATCAGAATATAGAGCCTTAACAAATATAGGAATTCAGAAATAAAATTGAACTCCATTGCATTGTTTCAGACAACACTGTCTGTGTAGGACTATGGGTGTAGTGCAGGACTATAGGCGCAGTGCAGGACTATGGGTGTAATGCAGGACTATGGGTCAGTGCAGGACTATGGGTGTAATGCAGGACTATGGGTGCGGTGCAGGACTATGGGTGCAGTGCAGGACTATCGGTGTAATGCAGGACTATGGGTGTGGTGCAGGACTATGGGTGTAATGCAGGACTATGGGTGTGGTGCAGGACTATGAGTGTAATGCAGGACTATGGGTGTAATGCAGGACTATGGGTGTAATGCAGGACTATGGGTGTAATTCAGGACTATGGGTGCAGTGCAGGACTATGGGTGTAATGCAGGACTATGGGTGTGGTGCAGGACTATGGGTGTAATGCAGGACGATGGGTGTAATGCAGGACTATGGGTGCAGTGCAGGACTATGGGTGTACTGCAGGACTATGGGTGCAGTGCAGGACTATGGGTGTAATGCAGGACTATGGGTTTGGTACAGGACTATGGGTGTAATGCAGGACTATGGGTGCAGTGTAGGACTATGGGTGCGGTGCAGGACTATGGGTGCGGTGCAGGACTATGGGTGCGGTGCAGGACTATCGGTGCGGTGCAGGACTATGGGTGTGGTGCAGGACTATGGGTGTGGTGCAGGACTATGGGTGTAATGCAGGACTATGGGTGTGGTACAAGACTATGGGTGCAGTGCAGGACTATGGGTGTGGTGCAGGACTATGGGTGTAATGCAGGACTATGGGTGTGGTGCAGGACTATGGCTGTAATGCAGGACTATGGGTGTGGTGCAGGACTATGGGTGTAATGCAGGACTATGGGTGTGGTGCAGGACTATGGCTGTAATGTAGGACTATGGGTATAATGCAGGACTATGGGTGTAATGCAGGACTATGGGTGAGGTGCAAGACTATGGGTGTAATGCAGGACTAGGGGTGTAATGCAGGACTATGGGTGTGATGCAGGACTATGGGTGTGATGCAGGACTATGGGTATAATGCAGGACTATGGGTGTGTTGCAGGACTATGGGTGTAATACATGACTATGGGTGTGATGCAGGACTATGGGTGTAATGCAGGACTATGGGTGTAATTTAGGACTATGGGTGTGGTGCAGGACTATGGGTGTAGTGCAGGACTATAGGTGTGATGCAGGACTATGGGTGTAATGCAGGACTATGGGTATAATGCAGGACTATGGGTGTAATGCAGGACTATGGGTGTAATGTAGTACTATGGGTGTGGTGCAGGACTATGGGTGTAATGCAGGACTATGGGTATAATGCAAGACTATGGGTGTAATGCAGGACTATGGGTGTAGTGCAGGACTATGGGTGTAGTGCAGGACTATGGGTGTAGTGCAGGACTATGGGTGTAATTCAGGACTATGGGTGTGGTGCAGGACTATGGGTGTAATGCAGGACTATGGGTGTGGTGCAGGACTATGGCTGTAATGCAAGACTATGGGTGTGGTGCAGGACTATGGGTGTAATGCAGGACTATGGGTGTGGTGCAGGACTATGGCTGTAATGCAGGACTATGGGTATAATGCAGGACTATGGGTGTAATGCAGGACTATGGGTGTAATGTAGGACTATGGGTGTGGTGCAGGACTATGGGTGTAATGCAGGACTATGGGTGTAATGCAGGACTATGGGTGTAATTCAGGACTATGGGTGTGGTGCAGGACTATGGGTGTAGTGCAGGACTATGGGTTTGGTACAGGACTATGGGTGTAATGCAGGACTATGGGTGCAGTGTAGGACTATGGGTGCGGTGCAGGACTATGGGTGCGGTGCAGGACTATGGGTGCGGTGCAGGACTATGGGTGCGGTGCAGGACTATGGGTGTGGTGCAGGACTATGGGTGTGGTGCAGGACTATGGGTGTAATGCAGGACTATGGGTGTGGTACAAGACTATGGGTGCAGTGCAGGACTATGGGTGTGGTGCAGGACTATGGGTGTAATGCAGGACTATGGGTGTGGTGCAGGACTATGGCTGTAATGCAGGACTATGGGTGTGGTGCAGGACTATGGGTGTAATGCAGGACTATGGGTGTGGTGCAGGACTATGGCTGTAATGTAGGACTATGGGTATAATGCAGGACTATGGGTGTAATGCAGGACTATGGGTGAGGTGCAAGACTATGGGTGTAATGCAGGACTAGGGGTGTAATGCAGGACTATGGGTGTGATGCAGGACTATGGGTGTGATGCAGGACTATGGGTATAATGCAGGACTATGGGTGTGTTGCAGGACTATGGGTGTAATACATGACTATGGGTGTGATGCAGGACTATGGGTGTAATGCAGGACTATGGGTGTAATTTAGGACTATGGGTGTGGTGCAGGACTATGGGTGTAGTGCAGGACTATAGGTGTGATGCAGGACTATGGGTGTAATGCAGGACTATGGGTATAATGCAGGACTATGGGTGTAATGCAGGACTATGGGTGTAATGTAGTACTATGGGTGTGGTGCAGGACTATGGGTGTAATGCAGGACTATGGGTATAATGCAAGACTATGGGTGTAATGCAGGACTATGGGTGTAGTGCAGGACTATGGGTGTAGTGCAGGACTATGGGTGTAGTGCAGGACTATGGGTGTAATTCAGGACTATGGGTGTGGTGCAGGACTATGGGTGTAATGCAGGACTATGGGTGTGGTGCAGGACTATGGCTGTAATGCAAGACTATGGGTGTGGTGCAGGACTATGGGTGTAATGCAGGACTATGGGTGTGGTGCAGGACTATGGCTGTAATGCAGGACTATGGGTATAATGCAGGACTATGGGTGTAATGCAGGACTATGGGTGTAATGTAGGACTATGGGTGTGGTGCAGGACTATGGGTGTAATGCAGGACTATGGGTATAATGCAGGACTATGAGTGTAATGCAGGACTATGGGTGTAATTCAGGACTATGGGTGTGGTGCAGGACTATGGGTGTAGTGCAGGACTATGTGTGTGGTGCAGGACTATGGGTGTAATGCAGGACTATGGGTATA
Source organism: Xenopus laevis (assembly GCF_017654675.1). Classification (NCBI taxonomy): domain Eukaryota; kingdom Metazoa; phylum Chordata; class Amphibia; order Anura; family Pipidae; genus Xenopus; species Xenopus laevis. The sequence goes on along the minus strand of NC_054388.1, from coordinate 109,876,543 downwards.
ATGCAGGACTATGGGTGTAGTGCAGGACTATGGGTGTAATGCAGCACTATGGGTGTAATTCAGGACTATGGGTGTGGTGCAGGACTATGGGTGTAATGCAGGACTATGGGTGTGGTGCAGGACTATGGCTGTAATGCAGGACTATGGGTGTAATGCAGGACTATGGGTGTAATGCAGGACTATGGGTGTGGTTCAGGACTATGGGTGTGGTTCAGGACTATGGGTGTAATGCTAATGCTAATAATAAAGTGAATACAGCTTCAGAATTGCACACAGGATGGAAGTTAGGATAAAAATTACTCAACACATCAGTTTAGCAAACATGCCCTCTGTCCGCACACCTGCTGAATGTGTGCTCATGATTTAGAGGGGCTTATGAGGTTAACTGACAGTCGGTGGGAGAGAGAGCTGGCAGTAGTGGAGTAAAGTGCCTGAACTAGGGGTACGTGACAAAAGAGGTCTTTGCCAGTGCCTCCACCACTGCACCCTAGGCACATGCCTCTTCTGCCTCCACTTGGCCCTGTGAAGGGTAGAAGAAGATTACAGGAGAAGGGAAGGTATTTTTTACTTGGGGATGCCAAAAGTTAGGCACTCCTAAGGGATCGCATGTAATTACATGAAACCCCCAGGCCAGTGCACCTATTAGGAGAAAACTGCCTGGGATTCTTCCAGTGAGCACCACGTCGTAGAGCGAAAAACTGAACGTTAACTAAAAGGTCGCCTATTTCATTCTACTGCGCATGCGTCTGTCCCAGGAAATTTGAAGATAGAAGAAGCCAGAAAACGATCACTCCATGGTGCTCACTGGAACAATCCCGGGCAGTTTTCTCCTAATAGGTGCACTGACCTGGGGTTTCAGGTAAGTACATGCGATCACCCCCAAGTAAAGAATAAGACCTCTCCTTCTCTGGCTGCTCTGATGTTCTTCTGCTTAGGAAAGATGTGAGAAAGGTTTTGAATTTTATTCCTAAGCAGAAGAACATCAGAGCAGCCTCTTTCTTTCTCCTGACAACTTCCTTGACTACTTGCTGGTCAGACTGGTGGGAAACTGACCAGCAGGTGGCGCTGTTGTAACAAAATTCATTCATATTAACAGTACATGTATCCCTTAATATCTTGGAATAAAAACAAAATAAATAATGAATGTAAATAACAAAAGTGCTTAGAATAGCCCCCTCATCAATTTTATATTCACTTATTTTAAAGGTTTACTTATCCTTTATCCTTTAACACATTGCACTGTAGCATAACAACCAGAGCACAGAGCGCCATGTTCTTGCCATGTTACATATGGCAGTTTAGTTACTCAGTGGTATTCTGGCAAAAACTGGAACACAATCGGTTGATAAATAAGTGATTCTGAGATAGAATGTTAATGATAAAATAAATGGAAATCTCACCTATAGACATATAACGGGACAATGAGGTCGGTGCAATTCATTTCCGCACAAACCACTTTGGTAACAGTTTTCAGAAACGTATTTTGATCAAACGCCACCACTTCATCCAGCTGCAGGATATTGGCTAGAATCAAGAGAAACGGGAATTTAAGGGAGGGAACTGTATAATATACACAGGTATGGGATCCGTTATCCGGAAACCAGTTATCCAGAAAGCATTACGGAAAGGCCGTCTCCCACAGACTCCATTTTATCAAAATATTCGAATTTTTAAAAAACTTTTTCCTTTTTCTTTGTAATAATAAAACAGTAGCTTGTACTTGATCCCAAATAAGATATAATTAATTGCAATTTATTAAAAACATTAAATTTTTTTGAACTTGAGTGAATAGGATTGGCCCGCAAACTCAAATCAAATTCAATTCGAATTCGATTCGATTTTTTTCTTGGAAAAAAACAAAATTTTCAGGAAGGCTGCAAACTAAGGATCCAGGATTCGGTTCGGGAATCGGCCAGATTCACCTGAATCCTTCCTGCCTGGCTGAACCGAATCGGAATCCTAATTTGCATATGCAAATTAGGGACTGGATTGGAAATCGCGCAACTTTTTGACACAAAAAAAGTCAAAACATTTTTCCCATATGCATATGCAAATTAGGATTTGTTCGGTATTCGGCCTAATATTTCACGAAGGATTCGGGGGTTCGCCAAATCCAAAATAGTGGATTCAGTGCATCCCTACTGCAAAAAATTCCAAATTGATCCCAGGATCACCTCTCAAAAACAGCAATTGGACAGGTTTAGGGCTCTTACACACGGCCGTTCCGACCTGCGCTCCCCTGCGTTCCGTTTTTTGGCGTTCAGCCGCAGGGGAGCGCAGGAATAGACGCAAGTCATGATTTGAAATGGGGCTGTACTCACTCAGGCGCGTGTAGGCGCTGAACGCAGGAAAAATGCAGCATGTTGCGTCTGAACCTGCGTTCGGCGCCTACACGCGCCTTCGTGAGTACAGCCCCATTTCAAATCATGACTTGCGTCTATTCCTGCGCTCCCCTGCGGCTGAACGCCAAAAAACGGAACGCAGGGGAGCGCAGGTCGGAACGGCCGTGTGTAAGAGCCCTTAAGGTGGGGAATAGTTGAATTCGAATTCTTAAATGGCCAGTGTATGATAAATTTTGAAAATCAAATTCTAATTTTTTTAAAAAAAACTCGAGTCAAATTTTTACAATTCTAGTCGAATTTGACAGTTTTGGCCATAAGAAAACTTGAAAATTCTAATTCAAAATTGGAATTCGAATTTTCACTTCAACCCTTGATAAATCTGCCCCTTAAGGTATGAAGATCAAAACTATGGAAAGATCTGTTATCTGGAAAACCCTAGGTCCCAAACATTCTGGATAACAGGTCTCATATGTGTATGTCTTTCCATGCTCATTTCACAATTTTCAGGCTACTTCCAGATCCTATTCCCTGCTTGCGAAATAAAAGGGTGTGTTTGCCAACTCAAATAAAATGCAAAATAGACAGCTCTTTGCACACTGTGTTCAGGTTTATGAAAATATGCCTTGAATGAAATGCTGCCTGTGTTAGGTAATGTTCCATTCAAGAGAGGCAGGCGGTGGGAGGCATTTAGGTATCCTCTTACTGACTACTTGCTGGTCAGACTGGTGGGAAACTGACCAGCAGGTGGTGCTGTTGTAACAAAATTCATTCATATTAACAGCAAATGTATCCCTTAATATCTTGGAATAAAAACAAAATAAATAATGAATGTAAATGACAAAAGTGCTTAGAATAGCCCCCTCATCAATTTTACATTCAAGTATTTTATAGGTTTACTTATCCTTTAAAGGAGAACTAAAGCCTAACTAAAGAAGTAGGTAGAAATGTTGTACATGATGTTTTGTGCTTCTGTACCAGCCCAAGGCAACCACAGCCCTTTAGCAGTAAAGATCTGTGTCTCCAAAGATGCCCCAGTAGCTCCCCATCTTCTTTTCTGCTGATTCACTGCACATGCTCTGTGCTGCTGTCACTTACTGAGCTTAGGGACCCACTCACAATATACAGTACACATAGAATAGAAATGTCACAATATAAGGCTGATTAGTAATTAATACACATAATTACTACATGGCAGCACAGAAACCAGTGCAATTAGCATCAGAATTGAATAATCAGCAAACCTGTAGCATCAGCTTATATTACAGCCAGGGAAGCTCATTTTCTGCTGGATAATTAGTGACGAGCCCTAAGCTTAGCTTCTCAACAGCCAATCAGAGCCCACTGAGCATGTGAGTGTCACAGACACTTTCCAAGATGGTGACCCCCTGTGACAAGTTTGAAGTCCTGGATCATTGCTGCTATTGACAAGCTCAAACTTTAGCCTCGTGCAATAAGTTCACTATATAAAATATGGCATTTTTAGCCCTATTCATTTTTAGGGTTTAGTTCTCCTTTAAATTCGGCAGAGTATGTCATCAGCAGCTTTTGAAATAATATTTTTTTTTAATAGTAGTTTTTTTTTTAATAGTAGAGAAATAATATTTAAACAAACTTACCGAGTTGAGCATAAATCTCCCCGGTCTCATAGTTGTCCATCTTGCCAAAGCCTCGGTTGTCTACCACTGTGATGGAGTTAGTGAGTTGGTGGGATGTTCTGACAGTGGTGAGTCCTCCAAAGCTTTCTTGTCCCTCATCTACATTCACCTGAGCTGCCGTCTGAAACTTTCCCCCCTGCAGGGAATAAATGAAGGAGTTAATCAGGGAGGACTTGCCGTGTCCCGTTGATCCAAACAGTTGCACCAAGATGCGAGTGTAGCCATGTTGTTCATCGAGGGTGTAATTCACAATGTTCTGCTTTTCATTCTCTATCTGCTCCATGACGGATACTGCTGCTGCTGCTAGAGAAACGTCTGATATTTCTGAGAAACAGTGTTGAAATATAAAATGTCCTAGTCATTGTGAAAGTGAAAGTCTTAATCCGGTATCGCAAGAGATGAAGTTGATTGTGTTGCCTTTTTTTATGTTTCCAAGCTCGAAACACAGTGCAAATTTCCTTTTTATTATTTTGCCACCGAATTCCATATATTGTGAACCGGTAACTGGAGCACAGTGTGAAGGGAGATATATTTCCCCTAGGTTCATGTCTTACTCCCATATGTACAGCAGTTCTGAGTGGGTTAATTCCCGGGAATAATTACGAGGCTGGATCTGCTAGAGAGGGTTGGGGCTCAGAGAGGAAGATTGAGACTCACACTGAGGAGAGCTGGGAGCGACCATTGGAAGCGGCTGTTCATTTTTCCCCAAAGGGAAAGGACTTTATAAAGGTTCTGTGACTCTGGGGAGTTGTACTGTTTGTGTTTGACTGGGAATCCCAGTAGGGGACCAGTAGTAGAGAGGGAAACTACTCTGTGTATTAGTTAGAGCCCAAGCGTGGCCAGGATTTTGTTTTGTTTTATTTTGTTTTATGCTGCTTTGCTCCGAAAGTCTTTAAATATGAACAATGAATGGACTTTGCCCTGTTCAAGACCCGTCTGTTCATCTGATCCTGCTCACAATTGGTGGAGGTATGCAATGGGCAGAAGTTATATTTGAAAATAGCGAAGACCAAAATTTAAAGGGACAGACAGTTTAAAGGGGAAGACTTCAACAAATATTTAAACGGAGGAGATATTGAAGGTGATGCTGCAAACCCAGCAGCAAAATCATGCTAGTCATCAGGAGTCCTTAAGGGCCCAACAGGAAACCAATCAGCTGCTGATTACAAAAATGAACGCCCAAGCAGAATCCACTACAGTTACCTTAGCACAACAGCATAGTGTTACCATGCATTTCCAGCACGAGATCCAATCACTGGCTGAGAAATTACAGGGTAGTGCGGCCCTACGGCAAGTACCTATGAATATCCTCAAAGCGGTACAAAAAAGTCTGCAAAAGATGACTCCAGCAGACGATGTCGAAGCATACCTGGCAGTGTTTGAAAGAGTGGCAACACGGGAAAAGTTATCCCCAGAGGACTGGGCTGAGGTGATAGCACCTTACTTAACAGGGGAACCCCAAAAGGTGTACTTGGACCTAAAAGAACAGGACTCTCATAACTATAATAAGTTAAAATCCTGGCCCACCTTGGAATTACTTCAGAGGCTCACGCCAAAAAGTTCAATGACTGGGTTTACAGCAAAGGCAAGCCTGCACGTGCGCAAATGCGTGACCTCCTGGGTCTCACAAGAAAGTGGCTGCAACCAGACGTCAACACAGCTGATCAAGTGGTGGAAAGGATCGTTGTAGACCGGTACCGGAAAGGTCTTCCCCGGGATATACAGTGGTGGGTTGGACAGGCAGACCCCCAAGATATGACCCAGATGGTGGAACTTGTGGGGAGGTACATGACTACTGAGAGCTACCTAGGAGAGGGAACCTCTGTCCAGCGCCCTATCAAGCCTCCGAGATTGCAAGGTAATCCTGGTAAGACTGTTCCATTTGTTAAAGGGGGGGTTCCCAAGGTAACCAGGACAAAACCTCTGATATGACTTTGGGACTGAGTACAGGCACCAAAGATAGGGTGGCCACCAGTAATGGTCAATAGGCCTCTGACAGAGATAAAAGGGGGTTACAATGCTGGAGGTGTAAAGAATTTGGCCATTTCGCTGCTAACTGCCCCCTAACGTCAGAGACAATGGATTGTAGTTGGGGAAAACAAGAATCCCTGTATGCTCTGCCAGCATGTCTGGCCTCTCTACAAGAAGAGACTGGTAAACAGTTTTGCCCAGTAGTCATAGAAGGACACCAGATGACAGCTCTCCTGGATTCGGGAGTTTGGTAACATTAGTTCATGCTAGTTTGGTGGACATCGTAGACTCTACCCACCCACGGGTCGGGGTAGTGTGCATTCATGGGGACACTAAAGACTACCCAACTGCTTTAGTTCTGATTGAAACTCAGTCTGGAACTGTAAAGTATCTAGTGGGGGTTGTAAAAACCTTAATGCATGCTGTGATATTGGGAAGAGATTTTCCCTTGTTCTGGCAACTGTGGGGTGGGGAGAGTAATTCTGAAAAGGGTTCCTCATGCAAGGCAGAGGAAACATGCTTGTCCCCAGAACCCTTTACACACCCTGAGAATGATGATAAAGTAAGGGTGACCCCTGATGTTCCCTCACCCCTAGAAGTGTTTGCAGGCCTTGAAGAGGGGGTAGAGGAAGGTGACATGGTACCTGATTTAGAGGTCTCCAAAGAGAACTTTGGAACTGCCCAAATCAGGGACCCCACTCTGAGCCATGCTAGAGAAAATACAAAAGTTATAAATGAGGAACCTCAATTGGGCAGAAACAGGGTTTCCCCACATGGCCCTGAACCAGGATCTGTTATATCATGTGAGCAAAGTAAGGGGTGAAATTATAGAACAGCTGGTGGTACCCCAGCAATATAGAAAGGTAGTATTAGATATGGCACATAGACATGTACTTAGTGGCCACCTGGGAGTCGATAAAACTACAGAAAGAATTCTTCAGAGGCTCTTTTGGCCTGGGGTGGTTGGAGATCTAAAGCGATATTGTAACTCCTGCCCAGATTGTCAGTTAGCAGCACCAAGACCCCATTGCAGAGGTCCCTTGGTTTCCCTTCCAATCGTTGAGGTCCCATTTGAGAGAGTTGCCATGAATTTGGTCGGTCCCCTGCCAAAATCTTGGATTATGCAACCAGATATCCAGAAGCAGTACCTTTAAGGAATACTTCAGCAAAATGTATAGCCAAAGAGCTGGTCCATTTGTTTTCTAGGGTGGGAATACCTAAAGAAATACTGACAGATCAAGGCCCACCCTTTATGTCCAAAGTAACCAAAGAGTTATGTCGCCTCTTAGGTATCAAACAATTACGTACCTCAGTGTACCACCCTCAAACTGATGGCTTGGTGGAAAGGTTTAATAAGACCCTGAAAGCCATGTTGAAAAAGGTGGTAGATAAAGATGGGAAAAATTGGGAGTGCTTATTGCCATTTTTGTTGTTCTCAATCAGGGAGGTGCCACAAGCTTCTACTGGGTTCGCCCCATTTGAGTTACTCTATGGTAGACACCCCAGGGGTCTGCTAGATGTAGCTAAGGAAACTTGGGAACAGAAGTCTACCCCCTATAAGACAGTGGCAGAATATATAATGCAGGAGCGGATTACTACTGTGTTACCTATTGTCTGATCCTGCTCACTATATCTATCTATCTATATATATATATATATATATATATATATATATATATATATATATATATATATATATATATATATATATATATATATATATAATATGTATTTATTTGTAAAGCACTGTACAGCAAATCAATAAATAAGTAGAAGAAACAGGAGATCATTACAATAAGTACAAATATGTATAATAATACAGTACACATTCATATAAAGTACAGTTACATTATATATTAAGTGCTTATTGTCAAGGAAACAAAAGGATGGAGGACCCTACCCCGTAGAGCTTACAGTCTAACTAACAAAAACACAGCTGTACAGAAATCCAGTTACTTGTGGTACATCAGTAGTGAGTGAATTTTTTTGCCAGCAACATGTAGGGGTCTGGTAAATTAGCCACCCCTAATAATATTGTCAGGCAAATCCCCAGTGGTATAGACACCTAAATGGGTCCTAACAGGGGACCTATTTCATTATTCTGCCTTAAAGGAGAATTCAACCCATTTGTAAAAAACTGAGTACCCCTCAACCCAGGTAGACCTCCCTCCCTCCTCCCCCCCAGGGAAATGCCCCATATTTTAACTTACTCCTCGGCGCAGATTCTTCCAGCGGAGTTGCACGCGTCCATTTTCCGGATCTCCGGTAATCTGAGAGATCGGCAATTTCCATGTAATTACGCGCATGCACAGTTGTCGCAAACCGGCAAACTACTCCAACTGCGCATGCGCCAAAATACCGATCTCCCAGTCAGCTTACCGAAGACCTGGAAGATGGATGCGTGGAACTCCACTGGATGAATCTGCGCCGAGGGGTAAGTATAAAGTATGGGGCATTTCCCCGAGGGGGCAGTTTGGGGCATCGATTAAGGAGTTAATCAGTAAGGACTTGCTCTAACAGCAGCTGACAGTTGCTGTTAGAGAAATGTTTGATATTTCTAAGAAATAGATTATTTATGTTGAAATCTAAAATGTCATAGTAATTATGAAAGTGAAAGTATTTTTAGTGTCAATACACAGGGAAGCAGCATTAGTAGTAATAATAACAACCCACCTTATAATACATGATACTCAGAGTTCCCTGTATAACTCAGCCTGCAGCCTTGTGCCTTTATATGGTCACAGAACAACCCCTCAGTGACTTCTAATATCCTTATCATTTACAGTAGGGGGTACATTATTCCTTATAATACATGAGTAATACTCAGAGTTCCCTGTATAACTCAGCCTGCAGCCTTGTGCCTTTATATGGTCACAGAACAACCCCTCAGTGACTTCTAATATCCTTATCATTTACAGTAGGGGGTACATTATCCCTTATAATACATGAGTGATACTCAGAGTTCCCTGTATAACTCAGCCTGCAGCCTTGTGCCTTTATATGGTCACAGAACAACCCCTCAGTGACTTCTAATATCCTTATCATTTACAGTAGGGGTACATTATCTCTTATAATACATGAGTGATACTCAGAGTTCCTGTATAACTCAGCCTGCAGCCTTGTGCCTTTATATGGTCACAGAACAACCCCTCAGTGACTTCTAATATCCTTATCATTTACAGTAGGAGGTACATTATCCCTTATAATACATGAGTGATACTCAGAGTTCCCTGTATAACTCAGCCTGCAGCCTTGTGCCTTTATATGGTCACAGAACAACCCCTCAGTGACTTCCAATATCCTTATCATTTACAGTAGGGGGTACATTATCCCTTATAATACATAAGTGATACTCAGAGTTCCCTGTATAACTCAGCCTGCAGCCTTGTGCCTTTATATGGTCACGGAACAACCCCTCAGTGACTTCTAATATCCTTATCATTTACAGTAGGGGGTACATTATCCCTTATAATACATGAGTGATACTCAGAGTTCCCTGTATAACTCAGCCTGTAGCCTTGTGCCTTTATATGGTCACAGAACAACCCCTCAGTGACTTTTAATATCCTTATCATTTACAGTAGGGGGTACATTATCCCTTATAATACATGAGTGATACTCAGAGTTCCCTGTATAACTCAGCCTGCAGCCTTGTGTCTTTATATGGTCACAGAACAACCCCTCAGTGACTTCTAATATCCTTATCATTTACAGTAGGGGGTACATTATCCCTTATAATACATGAGTGATACTCAGAGTTCCCTGTATAACTCAGCCCACAGCCTTGTGTCTTTATATGGTCACAGAACAACCCCTCAGTGACTTCTAATATCCTTATCATTTACAGTAGGGGGTACATTATCCCTTATAATACATGAGTGATACTCAGAGTTCCCTGTATAACTCAGCCTGCAGCCTTGTGCCTTTATATGGTCACAGAACAACCCCTCATTGACTACTAATATCCTTATCATTTACAGTAGGGGTTACATGATCGATTAGATTAAGGGCAAATTTGGAAGCTGTTAGGAAGCTGTCACTTTAACACAAGGTGTGTGGTTTATGCAGACTAACAAATCATTTTAGAGACTGTACTTTTCAACTCGGACGAATTGAAACAACCCAAAAACTCGAATCAAATTAGATTCAAATTATAAAAACTCGAATCAAATTTAAAAAACTCAAAGGCTGCAAACATTGCCAAATTGATCTTGGACCTCTCCCATTGATTTATACAGTAATTTGGCAGGTTTTAGGTGGCGAATAGTCTAATTTGAGTTCTTAAAGGGCCAGAGTATGATACATTTTGAAATTCGAATTTAAAACTCGAATCAGGTTTGTATAATTCACTAGGGATGCACCTAATCCACTATTTGGGATTCGGCCAAATCCCTGAATCCTTGGTGAAAGATTCAGCCAAATACTAATCTGAATCTGCATATGCAAATTAGGTTAGGAAAGGAAAAAGTTGAAAAAAAATCTTCTTTTGTTATGAAAAGTCGTGTGATTCCCTACCCGCCCCTAATTTACATATACAAATTAGGATTTGGTTCGGACAGGACGAATCCTGAATTCGGTGCATCCCTATAATTCACCATTCGAATTTGAGAGCTTTGAGCAAGAAAAAATATAAATTTGGAATTTTGACTCATCTTTCTATTCAGGCCTCTCCTATTCATATTCCAGTCTCTTATTCAAATCAATGCATGGTTGCTAGGGGAATTTGGATCCTAGCAACCGGACTGCTGAAATGACAAACTGGAGAGCTGCTGAATAAAAAGCAAAATAACTCAGAAACCACAAATAATAAAAACCAATTGCAACTTGTCTCAGGCTATCGCTCTCTACGTCATACTAAAAGTTCATGGTGAACAACCCCTTGATGCTTATCGAAGAAGAAGCTCCTCCTAACTCTTATACTAAACCTTTCCCAGCTGCTGCCTGACTCTTGCATGTGATCATCTTACTGTTGGTCTGACCTGCTCATATGACTGACAGGTCTGTAAGAGAGTGTATAGAGAATATAGAGTCCAGCAGCAACATGAATTATTCAATAAGTGACCCATAAATAGGAACCATATCAGATCTGCTTCATTGCTGGCAACTGAATGACAATTCCATGATAACACTGCTGCTTAGTGTTCATGTGTATAAATAACTTGTACTTGTATTACATATTAGAGGGGGGATTAAAACCCAACAATTTCCTTACATTACTGGCACAATGAGCATAATTAACAAAAATACAGAATATTATCACATAGTGCCCCCCTGGTCATACAAAGGGATCCAGGAGGCTACTGACAGTTGTGCAGTTTCAATATATGGAGGCTAAACGGGTCACCCGCAACTGTCCTGTCACTTCAACAACAACAACCATCATTTAAAGGGGTAGCTCACCTTAACAAGACATAGGGGCATATTTATCAAGGGTCGAATTCCGAATTGAAAAAACTTCGAAATTCGAATTCAAAAAGACCAAACTGCGTTCAATCGAATTCGATTCAGAGTTTTTCCCCAAAAAAAAACCTTTGATTTTTCAAAGTCCACCAATTGACTCCAAGTAGGTTCTAGGAGGTCCCCCCATAGGCTAAAACAGCAATTCGGCAGGTTTTAGATGGCGAATGGATGAAGTCTAAATTTTAAAGAGACAGAACACGATCAATTTAACAGCTCGAAATTCAATTTTTTTTCATTCAAAAATTCACCTCAACCTTTGATAAATCTGCCCCATAATGTTTTCCCAATAGTGTATGTTTTTTTTTCCTACCGATGAGTGTTTTAAAAATTCATTAATTTAATACCCCCATCATATTTCCCAGTAACAGCTTAATATACAAGGGCAACCGACCCTCTGACGTGCCACAATATGATTCCATTAGTTGCTCTCACTGAAATTTAAAGGGGTTGTTCACCTTTAAATTAACTTTTAATATGACGCGAAGAGTGATATTCTGAGACAATTTGCAATCGGTTTTAATTTTTTATTATTTCTGGTGTTTGAGTTATTTAGCTGTTTATTCAGCATTTTTCTAGTTTGCAATTTCAGCCATCTGGTTGCTAGGGTTCACATTATCCTAGCAACCATGCATTGATATGAATAAGGGACTGGAATAAGAATAGGAGAGCTTCAATAGAAAAAGGAGAAATACAAAGTAGCAATGACTATGTAGTTGTACAGAGCATTTGTTTTTTACATGGGGTCGGTGACCCTGATTTGAAAGAAGAAGGCAAATACTATAAAAACTAGGAGGTTAAGTTAATTGATTTTTAAAATATAAATTGTAGAAAATTGGGATACATGGGATCCATTATCCGGAAACCCGTTATCCAGAAAGCTGCGAATTACGGGAAGGCCGTCTCCCATAGACTCCATCCTAATCAAATAATTCATATTTTTTAAATGTGATTTCCATTTTTCTCTGTAATAATAAAACAGTAGCTTTTACTTTATTCCAACTAACTTCTACTTAATCCTTATTAGAGGAAAACCCATCCTGTTTGGTTCAATTAATGTTTAAATGAAAAAATTTAAGCAGATTTACGCAGTGTCGCACTGGGGGAGGTCGGAAACTGCTTCCAACTTCAGCGCAAGGACGGGTCTGGGTCGGCCCAGTCCAACACTCAATTTAAGGTATGGAGATCCAAATTACGGAAAGATCCCTTATCGAGAAAACCACAGGTCCCGAGCATTCTGGATAACCGGTCCCATACCTATAAATGTATATTGGAAAGTTTTTAGAATTATGTTTTCTTTTATTAGAAAATGTTTATTTTAGGGTTGACTTACCCTTTAAATGCAGATGTATTGTTACTGTCACTTTATTTTAGCCTGTAGTTCCTATTTCAGCTCCCCTAATATTTCTTATGATTTATGGGACTTCACTCACTATCACTCAGCTTTATAAGCAACAGACGTGATTAATACTGAACATTACATTTCTATGAAGCTTCAAAGCAAAACAAGAGCAGTTTCCTTCTTGATTTTCAAGCCCCCGTCACACCAATTCCCATAAACTCCCTCCCTCCCAGCAGTGGGAATAGAAATGCGCCTTAATATCTGAGGGAAATTCCAGTTTCACTTACTGTACTGAGCTGTGACTTGCACTGAACCCCAGGCTGCACATCACACAGTGGAAGAAACACCAATGTATTCATTACATTATTTCATTCATATTATTATTAAAGTAGGGGAATTGAAATGTAGGGAAGAATAAAGGTGAAGATCTGGGATTTCTGCTCTTTCCACAAGATTACCGTATATACGCGAGTATAAACCGAGTTTTTCAGCCCCCAAAATATGCTGAAAAACTCTACCTCGGCTTATACTCAGGTCAAGCGAAAAAACGGTCGCCGGCGTCTAAGAATAGTCGCCTGCGTCTAAGAATAGTCGCCGGCGTCTAAGAATAGTCACCGGCGTCTAAGAATAGTCGCCGGCGTCTAAGAATAGTCGCCGGCGTCCAAGAACAGTCACCGCCGTCCAAGAATAGTCACCGCCGTCCAAGAATAGTTGCCGGCATCCAAGAATAGTCACCGCCGTCCAAGAATAGTCTCCAAGAATATTCGCCGGCGTCCAAGAATGGTCGCCGGCATCCAAAAACGAGACGCCGGCATCCAAAAACGAGACGCCGGCACCTCCAATGGGAGCAGAAACCCTCAATTTTTTGATTGAAATTTACCAGAAGCTGCTGCATTTCTCACCCTCGGCTTATACTCGAGTCAATAAGCTTTCCCAGTTTTTGGAGGTAAAATTAGGTACCTCGGCTTATACTCGGGACGGCTTATACTCGGGACACTCTCGGCCAGAACTAGGGGTGGGCAGAAGAGGCACCTGCCTAGGGAGCAATGATAAGGGGGAGCTTGGCAGGTACCACTTATCCAGATATTGATGCATTCGTTTATCAAGTGCAATGTCAAAAATCCCACTAGGATGGTTTATTTTGCCCTCTTTTCTTTTACCTTTTTGTAAACTATACTTTTACAGTTGTATCTTCTTTTTTTGTGCATTGTTAACACATATATTTGTTTCACACTGCATGTGGAGAGCGAAAGGGAAGAGAAGTGAAAAAAAGAAAGGAATGAACAAATAATGAAGGTATGGAAAAATGAGTAAACAAAAGGGTGAAATAACATGTTGTCATTGTATTTTTTGTCCAGACACATTTACCACCTCAGTCTGTCGTCTTGTTAGGAATAGGCTTACTATGCCAGGTTGTATCAATGTGGTGAACTAGGGAGGAGGGGCATTGCCCAATTAGTAATTATATAGCGGAGAAGGTTGCTCTATATTTGTCCCATATTCCAGTGTATAGCTCAATCTGCTTATCCAGCTGGTATTGTAGTTCATTTCTGTGTATTTCTTTTTCGAATGTGGCCCAGGGAAGCCAAAAGTTTGGACACCCCAAATTTAGTGCCTTGTATTGCATAGGGGATTAAGGGTACAAAGCAGATTTCTTCCAATGAGCACTTGTACCCATGGGATTGTATAATGTGCCCTGCACCTTCCACTGGGTACAAAACACGGCAGAATTAGGAGAAAGGGAGTCCTGTACTCAGCACCCTATATCATATAAATGGATCTCCTTGTGTTTTCTCACCATTCAGACTTTCTCAAGTTCTTATTGAGTTTTAAATCCTCAGCAGCTCCAGTAGACTATTGGGACAAGGTAATGCCCCCTGCTGTTTTTTGCCCACCCTTAGCTTATATGGGACATTATTTTTATTCTGTGCTTTACTAAGGAAAAAAAAAAAACGAGAAAATCCCTATGTGTTCTTTAGGGGCCCATTTACTAAGGGTCGAATTTCGACCGTCGAATTTGATACTTTGATAGTCAAATTATTTTGTTTGATAGTCAAAAATTGTTCGATCGATCGATTAAAGTTTTTGAATTTCGAAAATTCACTTCTAATTCAGTTCAACCCTTAGTAAATGGGCCCCTAAGGAACACATAGGGATTTTCTCTATCTTTATTTTTATTCTGTGCTTTACTGAGGGAAAAAATCCCATAAATAAACATATAAGCTAAGTGCAGGCAAAAAACAGCAGGGGGCATTACCTTGTCCCGATAGTCTACTGAAAGCTGCCTGGAGCTGCTGAGGATTTAAAACTCAATAACAACTTGAGAAAGTCTGAATGGCGAGGAAACACAAGGAGATCCATTTATATGATATAGGGAGCATAATTTGTATCCTCTGTTCTGCTAAACAAATTATATTTTATTTCATCCCTGTCAATTTAACTGTGTCCAGTGCCAATAAATTAATTAATTTGGGCCTTAGCCTTGTGCTCCCCAATAACATGAATCACTGGAGACAGTGGTGTAACTAGATGTTACTGGGCCTCACCGCAAATCAATTTTAGGGCCCCCAAAATATCCAGGAGTTTTACCAATTCATAGTAGAATTACTCATTAATCATGGCCTCATGGGGCCCCTATACCTTCTGGGCCCCCCTGCAGCCGCAGGGTCTGCTTCCTCCCAGCTCTTCTTGAGGCAAATATTATAGTGATACCTGCAGAGGTGATACACACTTTAACTGGAACCATTGGGTGTTCTGGGTGTACAACAGTTCCATGTATATTGCATTCCTCCCAACTCTCCTGGTTTTCTCAGGACAGTCCTGATTTTGACAGCAGTCCTGGATTGTTACTCAAATGTCCCAACTTTCTCTTTGATCTCCTGCACTGAACAGATACAACATTTCTAAAACGTAATTGGCTTTTTGTAGAGAGCCCAGGCTATGTGGCAGGTGCACATAAAAGAGACGGAGAGATTTAAGGGTAATTGTGGCCCAAAAAGTCCAGTTGCAAAGCCAGACCCTTTAGATCTGTGTTCTGAGAACCAAAAATTCACGGGTAGCACAGAGTGTAGCAAATAAAAGTGCCTTTATGCTTTATATGAAATCAGCGTGTAAACAAAGTGTGCCAGTGCCAAGGTGTAGGAATGTAAATCTAGGTGTGTTTCCCTGCAGACTGAGTGCCAGCTCTGTACCCAGTTCAATTACCAGTGGTCCGTTTAGAAGATAATCATATATTTGTTCTAACCAGACCAATGTGAGAATGGGAGTCATTTATTTATAATTGAATAAATAAAAGAAAAACAATTCAAAAGCGTCTTTTAGCCCAGTAAACTTCCATAGGGAAGTCCCCATTATAGTCACCAAGGTTTAAAGGAACAGTTCAGTGTGAAAATAAAAACTGGGTAAATCGATAGGCTGTGCAAAATAAAAAATGTTTCTAATATAGTTAGTTAGCCAAATATGTAATGTATAAAGGCTGGAGTGACTGGATGTGTAACATAATAGCCAGAACACTACTTCCTGCTTTTCAGCTCTATAACTCTGAGTTAGTCAGTGACTATAAGGGGGGCCACATGGGACATAACTGTTCAGTGAGTTTGTAATTGATCCTCAGCATTCAGCTCAGATTCAAAAGCAACAGTTGTGTCCCATGTGGCCCCCTCTCAAGTCTCTGATTGGTTACTGCCTGGTAGCCAGGGTAACCAGTCAGTGTAAACCAAGAGAGCTGAAAAGTAGTGTTCTGACTGACATGTCCAGCCTACATTACATTTTTGACTAACTAACTATATTAGAAACATTTTTTATTTTTCACAGCCTGTCTATTTGCCCAGTTTTTATTTTTACACTGAACAATTCCTTTAAGATTCTTCCAGTAAAAAGGATGATTGCTCACTCAAATGAAAAAATGATATCTGTTTTATTGCATCAAAAGTTTACAGAATAAAAGCATTAGCCCTACACGTTTTGACCACAACTGGTCTTCATCAGGGGAAAACATTTTTTGTAATGTTGCCCCTGATGAAGACCAGTTGTGGTTGAAATGCATAGGGCTAATAGGGTTATGCAATTTTGATGCAATAAAGCGGATATCATTTTTTCATTTGAGTGTGCAATCTTGAGGTTATCTGAACACACATAGGGGCAGATTTACAAAATTCGAGTGAAGAATTCGAATGTAAAAAAATTCGAATTTCAAAGTATTTTTTGGGTACTTCGACCATCGAATTGGTTAAATTCGATCGAATTCGAACGATTCGAAGTAAAAATCGTTCGACTATTCGACCATTCGATAATCGAAGTACTGTCTCTTTAAAAAATACTTCGACCACCTACTTCGGTAGATAAAACCTACCGAAGTCAATGTTAGCCTATGGGGAAGGTCCCCATAGGCTTGCCTGTGATTTTTTGATCGAAGGATTTTCCTTCGATCGTTGGATTAAAATCCTTCGAATCGTTCGATTCTAAGGATTTAATCGTTCGATCGAACGAAAAATCCTTATCCGATATTCGAAGTCGAACGATTTTAGTTCCCAGTCGAATATCGAGGGTTAATTAACCCTCGATATTCGACCCTTGATGAATCGGCCCCATACTGTAGGACCATGTCGATGGGGCTTCTTCTCACTAAACTTGAGTCAGAACAAAAATAAATATTTTTTATTATATAATAACATGGCATCATTTTTTTAATATTTCAACCATTTTCTTATTTTTTTTTTTTTACGTTTTATTGGGTTTTACAAAAAACAAGCAAGATATAACATTGAAGGACTATAACACAAACTTATACAGCTTAGAGAGTTAGGTGTCCTAGACGAATTTGATGAAGGAGAATACACCTAAGCTTTAGAAAACTAAAGTAAAACAAAACATATTAACGTAATAGTGCTCAGCTAATCTTGAAAGTAGAATAAGAAAGATATTATTAAGGGTATGACCATTTTCTTTGCTTTGGCCTATGATAGTTTAAGGTTACTGCTCCCCTCTTTATCTGATAGTGACTCACTTATGGACAGATGAGCTGATAACGGTCATTTCTGGTCAACATTGATCTTCTAGCACGTGCCTATGGCAGGCAATAAGTAAAAGGCTCTGCATATCTGGGGAAAGGTGCAGCGAGCATTGACTGCACAAGCCATTGCAGGTGCATTAGTTGAACATGGAAGCCCCAACCTGAAAATGCAATATACCGTTAGCCTTGCCAAATGCAATAAATATCTGCAAGTTTATATGCTTCGTTATGAAAAGTCTATCTGCAGCAGCCGCTGAAAGTTTCTCCATACCAGTAGATAGAGAACACCACTTCCTGACCCCTCCTCAGATCCTAGTGGATGTTGGTATAGACGGGGTCAGACTGGACCGATGGGACACCGGGAAAAAACCCAGTGTGCCCCCAGCTCCAGTGGGCCCCACCAGGCCAGATCCGCACCCTGGCACAGCATACGTGACTCTGCTCGCTAACGTGCATGCGCAACTACGCGCTACCGCACATGCATGTCGAGTGGGTTGCCGGACTGGAGCCGATGAGCCAGCATCCCCCGGGGTCCAGAGGGAGGGCCCTGAGGCAGACGCCCTGGTGGCCCCCAGGCCCACAGCAGCGGGAGCATTTCATAACGAACTTTACACTTAGTACATGTGTCGTATATATGTTTTTTTTAGAGATGTTGGTGCAAATACTTGAAGTAGTCACTTATTATTACAAATGTCCAACGAAGCAAAATAAATACAAAAGAGATCATCTAATACCCTAGACATGAGCCCACCCTAAAACAAATGTGGCATGCCCCTCAAATGGTTAAAAAAAAATTAAAATAAAAATATTAATAGTTACAACTTTTAAAGACAATCCCACTATAAAATATGAAAAACGCCAGTGTTTTTTTTAAATAATTTTTATGACTTTTCGGCATACAGGATATGATGTCACTGACATAAGATTGAGGAGGAGGTAACTTCATCTTATTAGTTTGCCAGGTCTAAGCTGGAGAAGGGAACTCTGTCAAAAGGATAACGTAATGGAAAATTCACCTGGCGGTAGAGTGCAAAACTGCACTAACGACGGTCTCTTTCCCTAACGAATTGTCCTCGGCGTCTGATATTAAATTGGCGGTGTCCCTGCACATTTGATTTCTGATGAATTTTCACTAGAGACGGCAACGTCGCCCTTTAGTAAATCTGTCCCAATTAAAGCCTTGTAGGCAATTTTTGGAGCTCCAATGATGCAGGTGGAGATAAGCGTGAAACTGCATCTTCATTGACCGTGGTGAGCTCACAACCACTTTAGAGCTAGTCCTGCGATGGTGGAAACAAAATCACTTCTGAAAGTGATTAAAAGAGTTGTTTACCTAAACTTTTAGTATGACGTAAAGAGTTCTGAGACAATGTGCCATTGCTTTTCATTTTTTATTATTGTGGTTTTTGAGTTTTATTCAGCAGCTCTCCAGTTTGCAATTTCAGCAATCTGGTTGCTAAGGTCCAAATTCCCCTAGCAACCATGCATTGAGTTGAATAAGACTGGAATATGAATAGGAGAGGGTCTGAATAGAAAGATGAGGAATACAAAGTAGTAAAAGCAAAAAAAATGTAGCCTTACAGAGCATTTGTTTTTAAGATGGGGTAAGTGACCCCAATTTTAAAGCTGGAAAGAGTCAGAAGAAGGCTGATAATTAAAAAAAAAACTTTAAAAAAGAAAAAATTAAGACTACGGTAACTGAAAATCTGCATAGAACTGGCCATTCTATAACATACTTAAAGTTAACATAAAGGTGAACCACCGCTTTGAGAATCTGGAATTTTGAGGAGTAACATTAATGAAATCAGAGGTTTTGGGGGGGAAACCTGGGATAATTCACTAGTGTGTCTAATTTTTTTGGATTTTTTTTCAGTGATTTTATAGTCATTCCTGATTATAATTGCAATTAAAAACAGCCTTGTGTGTCCTTTCCTCGTATTTGTTTGCAAGGCTACAGAACATTGTATCAGAAACAAGACATCAAGTCCCACAATGCCTTGCCCTCCCTCCTCTTAAAGGAAATGCAAAGGCAAAAAAATAAAAATCCAATTTTTAACTGAAACCTATCTCAAATATACTTTAATTAAAAACTACCATTTTTATAAGAAACCTGACTGTATGCAGTGAAATTCTCCCTTCATTTACTTGTTCTGACAGCTGTGGATAGGAAACTTCAGACGGTCCCTAATTGCTCTGCAGGGAAATAATTATACTTTCAAACAGCAGGGGGGAGGGACTTCCCAGAACTCGAGCAGGTTTGTTTGTTTCCCTGTAGAACAGCCAGCGACCGTGTAGAGATTCATATCTGCAGCGGTCACAGCAGTGAGAATTTCACTGCATACAGTCAGGTTTCTTATAAAAATGGTAATTTATTATTGAGGATAGATTTCTTTTTCAGTTAATAAAGTAAAAATGGGATTTTATTTTTGCCTTTATATCCTCTTTAATGTTTCCAACTCCAGCGACAAAGATCAAGAAGCCAGATTTAAACAGATAAACTGGGATTCTATTTGGAGGATTATTTTGCTGCAGCCACTGGTTCTGCAGAGTTGGAGAAAGTTTGTATTAAACAAAACAAAAACTATAAAATCCACATTAGATTACATGACAACACAGGACCCAGTGCAGTCTGTATATTCTGATTATTAATCAGTCTTGCTGTATCGGCTTCTGGCAGATATTATTTTACTTGTGTTGTTTTGATAATTTATGATGATCTCTAAGCAGCCCAGACCACACTGAGCATGTGCACAGTCTTGGTCTTGCAAAGATTTATGAAAGCATAAATCATTTGTTTGATTAGGCTTGTGGTGCAGTAAGTTCATGTTTATTTTTAGTATACAAAATACAGCATTTTCTAGCATTATTCTATTTTAGACTTCAGTTCCCTTTAATCATAGATAATTCAAGGAGCTGAAATATGAGAATTGACTGGAGGAGAGCTGACTACCAATGCCATGTTCCTTTCGTACAGTCAGGGAAAGGAGAACAGTAGCAGTTACATAAAAAAACAAAAAGATGAATACTATATGGTGCTGGTTTTACTTTGGACTAAAAATAAATATTATTGGCCCCTTTATTGAAGCTCCCTATAAATCTGCTACGGCGCTGTCCAAATTTCAAATGAGGGGGGGGCATTTCCAAAAGGGTCCCTGTCAGAAGAACAGTAGGAGGGGGACAGCCAATAACAGCCCTGCAGTCACACAAACAAAGACAGGCCTTGGTTCCCTATCAGGTTTGCCTAGCTGCTGATTGGTTCCTATCCAGCAGTGCAGTGTGCCGAGTGCCGACAGCTCCCCTGCACAGTCTGGGAAAGGAGGCAGCAGGAAGTGGAACAGATGGGTGGGACTAGTAGGGATTTTGTTGAGATTTTCCTTTTTTGCCAGACACCTGTAAGTTACCCTATTTAAAAAAAAAAATACTATTCAGATGTAGCACAAAGAGATGTGTAGTGTAAATATAGGCACCTATCTATCAAACTCTCTCCTCTCTTTACTTCTCCCCAGTGAACATTAATAGTATTATCTTGAAGAGATGTTTCAGTAAATCTCCATATAATTGACATTGTTAGATGATTGCACATTTCATATTCAAGCTTGATTTATGCTCTTTATCTTGTTCTTCATGATGATGTGTTTGAAGTTTCAGATGGATGCAAAGAGGTATCATTGGTCTGTGACTGACCTGTGTTTGGTAATGGTGAGTCCATAGTTGCATGTGTTTTAGACATATCTCTTACAATCTTCTCTTCTTGATCCTTATTTTGCAACGTTGGTGGAGAACCAGAATGATTTGTGTCACTTTCCTGCCGTTGATCTATCTCCAAATTAGTTAGTAATGGTGGGTTTGACATTTCAGATGGATGCAAAGAGGTATCATTGGCCTGTGACTGACCTGTGTGTGGTAATGATGAGTCCACAGTTGCATGTGTTTTAGATATATTTGTCTTCTCTTCTTGATCCTTATTTTGCAATGTTAACGGAGAACCAGAAGGATTTGTGTCACCTTCCTGCCATTGATCTTGCTCCACATTAGTTAGTAATGGTGGGTTTGACATTTCAGATGGATGCAAAGAGATATCATTGGACTTTGACTGACCTGTGTTTGCCAATGGTGAGTCCACGGTTGCATGTGTTTTAGACATATCTCTATCACTCTTCTCTTCTTGATCCTTATTTTGCAATGTTAACGGAGAACCAGAAGGATTTGTGTCACTTTTCTTTCAGTTGATCTTGCTCCAAATCTGTTTGTAATGGTGGTTTTAACGTTTCAGATGGATGCAAAGAGATATCATTGGCCTTTGCTTTGTATGTGCTTGGTATTGCCGAGTCTGTAGTTGACTGTGTTATAGACATCTCTGTATCATTCTTCTTCTCCTGTTCCTGCCGAAACACATTAGGTAATATTATGTTGAGTGCCTTTTAATATGGATGAATAAAGATTTTGGTTTTCTTCTTTCCTATTCTGCGCGGCTTGAGACGCTAATGGATCTCCTCACCCAACAAACGCTCTGACTCACTCTTCCATCTGTTCCATATCAAGTAATGGGGAGTTGGAGCAGTTTGCTGCTTTTGTTTTCTGCTCTGAACTGTGATTCACTATGACATATATACAGTAGTATGCAGGTGGGAGTATGAACTGGGTTGCTTATCATAAGTAAAGCTCTTCCTGGGGGTTGGTCAGGTGACATTTGCCGGGACTTAAAAGTGCCTGGTTGGGTTGGAATCACTGCTGAGCCCCTGTGTAGTGGAGGCCTTCAGCTCTTTGTGCCAAGTATCAATAAATCACTTCTCTGTTTTAACTAAACGTATGTGTGGCCAGTTTCAATCATTCTACATAACCCACAAGAACCCTTCTCAATACAGCTGGCCACTATGGGCCACCAACAAAGCTTCAATGTTTCTCTGTTTAGAGGGTTAAGCTAAGTAATAAAATGCAATACTAAGGCAATCTGTGAATATGTATCATGTTTTGGATTCCATTTTTCATCTGCACCTCTCTAATGGGGAGTATGGTCCAAGTGATGCAGAAAGATAAGCAATAAGAGGTTCACAACCATCTGGGTGCTGCTGTAGAGGGTTCACAAAGACAGGCAAATATCCGTATCACTGAAGAGATATCACTGCCCTCCATATCAAGAGACTTGCTCTCATAAAGAAGTGACAACAAAAGAGGGTCTATAGCAGGGATGGACTGGCCCACCATGACACCAGTGCATTTTTTTCGTTTCACCAAGGTTCTCTTTTTTTCATAAGCTCCATGTTTTTTTTTTTTTTTAAAAAACTGATAACGGGTGCATATTTAGCCCATGGTAAGGTTAAAATAAAGCTAGGGGACCACACCTTGTTTATTGGGCAATTTGTTTTTGAAGTCATAGTCCAAGGGAATCCCACAATCCACCCCAGTCCAAGTGTGTAAATCACGTTACAGGATAAAAATGTATGGAGGGTTTTCCTAAAAATTCAAAATGCCTATGAGTAAGTGCCCCACCAGGCATGAAACCACCACCTTTTTTTGTCCTAATAAATTACTTTATACTTTTAAAATACTTTTGTTTTTTTGAATTTTTGGGAAAACCCCACCATACACCCATGTTTTTCAAGACAACCCTGCTTGATTCTTTCGGGGCCAAAATCATTCTGCTGAAATCCACAGGCCGATTTCAGTCCCTAGTAGTATGCTCTTCTTGCTTCTCACCCAGAAGCCTTGTGTTGGCTCTGGTGCAAAGACATTCCCCGGATTTCGGTGAAGAAACACATGAGTTTATGTCAAAATCTGCTGAATGTTCTCTAACTGGAGCAGATTCTTTTTTTGGCTAGGGCCAGACGGGGCCAAAATCAGTCTGCTGAAACCCACAGGCCGATTTCAGCCCCTAGCAGTATCCTCTTCTTGCTTCTTGTCTAGAAGCCTTGTGTTGGCTCTGGTGCAAACACATTTGGCGGATTTCGGTGAAGAAACACGAGACTTTACACCAAGGGGCCGATTCACTAAGGGTCGAATATCGAGGATTAATTAACCCTCGATATTCGACTGGGAATTAAAATCCTTCGACTTCGAATATCGAAGTCGAAAGATTTAGCGCAGATAGTACGATCGAAGGATTATTCCTTCGATCGAACGATTAAATCCTTCAAATCGTTCGATTCGAAGGATTTTAATCCAACGATCGAAGGAATATCCTTCGATCAAAAAAACTTAGGAAAGCCTATGGGGACCTTCCCCACAGGCTAACATTGAGTTTGGTAGGTTTTAGATGGCGAACTAGGGGGTCGAAGTTTTTTTTAAAGAGACAGTACTTCGATTATCGAATGGTCGAATAGTCAAACGATTTTTAGTTCGAATCCTTCGATTCGAAGTCGTAGTCGAAGGTCGAAGTAGCCCATTCGATGGTCAAAGTAGCCCAAAAAACACTTTGAAATTCGAAGTTTCTTTACTTTGAATCCTTCACTCGAAGTAAGTGAATCGGCCAACCAAATGTTTTCTAGCTGGAACCGCTGAAGGGTTTCCTCATATGAAGCAAAAAAAAAAGATACTGCAAGAAGCAAGGGGCTGAAATCAGGCTGATTTTGGCCCTAGCTTTAGGCATGTCTACAATGTTGTATTAATTGTAATGGTTATCAATTGCATTATTTTATCTGTTCATGTCTATCTTCATTCCTGTCCAATGCTTAGCGCCCATAGAACAAGGCATTTTCTTTCCAGTATGTATTCTAAAGGAATTAAATGGCAACTCTAGCGTAAATTTGTATAGATTTCCATGCAAATCCTAAAATAATGGTTTCAGAAGTGTTAAAATATTTCTTCAAATGTTAAATCACCCTTTCAAGAATCTAGAGTTTACATAAAGACCTTCTTATCAATGACTTCAGTTCTTGATTCCTTAGACTGTAGATCAAAGGATTTAAAAATGGAATTAATGTAGCATAAAATAAAGAAGCCACTTTGTCTTCTATGAAATGAGACTTTGCATTTGGACGGTAGTAATTAAATAAAAAAGTAGCGTAAAATATAAAGACCACAGTTAGATGAGAGGAGCGGGTGGAGAAAGACTTGGATCTCATGTGTTCTGAAATTTTCAGAATAGTGTTGATTATAGGGATGTATGGGTAAAAGGTGGCTGCCAAAATAACAACTCCAAATAATGTGCCCAAGAGAAATATAAGCAATACATTGATGAATGTGTCACTACAGGAGACCTCAAGCAACTGGGGCAGGTCACAAAAGAAACTTTGCAAAATATTTGAGTTGCCAAAGGTCAGTCTAGTTAAAAAAAGAGTGTGCACCAAGGAATAAACCACACCAAAAATCAGCACTCCTGATACAAGCCATGCACAAACTTTCCAACTCATTATCTGCATGTAGTGAAGAGGGCGGCAGATAGCAACGTATCTGTCATAGGACATGACTGCCAGCATAGACACCTCTGATGTAGCGAAAAAGAAAAAAAAGTAGATCTGAGTTAGACAAGCTAGCACAGATATGTCCCTTCTATCTGTGAGTAAATCAAAGAGCATTCTTGGGACAGTGACTGAGGAGTAACTCATATCCAGACATGCCAGGGTTCCAAGGAAGAAAAAGTTAAAAGGTAGATCAAAAGAAATAACAAGAACAGAGGAATCTGAAGACTTTTTGTATCAGAAAGTCCACGGAGAACTAATGTATTCACCGTTGTTTGGTTTTCCATCTTCTTTTTGATGGATCTGGTATCCTTGGGACCTGGGGTTTTCTGGATAAGGGATGTTTCTGTATGGATGACCATACCTTGAGTCTACAAATAATTTAAATAAAAAATACATTGCCATTGGGTGACTGATATTAATGTAAATAACAAAGTTACTAAACCCTAAGTATAAAATAAATGATGATCCTGGTGGTTCTGTAGTTGTAGCCACAACACTGTAAATTAAGTAAGAATTGTATAATTACAATATTCAATAGAACCAGGTACAGGTATGGGATCCGTTATCTGGAAACCCGTTATTCAGAAAAGCTCCAAATTACACAAAAGGTTGACTACTTTTTATCCAAATAATCCATTGTAATGAAATAATTACAATTTTTAAAATTGATTTCCTTTTTCTGTGTAATAATAAAACAGTAGCTTGTACTTGATCCCAACTAAGATATAATTAATCCTTATTGGAAGCAAAACCAGCCGATTGGGTTTATTTAAGGTTTACATGATTTTCTAGTAGACTAAGGTATGAAGATCCAAATTACAGAAAACCCCAGGCCCCAAGCAGTCTGGATAGCAGGTCCCATAGCTGTACTTGGGTAAAAACACTTTCCTCCGTACCTTCTAATAAGATCAAGTGCTAATCTTTGTTGGAGCTTTCCTCGCCAGATTATCATTAGGGATGGGCGAATTTGACCCGTTTCGTCAAAAATTCGCTGCCAGCGAAATGTCGCCGACTCCCATTAAAGTCTATGGGCATCAAAAAATATTTGTCGCGCGGCAATTTATTTTGACGCGCCATACAAGTCTATGGGTGTCATTTTTTTGGCGAAACAAGGCGAAAAAATTCACCCATCCCTAATTATCATCATTAATCCAGTTGCAGCATACACACTTACAGAGAAGAAATGGTGAAAGTATTGGCTAGAATTTGTGCAACGGTGTAAAAATGCTAACGAAGGTGTTGAAAAGCAGGTAATGGTATCCCCTCAATAGAAGGATCTCGTACTCACCAAATGGCCAGTAAAGCCAAATTTTGATTTTAATCTTAGAAATAAAAACCTTATGGGTTACTCACAAAACAATTGTCAATGACAACATTGTGCGATGATAGTCTCCAAATTGTTAAAACCCCTCTACATGTTTCTTTTGGACCGTCACGCTCCATCAGGAGGTACAATGCATTTAGTCCAACGGGGTTTTTAAAACACTAAAAAGCCCCACTAAAATGACATCATAATCTACAAAAAAGTCCCATTGGATTAAACTATTTTTGCATCAAGACAAAATGTTTTATACTACAATGTTACTGTTTCCAAAATCTTATCAGTTGGTGTGCAAACACAATGGTGGAACCATCTAGAAAAGCAGGTGATGAAATAGAAGCCCTGAAATGTACAGTTTATACCCAGATTTTTAACCAAAACTAGCTGGAAAAACAATCTAAAATGATTAAATCTCAAATTTTTATGATCGAGTTTTTTTTAAAGATTTATTATGCTCTGAAGCTTCTAAAAATAAGAATCTGAAAATACTCCCAACTAAAACCGGTAGAAATCATGTAGAAGTCAATGGCAGATGGTTCTTTTAACAACTGGAACATGTTTTTTACCTTCAGGATTCTCGATAGTTTAGGGTTGTTTCATTTTGGTTTGATAAACAGATAAAGTTGTGTTTTCTGGGCAACAATTTGAAAAAGTCAAGTTTTAGGCGTGACCATTAGAAAAAGTTTACAAGTGATGCTCGATTTTGTTGCGACTTTTTTTCTAGACGTTTTATTGATAAATTAAGGGGGTTTGGGAGTTTGGATGACTATTGTTTTTTTTTTTTTGCACGATATTGTCGCACGAGTTTGTCAAGACTTTAAATTTTTCAAATTCAAGTTTTTGGGGAGACAATTCAGTACAGTTTTTGGAGCAAATTTTTATTGCTCCAATTTTTTTTTTTGAGAAGTTTTATTGCTAAATTACAGGGGTTCTGTTTTGGGAAGTTTGGTCGAATTTTTTTTTTTTTTTAATAAAATGAGAAAAAGTTGAGCTTTGGTAAATAACCCCGGATGTGTCTGGGTACATTTCATGGCAAAAAAATATATACAGCTCTTTCTATTAATATGTTAAAAAAATGTTTTTATTAATTTATTTAATTGGCATCTTAGGAGGCATATAATATGTCAATGTGTTTACAAAAAAAAATAAGTATCAAAGGGTTCCGGCAATTCTCTCCGAAAATCTCTCTTATTTATAAAAACAATTGCGGGAGCATGTGGAAAGAAAGATAACTAGTGGCATAGCTTGCATGACCAGTAAAACACAGGCCAAATGACTATACAAAATATCAAAATGGGACTTATCCCCATAGGCCCAAATTATACAGAATTATCACATAACCATGTTGTAATTTAAGATAAAATGCAATTTTTATTAACTACCATGCCACATACTTATTAAAACCACTTAAAACATAGAAATAGCGCTGCGCTGGGTGTAGGGATCCCTGTACCCTAAATAACCAGTTTCTGAGGAGCTCCTATATATAACTATGATGGATATTCACTTATGTGATGTGGCTAAACAGCCAAAATTCCACTCCAATATGTAAATGTAGGTACTTCAACTCCAATTGGTCACAGGGAAAGGAGATAAGCCATATATAATCCACACCGTCCAAATCAATTACAATTTTTCACCACAATATGTTGCAACTTGCTCGTTGCTGATAAACAGTTCCCATACGTCGGGTGTGGTAAGGGTCAATGCTCCATGTATTGGGAGCGGAGTAGATCGGGGAGAGGTTTCAGGATGGCTCTACTTGTGGCCGAATAAGCCGTGTAGTGCTGTATGATTTCAGTAGTGATGGCTGCCCGCCGTTACCAGCGGTCGCAATGCGGCCACGGCCCAAGGTGATGCAAATTGTGACAATCACCTTGCGTGTTAGCCCAATAAATCCTGCCAATCCCAGCCTCTTATTGCCCAAATAGATTTATACAGACCGTTGTAATCACGTCTGCACCGTGCGTAACTCAACGCTCCCTTGTAGGTGTACTTTGCTGGAGAGCCCTGCGGCGCCTTCCAAGTCCCTGGTCGGGAGAGGGATCCCGTCTTCCTCAGCTAGCAACGCGAAACCCCGACAGCTGTTTCGCCACCAAACGTGGCTTTGTCAAGAGTTTTTTCAGTTCTCTAACACTACAGAATATCTTACCTTTAATCATCACTCCCTCTGTGATCAGAGAAGAAACCCCTGCTTTAAAAATCAGCCTTTCTAAACCTTCCAAAGCTCCCGAGTCTAATTAAATGTAAAACACATCCTACAGGAGTTGGGTGAATTTTTTTTAAGTGCAACTATAATTTTCTTTTAACTATTTCATCCCTGTAGATATTTCTCATGTGGACGTCGAGTAAATACAGCCATAATAACTGAATAGCAGGAACCCTTTTTTTTTTACATTTTATTGGGGTGCAAGGAAATCATACAGGACCTTTAAATGGAATCACAGTGCAGTTGATACCAGGACTTCTGTTTTCAAGTGAAATGGTTACATCATGATTCATACAGGTATGGGACCTGTTATCCAGAATGCTCGGGCCTGGGGTTTTCTGGATAAGGATCTTTCCATAATTTAGATCTTCATACCTTAAGTCTACCAGAAAATCCTGTAAACATTAAGGGGCAGATTTATCAAGGGTCAAATTTCGAAGTAATGGGAGTTTTCTTTTAACTCCCATAACTTCGAAATTCCAATAAAAAAGACCAACCAAAATTTATTTAAAAAATAAATAAAAATTCGAAGGTTTTTTCTGCGGGTGAATAAGCTTTATTCGATCGTTCAAATCGATCGTATTTTCAGATTCCACCAATTAACTCCAAATAGGTTCTAGGAGGTCTCCCATAGGCTAACACAGCAAAAAAAAATTTTTATTTCAAAATTTCAATTCAACCCTTGATAAATCTGCCCCTAAATAAAACCAATAAGCTGATTTTGCCTCCAATAAGGATTAATTATATCTTAGTTGGGATCAAGTAGAAATAACTGTTTTATTATTACAGAGAAAAAGGAAATCATTTTTTAAAAATTTGGATTATTTAATTATAATGAAGTCTATGGGAGACAGCCTTTCTGTAATTCGGAGCTTTCTGGATAACGGGTTTCTGGATAGCGGATCCAATCCCTGTATTATTTTTAATGGCATTTTTACTTTAGGGAAGATCAACATTCATTTTATAAAGAGCATTCTTCTCTATTGTTCCTTTATTTGTTGGTGCCATCTTTCCTTATGTTCCCCTTCTCCCCAGGCACCCCGTCTTCTCTATTCTTCCTTTTACCCATTGTGCCACCTTTTCTTACATTCCCCTTCTCCCCAGGCACTAGTCTTTTCTATTCTTCCTTTTGTTGTGCCATCTTTCCTTACATTCCCCTTCTACCCAGGCACCAGTCTTCTCTATTCTTCCTTATATCCATTGTTCCATCTTTCCTTACGTTCCCCTTCTCCCCAGGCACCAGTCTTCTTTATTCTTCCATATATCCATTGTTCCACTTTTCCTTATGTTCCACTTCTCCCCAGGCACCAGTCTTCTCTATTCTTCCTTATATCCATTGTTCCATCTTTCCTTACGTTCCCCTTCTCCCCAGGCACCAGTCTTCTCTATTCTTCCTTTTACCTGTTGTGGCATCTTTCCTTACGTTCCCCTTCTCCCCAGGCACCAGTCTTCTCTATTCTTCCTTTTACCTGTTGTGGCATCTTTCCTTACGTTCCCCTTCTCCCCAGGCACCAGTCTTCTCTATTCTTCCTTTTACCTGTTGTGGCATCTTTCCTTACGTTTCCCTTCTCCCCAGGCACCAGTCTTCTCTATTCTTCCTTTTACCTGTTGTGGCATCTTTCCTTACGTTCCCCTTCTCCCCAGGCACCAGTCTTCTCTATTCTTCCTTTTACCTGTTGTGGCATCTTTCCTTACGTTTCCCTTCTCCCCAGGCACCAGTCTTCTCTATTCTTCCATATAACCATTGTTCCACTTTTCCTTATGTTCCACTTCTCCCCAGGCACCAGTCTTCTCTATTGTTCCTTATATCCATTGGTACATCTTTCCTTACGTTCAACTTCTCCCCAGGCACCAGTCTTCTTTATTCTTCCCGTTAGCCTTTGTGCCATTCCCTCCCCCTTTCAGCAAAGCTCCAACGTCTCCTCCCTATGCAAAGAACCCTCCCCTTTTACTCCCTTGCCCATATACCAGCTCCTTAAATTTTCAACATCTTCGATTTGTGCATCAGTCAAGCTCCCACATTTAAGGTGATGGCATACAATGAGATTTGTCACAAGCGGAAAATCTGTGCTATATGCAGGTAATCAGTTTACCAATGGCTATTCCCTTTGACTAGACTAAAACGTATTTTCTGTAGAAAAAAAATCACAACACACTCTTGATTTATAAAGAAATTCTAAGCAACAATCAGAATTTAAGTATTTGTCAAATAGTTTAACACCCAATCACATGCGCAAAATGATGATACACAGTCAGGCTTTTTTAATTTTAATTATAGTAAATTAATGAAATGGTTCAGTGCAATTTATTCCAAAGCAGCATGTCAGCAGCAGACGAGTCCTACCAAAAACAAAGGCAAAGAGAATTATAAATAAACTCAATATCTCAGTATGACAACAGCTATACATACATTGGCACACATTTATGCTCAGACATGCACAACACACAAGTATATGTATGAATATGTGCACAACACACACACTGAAAAGACAAACGCTCACAAATATCACAGATTTTGTAGAACATAATGAAAAGTGGTGCTTCTCTATTCTATAAATGCACTCTCCTAGATGTATTGTGCAGCGCACACTAAGGGGGTTATTTATCAAAATCACAATTTTTCGGACTATTTTATTTAAAAAAAAGTCAGAAAAAACAGAATCCACAATTCGATCTTATTTATAATTTAAAAAGCACAATTTACTCGGATTGGGGAAAACTCGATAAAATCAAGCGAAAATCCTAATTGCACAACTTTTTCCCCCAAATTGCTAGATTTTTCAGTGCTTTTCCCAATTTTTGCCCGAAAAAGTCTGATTTTTGGACTAATTCCAGCGCAGACCACAGAGACCTCTCCCATTGACTTATATACAACCTTGGCGGGTCGGAGATGGAGGATTTTCAGATTCTGAGTTTTCCATCCTCGGAGTATAATAAATCTTGAAAAATTTGTATTGTATAGTAAAAACATTTTTTTTTGGCATTCAGACTTTAATAAATAGCCCCCATAATGTAGATTATTAAAACACAAACAATGTCCATATTATGCCTTATGATAACACTCTTGCCATCCAACTATGTCAACTGCAGACTTGCCTATAAAGTCCATGTGATCACAAACTCTTGTACTATAGGCAAAGAAAGGTTCATTATAACCAGCACCTGTAAGAAAACAGATTTTAAAAGAAGCAAGTTAAAAGGATGTTTCTAAAATAAAAAACATAAATTATAGCATTTGGCAGTGGGTATAAGAAGTAAGTAAATTGATGACTCTTATTCTACTGCCACACAGGGCTTATATTTATTACAGCTTAAAGGAGAAGGAAAACGACTGAGGCAGTTTATTGCCAATATATTAGCCACAATAGTACAAGCTATAACACTATATTTATTCTGTAGAATGTTTTACCATACCTGAGAAAACCGCTCTAGAAGCTCTCTGTTTGTTTAGGATACAGCTGCCATATTAGCTTGATGTGACATCACTTCCTGCCTGAGTCTCTCCCTGCTCACTCATAGCTCTGGGCTCAGCTTACAGCAGGGATGGGAGGAGGGAGGGGGAGAGGAACAGACTGAGCATGCTCAAGCCCTAGCCCTAGCCCTGGAGGTTTAAGTTGAAAACAGGAAGTCTGATACATAAGCCCATGAGTACACAATAGAAGGAAAGAAATGTGCTGTTTCTTTTAACAGAGGACTCAGAGCAGCATTACTTTGAGGGTTTACTGGTGTATTTATATAGACCTTTCTGATAAAACTTACTTAGTTTTAACCTTTCCTTCTCCTTTAAGGAGGCTTAGCCTCCCCAAACCTACCTGACAATATTAAGAAAAACAAAAACAAAAGAGAAAGGGAATTTGTATACAGGGGTCTCACTAATAAATCTTTTTCTCCTGAGTCCTGTATTGGCAGCACAAATACCCAAGGGTTAATGTCCACTTGGAATGGCAGAATGACAGGAAAAACTGTAGGGCTGCTCCTCTAGGAATAGCAAACAATAGACAAGAGCGAGGGTGGGACTCCCTCTGCTGTCTATACGGCTATACATGATATAAAAGGATTTATTGGTGATTATACATATCACGTTTCCCTCTATCATACCTAGACAACACAGGTAAGGGTTGTGACCCAAAGTAGAGTGTGGGAGATAGCTTGCTCAGAGGAAGAGAAAGCAAGAAATAAATGGGGTAACCTGCCTCCTTGGAAGATGACAGAAAAAACTGACAGGGGAAAGGATAATGTTGGGAAGAGGAGGAACAGCCATATGGTTTTTCCTGTCTCCTAGAAAGACGTGGACATTATAATCTCATGTTGGGCTGTACCTGCTCTTCACCAGTAGGGTTAGTTTTTCCCAAGAGAGAAGTGACCTGCTCACTAGCGATTGGCGAAAATTAGCCTGCGTCAAAGTTTTTTGATGCCGGTGACAATTCCGACGGCGTCAATTAAACAGACATCCATTGACTTTAATGCGCGTCAAATGTCGTAGTCGGAATTGTCGCTTGCGCCAATTTTGTGCCCGCAAATTTATGCCATCGTCAGAATTCTAGTTTCATAAGTTTTCGCCCATTACACGAATTTAGCTGGAAATCATTTAAATATTAAATACACCCAATAGGCTGGTTTTGCTTCCAATAAGGATTACTTATATCTTAGTTGGGATCAAGTACAAGCTACTGTTTTATTATTATTACAGAGAGAAGTATTAATTATAATTAATAAAAATGTATATGTACTCTTATGGAAAATCAGATCCTGTAATTTGGAGCTTTCTGTATACAGTTATGGAACCGGTTATCCAGAATGCCGGGACCTGGGGTTTTCTGGAAAACGTATGTTTCTGTAATTTGGATCTTCATACCTTAAGTCTATTAGGAAATCATATAAACATGAAATAAACCCAATAGGCTGGTTTTGCTTCCAATAAGGATTAATTATATCTTAGTTGGGATCAAGTACAAGCGACTGTTTTATTATTACACAGAAAAAGGAAATCATTTTGAAAAAAATTGAATTATTTGGATAAAATGCAGTCTATGGGTGATGACTTTTCTGTTAGTTGGAGCTTTTTGGATAATGGGATTCTGCATAAAGGATCCCATACCTGCTACATACAGGCACTGTATCAATGGGTGCAAGTCAGTTAATTAACCCATGGGGCTAATTTTGGTTGAGAATCAGTTAATCCGCTGCCCTCTGCCGCCTCCTATTTCTGCTCAGTCATCGCGTTGGCCTCGGTGCAGACACATTGAGTTGATTTCAGTACAAAGATGCATTTTTACTCCATGTGTCTGCACCAAGGCTGACGTAGTGCAACTCAAAGCCAGTGGATCAGCTGTTTCTGAGACTTTATAACTACAGACTGAAAATCAGCCCCACGGGCAGCAGCATTCAGCACACAATAGGGTCACCTGATGATAAGCAGACAGCAGTTATATAGTGTCTTAATAATCATATAGACATAAAATGCACCATACTGAATGAGTAAATGAAGCAAAAGGAGCTGAAAAGATCAGTTATGGGGTACAGATGAAGCCATCAGGATTTAAAGGAGTCATTTTGTGTACAAAAATAAGAACGTACCAGTGCTTTATACTCATTTAGATATAGAAGAATTGTGCTTAAAAAGTAGTGTTTAAGGCTGATTAAATATTTCTGCAAAAATCCTATTATTCCCTCCCTTCTTTTCCACTTTCCTGCCCCCTGAATTCCCAGGCTGTGCACTCAGCTCACTGCACTGTAGGACAGAAACCAATCAGCAGCTAGCAGGACCTGATAGGGAACTGAAGCCTGTCTGTGCTCATGTGACTGCAGGGCTGTGATTGGCTTTCCCCCTCCTACTGTGCTTCTGGCAGGGACCGTTAGGACACGCCCACCCCTCATTTGAAACAGGGACCACAGAACATCTATAGGGAGCTCTAATAAAGAGGCTATTTTTAAAGATAATATTAATTTTTAGCACTATTTAAAAGCAACACCATATATTACTTATAATTGCCTACTAAATTATGTTTTTTTCATTTATCCTATATGTCTACATTTTGTAGCACAGTGCCATTTTTTTAATGCTAAATCCCGCCTCTAGATGGCGGTAGAGTGCAATGGCCTTCGTTCAACCAAACTACATTGTAGCACCACCAGGATTTAGTACCAAAAAAAATGGTGTCTGGACACGGTGCAGCAAAATGTGAACTCCTGATGGCTTTATCTGTAATTGTAAAATTGAATTCAAGCTAACATGCAATGGTAACATCAGTCTATTAGTACCTTTGTATCTAAGGTGTAAGAGTAATCTTCACTCGCAATGCCATTTACCAGGACTTTTTTAGGGGGGCTGGGCACCCCATAAACAGTCACCAGTCCCAGTTTTAAACCATCTGCCTGACTGTTCAGCCGGATGAGCTCATTCAGCAGGACATTCTGAAACAAAGAAATGGGTGTCAAATGATAAGCAGAATAGTTCTTCATAATCGCCTAGGACAGTCCTCATAATACCATGACATTTACATTTGCAGCTATGAAGAGAACGTGAGTGTAGTCCTGTCTCTCAAATGTTCCCAAACTTTCACCATCATCCCAGTACAAGTCACCGCGGGCAACTCCATCAGGGTTTAGTGCCACCACTAGCAGCAGGTCATTCTTGCGAGACTCCTCTGTGTTCATACCAGGCATCTGGTGGGAGCAATATTTGAAATTATATTCATGAAAAAAAAATACAGTTTTTTATTTTTTAAGGAAGACGTATGTGCCAAAAAGTAAGTATTTCTTACCTGTTGCACATTTATTAGTTAATTTTTTTCCCTAGTAGCTTTGGTCTAGCCTGGCTCCACTCATCATCATGTAACATGGAAAAACACTACACTAGCGTTTAAAGGAGTTTAAAGGAGCTGTTCAACTTTGAGTTCATTTTTAGTATGAGGTAGAGTGGGATATTCTGAGACAATTTGCAGTTGGTTATTTGGGGTTTTCAAGTTATTTATTCAGCAGCTCTCCAGTTTGCAATTGCAGCCATCTGGTTGCTAGGGTCCAAATAGCCCTGGCAACCATTCATTCGAATAAGAGACTGGAGATGAATAGACGGGACCCTGAATAGAAAGATGGGTAATAAAAAGTAGCAATAACAATAAATGTGTAGCCTTACAGAGCATTTCTTCTTTTAGAAGGGGTCAGTGACCCCCATTTGAAAGCTGGAAAGGGTCCGAAGAAGAAGGCAAATAATTAAAAAAAAACTATAAAAAAAAAAATTAAGATCCTTTAAATTTGCTTAGAATATCCCAGTCTATACCATACTAAAACTTAACTGAAAGGTGAACCACCCTTTTGAAACAGACACCATGAAGTAGAGTTGCCACCTGTCCGGTGTTGACCCAGGCAGCTCTTCAAAAAAACTGGGCTGTCTGTGTTAAAACCAGACAGGTGGTAACCCTACTCTATGGTGGTCAAAACTGACTGGTATTCCAAATAAGAAAAACAGGGCAGGATTCCCTTTGATTGTTGAAATGATCGGCCAATCACCCATCTCCATGTCATAGACAAGCCCCTGATGTCATGACCAGCCCCCCACAGCATCACAGACCCACCCCCATTGCGTCACGGCCCTGCCCTGATTCAACCAGGCCATAAGGTGGCAACCCTACCATGAATTGAGTGATGAGTTGTGGCCCTTAGTTAGGCACAGTAAGACTATTCTAGCTTCACACAACTATAGTGCAAGCTCCTTTCCAAAATGTTTGGACATAGTGTAAAATATCATAAAAAAGGGAATGCCGTGATTTGCCGAATATAATTTGATGTCTTTTGTTACCTAGATAAGCCCTGGATATATTTACTGCGACACATTACACTGCAATTTAATCTCACACTGACAAATATATAGACAAAACACAAGTCACACCTTTGCTTCAGTTTCATACCTGGGCAGGTAAGATATAACCTCCTCTTATGTGAAAATTGATCTTGTCTAGTGGAGCAGGAAGCACCATCCATTGGCCTTTACTCTCAATCCCTGTGCCCTGTAAGTATCAACATATAGGCTTATTATTGGTTGTGTAGAAGAAAGAAAAGGCAACAATGCAGATCACTAAAATAACTCGCCCTCTTCTTGCCTGCACTGGAACCAGGTGACTGAAAGGATACAGATGTGAAATGCATTATAATACACAAAAGCCATAAATATCCTGTAAATTATATCCTTATAAACGGTGAGTTCTGATGTCATCAGTTATAAACGGTGAGTTCTGATGTCATTTCTGTCACATGACTCATTGAAATTTTTGTATTATAATAAATAAAGTACCCCCAGTTGTAAAATATGAGAATATTAGAAGTTACCTCGGAGTTCCATGACCTGTATAACTCGGCCTCCGGCCTCGTGTTTTTATATGGTCATGAAACTCCTCGGTAACTTATAATATCCTTATATTTTACAAAAGGGGGTACTTTATTCACTATATTATTACCAACATGGATTTATAAAGCCACATATTGTGCAGTGTTGTACAACACAAGGCTGTGTACATAAATACAAATAACATATAAAACCTGAAACAGGATCCTCGCACCTTATTTTACCAGTGTACAAAGTAGGGATGCACAAATCCAGGATCTGGTTTGGGATTCAGCCTTTTTCAGCAGGATTCAGATTCGGCCTAATCCTTCTGCCTGGCCAAACCGAATCCTAATTTGCATATGCAAATTAGGGTCGGGAGGTAAATTGTGTGACTTTTTGTTCAAGGAAGTAAAAAATGTTTTCCCCTTCCCACCCCTAACTTACATATGTAAATTAGGATTTGGTATTCGGCCGAATCTTTTGCTAAGAATTCGGGGGTGCGGCCAACTCCAAAATAGTGGATTTGGTGCATCCCAAGTACAAAGCACAATTTCAGACATTTACCCATAATGCAGTGTTTCCCAATAATTCCAGAGTAACTGCAGCCGTTGCTTTCACAGCGATTAAGGTCGGATGCATTAAAACAGTTGCACGCTTGCATTTATTTACACAAACCAGAGGAAAGGTGCAACTAACACTCTCAGAATGGATCAGGCCACTTTTGGATTGCATGTTCAAAGTGGCATTTGCTGGATGGAGTGGGTTAACTGAACTAGTAATGTGCGGGGCAGGTTTTTCCCGAGGTTTTTTAGCCTACCCGCATCAGACTTCCGGGTTCCTTTTATAGTGCCGTCCCGCCGATGACGTCACAAAAGGGCAGGTCGAGCATGCACACGGCTATAAAGCTGGCATTTGAAGGTGGTGGGTGGGAAGAGCAGGAGAAGAGCTCAACCCCTACCCGCCCATGAAGAGGAGTGCGGGGTCGGCCTGAACTGCGGGTCCCGCAGGTATTGTCTGGCCTGCACATCACTAAACTGAACCATAACAATTGCTCTGTCTAACCAAGAATCATTAGTGGGTGAAAATTGATGCCCATAGACTTCAATGCATTAGGCACATTTTTCACCTTGTCGAAAATTTTCAATGAAAACGAGTCAGATTCACCCATCAATACTTGCAAGTACAGATGAAGCCACCAGGATTTCATATTTTGTCACACCGTGTCATTTTGTAGTGCCAAGTCCTGCCTCTAGATAGTAACATGGTAAGTTAAGTTGAACAAAAGACACAAGTCCATCAAGTTCAAACTTTTAACTCTATTTTAACCTGCCTAACTGCCAGTTGATCCAGAGGAAAGTGAAAGACCCCATCTGAAGCCTCTCCAATTTGCCTCAGAGGTTGAAAAATTCCTTCCTGACTCCAAAATGGCAATGGGACCAGTCCCTGGATCAACTTGTACTATGAGCTATCTCCCATATTCCTGTATTCCCTCACTTGCTAAACACCATCCAACCCCTTCTTATACCTATCTAATGTATCAGCCTGTGCCACTGATTCACTTCCCAGCTCTCCCTGTAACACCCCTTTCCCTCCTCTAATCTCATTGGCCCCCTCCTGTCTGCTGGGAGGAGCTACTGGTGAATAAAGCATCTGACCCTTCCTTGTACCTATCTAATGTATCAGCCTGTACCACTGATTCAGGGAGACAATTCCACATCTTCACAGCTCTCACTGTAACAAACCCCTTCCCAATATTTAGCTGGAGCCTCTTTTCTTCTAATCGGAATGGGTGACCTCGTGTCAGCTGGAAAGACCTACTGGTAAATAAATCATTAGAGAGATTATTATATGATCCCCTTATATATTTATACATAGTTATCATATCTCCCCTTAAGCGCCTCTTCTCCAGCGTGAACATCCCCAATTTGGCCAGTCTTTCCTCATAGCTAGCGTGCAATGGTCTAGCACCATCTAGAGGC
The DNA here is from genome assembly GCF_017654675.1 of Xenopus laevis. Taxonomy (NCBI): domain Eukaryota; kingdom Metazoa; phylum Chordata; class Amphibia; order Anura; family Pipidae; genus Xenopus; species Xenopus laevis. Next base: position 109,837,533 of record NC_054388.1, on the reverse strand, counting down.
AGGGCTTGGCACAAAAAAATGGTGTCTGCATAGGGTGCGATAAAATGTGAAATCCAGATGGCTTCATCTATAAGTCTTGAGCGTTTTTTTTTTTTTTTTAATTGTGATTTATTTGGAGGATTGAGGGCTACTCCTTACATGATAAGGACAATATATCGCCGAGCTATTATAAAGCAAAATAATAAAAAGTAGTAATAAAAAGCAACGCACCAATTCAGGAGCATACCACGTTCCAATAGGGAGGTATGCATTTACTTCAGTTTTCCCCTGCTCCAAAACAGGCGTGATCAGTAAAGCCTCCCCCCAAAGAAACTGCCGGTCAATTGTCCACGTGTTTGGATCAGTGGGAAACCTTCATAGGAAAGAGAAGGGAGAAACCATTTGAGATCTTTCATTCAAGTATAACAAAATCCCTTGAACCTCAGCAAACAACTCACTCGATAAAAAGAGCTCTGGCCACGGTCTCCCCAGAACTGTGAGCCTTGTGGAATAGGGTGTAGAGATACGGAAGGAGCGTGTAGCGAATAAGCAAGGCCGACTTTATAGCGCTCTGTGCTTCACCGCTGAACACGTACGGCTCCTGTGACTGGGGTGAAACACAGATATGTTAAATAGTGCAGTAACCACACAGGTTGTCAGTGCGCTAACAAACCGATATCCTGCAGAAAAACTAGTGATGCAGCGAATCCACCATTTTGGATTCGGCCGAATCTCCAAATCATTTCAGCCGAATACCGTACCAAACCCTAATGCAAATTAGGGTTGGGAAAGGAAGAAGTGGAAAACATTTTTTACATCCTTGTTTTGTGACGAAAAGCCACGTGATTTCCTTTCCCGCCCCTAATTTAGATTAGATGCAAATTGAGTTTCAGTTTGGCCAGGCACAATTATTATGTTAGAATTTGTAAAGTGTTCCCAAATCTGATGCCTAATACGGGTATTAATTCTACTATCTGGAAGGTTTGAGCCTCACTGAGCTGAAACTCATTTAAGGCTATTTACAGTAAATTCTGCTAAGTATCCAGAAACCCATTATCCAGAAAGCTCCAAATTACAGAAAAGGCCATTTCACATAGATTCCATTTTATCCAAATATTTCACATTTTAAGAAAGGATTTCCTTTTTCTGTGTAATAATAAAACAGTCGCTTGTACTTGACCACAACTAAGATATAATTAATCCTTATTGGAAGCAAAACCAGCCTATTGGTTTAATATAATGTTTACATGATGTTCTAGTAGATTTAAGATATAATTATCCAAATTACAAAAGATCCGTTAACCCGGAAAACCCCAGGTTCTGAGGATTCTGGATAACGTACCTGGACAGCTCTAGCTCTTATGAACAGGGTTGGACTGGGCTGGCGGGACACCGGGAAAAAAGCGGTGGGCCCAGAGCACTCTCCGATTGGCTGGCCCCACAAACAAGATTTGGGGGAGGGGCCCGGAAGTTTGGAACCCGGGAGACCCCCAATGGTCTGACCCTGATTATGAATGTTTGGGATCTGGGGTTTTCTAGATATACAGATGAAGCCACTTGGATTTGTGAGTTAAATGCGTCATGACTCAGGGGTAATTGAAGAAACTGTGTTATCTTAAGTCATCTTAACTCATTTAATGCATGTAACCTTTTCATTAGCATACCAAAGCTCCATTGTTCACAATGGTGAATGCTTTAATTAGATGGGATGTTGTGACGCAGTTTTCTGTGTTAAATGAGATAAATGGGATATCTGTGTTTAGTTATTCTGTGTCAAACAGACAAACCAAAGTGGCTGCATCTGTAAGATCATCATACCTTAAGTCTGCTAAAAAAAAAAAGCATTTCAACAATAACCCCAGTAAAATTGTTTTGCCTACAATATGGATTCATGCAGTTTAATTAGCATCATGTGTTAGCCACTGTATTATTATTACAGACAAAGGAAAGCATTTTCAAAAACTAGAATTGTGCAAAATTAAGTTAATGGGGGATGGTCATTCTGTAATTTAGAACATTCTGGAAAAAGTGGTTTCTTGATAAGGGATCCCACACCCCTACATCTAAAAAAATAAATAAATAAAAAAAAGGGGTAGTGAATCTGAATGAGTAATAAATGAAGTGGTTTCGCACAATGTGTGTGCACTTTCAGAGCTTTTTTGACAATGGGTTTCTTAATAAACGATCCCATATCTGTATTAGCATTGTGGAACAATTGCAACCCCTTTGTACCATTAGTTTCACAGAATCAATGAAATCTGTCAAAACTATTTTTCCTCTTTCAACTTTGCATTCTGAACAATTAACAGAAACTGAATCTCACTTCTGCATATACTCGAATAGCAGAACAGGAGTTTTGGGTTTTGTCCAAAAGTGAATGAGCTTTGGATACCGTTGTATGTAAACATTACTCACCACTGAATCTTGATCATTGTGGTTTCTCATAAAAGGATAAAAGGCTCCCAGTTGGCTCCAGCGCACACAGAGCTCCTCTGTAGTGTTACCCCCAAATCCACAGATATCTGCTCCTACCATCGGAACACCAAACATGTTGAACCTGAGTATGGCTGCAGCAGGGTACAAAGAAATGCAATAATCGCATACCATGTTACTTACTGGGATTCTCCTATCCTGAAACTGTCAAATGTGGGAGAAATGTCCATCCACATACCTGGTACAGAGTAATAAAGCTGTTCCCAACTGCTCACCACATCTCCAGTCCAGTGGCCAGCATAGTGACCGTGACTAGCAAATGTTGAGCGAGAAATGATGAAGGGACGCTTCTTCAGAACTTTAATCAGAGCACTAATTTGCAGAAAAATAACATTATTTCACATTCTACTTTATTTGCCATTCACAATTAAGGTTTGATGACAGATGCTCAATGATCCATATTAGTCTGGGTATTTGTGTATTCATATATAAAACACAAGAGCCACGAATATCCAGTAAATTATATCTTTATAAACGGTGCTTAGTGATGTCATCGGTTATAAATCGGAGCTTAGTGATGTCATTTCGGTCAAACGACTCACTGAAACTTGTGTATTATAATAAATAAAGTACCCCCTGTTGCAAAATATGAAGGTATTAGAAGTCATAAAGCCATGCTGGTGTGTAGCTCCATTTTTTGGAGTAAAGTCCAGAATTGAGAATTGAACAAACGAATAATAAAATGTATACAATCAAGAAAAATCAAAGTGTTATTAAAATATGGTTTCTTACCAGGGTAACCCCCAGTCCAAGGGCTTGCCAATTTTTGGGAAAACACAAAGTATTCAACTCTAGTAAGAGGTCATCCTGTAGTAAAGCAGTAGCCAAAAATGTTTTTATAAAAGTATAAAAATCTTTATTAGGACATATGTAAGCCTGCCTCGTTTTTGTGCCTAAGGTGGGCACTTACTCATAGGCTAGTGGTCTCTCCTGTTGTACAATCCTTATAAAGGGGTATTGACCAATTAAAAAGCATTACATTATGCTGCTCATTGACCAATCAAGAGAAGCCTTGTTCCATAGACAAGGGCCAATGCCTGTATAGCATCCTACTGAGCCTTATCCAATATTCAGCCTCATGTTTTTCTATGGTCATGGAACGCCTCGGTTACTTATAATATAGTGAATAAAGTACCCCCCTTGTAAAATATAAGGATATTATAAGTTACCGAGGAGTTTCATGACCATATAAAAACACGAGGCCGAAGGCCAAGTGTTTTTATACAGGTCATGGAACTCCGAGGTAACTTCTAATATCCTCATATTTTACAACTGGGGGTACTTTATTTATTATAATACACAAATTTTAGTGAGTCATGTGACAGAAATTACATCACTACTCACCGTTTATAACTGATGACATCACTACTCACCGTTTATAAGGATATATTTTACAAGATATTCATGGCTTTTGTGTATTATATCCTTATATTTTACAAGAGGAGGTACTTTATTCACAATAATTCATTCATATGACATAGTAAATTTTTTCCATATGACAAACAATTTTCTAATAGTATGAAATTCTTGACCAAATGGAAAATTTTCCTGAGCAATCTTTCCCAAAATGGAACCCTTATAATAGAACACTAGCTTGTACCATTAAGAACATGAGAAAATAAAATGTAAACCAGGACTATACTTTAGATATTAGTGCCATAAAAACTAATTTTACTAATTTTTGCTTTTTGTTATACTATAATCTAGATAACATTGGTTTTAAAATGGATAATACAATTTGAAGGTTTGAACTTTTATTACTAATCTTTTCATGAACTGCATTGCCAATCTTCTTTATTATTGATATAATTAATGTTGTTACTGTTATGTAACTACTCACCTACAAAACGAATAGAAATTAAAAAAAAAATACACATTGGTGAAATAGAATACTCCTTTAGCTTTAGGTGGGTTACCTATGGCCACAAGGACTGACATAGACGTAAATCCATAAGCTGAGAATTACAGTTGTATGCATATTTCCATACCTGTTGTATCATTAATGTGGGTGCTACATGGACATTTTGGTAGCAACAACCCAATACTAGTGCCGATTTTTTGTGTGAACTGGAAAAACATTAGGTTTGCAGCACAAAAGTTTGGAAGATATTCACTTACTAGTAGGTAGCCACTGCCTCAGAGAGTCCGTAGAGATTGTGAAGGTTGTAGTGTGAGGATAAATGCTGCTGACTGGAGGCACAGATGGTGGTGGAACTAAGTGAGCCTCCAACTACCCCTGGTGACAAGAGAAAAATGGAGGATACAGAACAATGACAATCCAGACGGAATAGAGGCGTGACACAGATAAAGCAAGCTTGAGTCTACTCTAGAGCTAAAATTAATCTTCCAAACTGTGAAAGCAAAGGAGAAAAACAATGGAAAGAAAGTTTGTGGCTCGCTGTATGAAAGGAAAAGCAGAAAAAATGGTGGGGGTGGTAGTGCTGAATTGGTAGTGACAATAAGTTGGCTCTACAGTTGATTTTGAACTTGGCCTTCTAGTTGTATTTGATCTAATCCTTCCAAAATAGCCTAAAGCAAGCTTTACATTGAGAGTTCCGTTGGTTTGGTGAGGTTGCCAAACAAGTAGATTCTTCTCCGATATGCTCACGATACAAGGTGGGCAATGTTGGGCCAAACAACCAGATCACAATGACAGGAATGCACAATGACAGACGAGCTGATGCAGTCCTCGACCTGATGGGATTTTTATAACTGCCCGATCGTTGTCTGCCCGATATTCAGACATATATCAGTTGGACAGGGCCCTTGGAGGGCCCCATACATACATCAGCATCTGAAATTTGCACATGTATGGGCATCTTTAAGGTAGATTTGTACCATCTTCATTCAGGTTCTTTCCTAATCACCTCCCAGTTTATCATGCAAATCACTACCTGTTCGCTTGGGTCATTGACCTCAATAAATGTTTTGCATTAGTAAAAAAAATAAAGAACAGCTGCATCATTGTATACCTTATACTAAAAGGGATTTAAGATGAACGTCTCATTTGATAGTATTGCTTAAGATTTCTTATTAACAACCCTATCAGACCTGAGCACAAATTAAATGAGCAGCTTTACAAGCATAGGCTCCTTTCACAGGCCCTCAATCCCAACTACATGGAGAAGACTCAGAAGAATCACTCTGCAGCTGGTCTGGTGGCTGCCATGTCTGGATTTCAGGACCTGATGGATTTCCAAACATGGTGTCTGCCAACCATGTTGCACTGCTCTGCCTTTCACGTGTGATAGGTGTTATTCTTGCGAGTCTGATCCTTCTAGTTGAGCAGGTAGTGTTATGAAACCTTTAAGACCACTATCAACATATAAAACGAAGGAACAGGGAAAATCAATTATAATCATGGTTATCTATGTTATAAAGGTAGAAATAACTTTCCAGGAACGTAGGGAGGGTTCTCCAGCTCATTGTTGGGGCATCCATTTACCGAGCCCTTGACAAAGTTTGAGGGCTCATTCATGTCCTTTAAAAAAAAAAAAAAGTACAGAGTGAGGAGGAAGGAACAGAAAGCACCATAAAAAGTTACAGAACTGCAATGATATGCTTCAAAAATACAGATAAATAGGGAAACAAATGGCAGGAGGTAACTTACAATCCACATCCCATCAAAAGGCACTTGGTCATGGAAAAGTGTCACCATGTCATACCACCAGCTAAATGTCTCCGGATTTGTAAAATCAGGAAACACAGTGAGGCCAGGCCAGACCTAAACAGATGGAAAGAAAGGGTACATGATCCTAATTCTGGTAAGAGCAGGGAGAGGACCCTGTTACACAAATCATTATGCCCATTACCTTTCCTACAAGAGGTTTTCCTTTATCATCAGTGATAAACACTCCTCTCTTCAGGCCATCATCATATGGTGGGTAACTCCCAGGTGTGTTGGAGCTGCTGATGGCTGGGTCCTAAAATAATCACAGAAGAAAGTAGCAGGCATGTTATATTATGTGTACAGAGTAATGGACATCTCTTACATTAACTTTCCCCAAGCAAAAGTGAAGGGGAATTATTTATAGGGTGCTTTTTTGACATGGGACTCAATGCACTTTACAGGGTTTTTGGCAGCCATAATATGTGCATTATGTACACCAGTTGAGTGACTTGTCCAGGGTCAAATGGAGTTTTGTCATAGGGAATTGAGCCAATAGCTCAAATAGGAGATCCTGGATGATCACCTAAGGTTTAGGTCAATTGTCACTGCAAAGTCATATGGGCAGATGTATTGGTTCGAAGGCTAAATTAGAATTTTCGGGGGGTTTTCGTTGGTCAAAATTCACAATTTGAATGTAAAAGCAGCAACTTGAATTGAATATGAGAATATGTCTAGTAGCCAAATGTTCTTATTCAGCTGCAGCTTCCATTACAAAATCTCTGAATGGTGCCCCTTACCACAATCATGATGTATTTCATGCCCTGTTGGTGGAACTCTTTCACCATCTCTGGAAAATCCCCATATCTGTTTGCATCGTATGTAAAGTCTCGCATGGCATCCATGTAATCGATATCATTCCACTGCACATCCTGAGGGGAGGAAAGGAGTTTTTCTAGACCATTCTGTGCTATCATTGTATACTTTAAAGGGAAGAAGATATGGTTTGGGGCAAAGAAAGTAGTTTTATGGTACCACATTGCTGAGGCTAGTTATTGGTGCAAGTCACTAAATCACAGGGTTAGCAATGGCTTTTTATTGGAATTCTTCTACAGGGATATCTGCTCACTCACCAGTGGAAATTTTGCATCCCTCATATTTTTCACCACTTGTCGAGTGCAATTTGACGTTGAATACCCCCAACGGCAAAGGTGGAACCCAAGACTCCAGTAGGGAGGCATAAATGGATATCCTGCAAAGTAAGGTTGGCCATTGTCAGGCGTGTTGAACTAACTTCCTAGCTTTGATGAGAAACCAGAATCATCTACATCTTCTGCCTGAGCTACTAGCTCCACTTTATGTTGTGTCTTGATTTAACTCATGCCATATCATAGCTGGAAGTGTCAATTAAAGACCATTTGGGCTTGGCAGATTCCATTTTCTTTACAATCAATGTGGAAACTGACTCCTTACCAATAACATCCTGATACTGTCGAATCACGGATTTTGGCTCAGGTCCAAGGAATACATAGAAATCCAAGATTCCTCCGGTAGTTCTCCAGGTCAGAGCTGGAGCTTCCTGCAATAATACATCTGGAGACAAATAATTTCAATGACAGTTAAGCATCTTCTAGAAAGGAAGATACAGCCTCCCTTTTTTCTTTTTTACATTCACAGAAAAATATACCATTGGTGATTAATTGTCCCAATGAGATACCAGATAAGAGCCCTAAACAAAAATCCCAGCACTTGGGACTCTCTATTGAGTTTTGATGCCATTACTTATGTATATGCCAAATAACGGCAATATCCATCAACCACACCTGAAATATAGAGAAGAGCTATATTTCTGGAGAAGCCATCTCTTCAGTATAACACTTACCCATAGCATTGCTGTTTAACAGGAACACCCCATGAGCTGAGCCACCTTTCTCCATGGACAGGTAGAATGGATGAGACCCATACAAGTTAGAATCCTTCTAAAGGAACAAACCACAGAGCTACTTTAGGATGTGACATATCCAAAACTTTACAGATGTTCAATAGTCATAACATCTTTACAGACAAAAAGGATTTTGGATCTATTTTTAGCTACATAGAAGTATCCTATGCTCTCAGTTCATGAAATCTCAGTGGGAACCTGGTGCAAATGGTATACTTCCTATTGTAAATATTGATGAAGAAAAAAAAAAAATGCTGTTGGTGAAACTAATGGAGCAAGTGGTCTTGCATTTATTTTTTTAATTAAATTAATTAAATAGACTTCAGCAAACGGGCATCAGTTGATACAATGACGTGGACAACCACAGAAAACAGCGGTCATTCCATTCCATTATTTCTATTATAAAGAAAAGCATCTCAACATCTAGGCAAGCCAAAAATGCTTTCCAAGACCTAGGGGTATTATTTTTATAGTCTACAATCAACAGAAGACTTTATGAAAGTAAATACATAGGGTTTACCATAATGTGTAAACAACTAATAAGACTCAAGAAAAAGGACGGAACAGAATCTGCCAGAAAACATCTTAAAAAGCCTGTCCAGTTCTGGAACAATGTTCTTTTGGACCAATGAAACGAAGATCAACACAAAAACGGTGGGAAAAGAAGATTATGAAGAAGGGAATGGCTCATGATTTGAAGCATACCACATCTAAGAATGGTGGAGGAAATGGCATGGGCACTTTAGGCTGCCAATGAAACTGGGTCAATATGGTTCATTGATAAAAATATGACTGCTGCCAGATTTTGAAGTGTATGTCTATACTGTCTGTTCTGATTCAGTCAAATGCCGTTAAAATGATATGCCATACCTCCCAACATGTGAGAGGGCTTAAAATGTTAGACCACACCCCTAAATACCAATTTTACCAAAACACACTCCAGACATACTAGGATACTTACTACAAAAAAGGATGTCCAGCATATAAACCCTAGAAATGCGAGTATGATTACTAACTAAAATGATCAATGAGCATATAAACCCCAGGCATGCCAGAATAATCACTAAATAAAATGGATAATGGGTATATGTACCCCAGACATGCCAGTAAGATCACTGTATACATGAGCAATGAGCACTCCATTAACTCCAGACCCGCCAGTAAGATCAATGCTGAAGAAATATATTGAAAGCATTGCCTCACCTACACTTGCACAAGCAGATTACCAATACCAACGTTTTTTTGTCCTGGTGCTCCCAGGCTTTTTGTCTCTTTTTCTCTCAAAAATCCGGGAGAGTGGTTTGTGCTCTTAAATTTGAGATTGTCACACAAAAATTGGAACATTTGGGATGTGATGGCACTTTGCAGTACATAACGAAAAGCAATTCAAATGCTTTGATCAGTATATGTATGATTATGTTAGTTTGACCAATTTCTTTTGAGCACTTGAAAATAGGGAAGCACTGAAAGTTCCAGAAGTGAAAGCTCTGAGGTGGTATCTAGGTTTATATCCTTACAGGACAGCACAAATACGAAACTGAGACATAACCCAATATTCTACTTACTGAAGGTCTCAAATCTCTGTTCCAAAAAGTGAGGCGATTCCACTGAAGGCTGAGATTAAGAGCAATATAGTGTTCCCCCAGACCGTACAGATAACCAGAGGGAAGGGATGTTGAGATCTGCAAGAACTGATCTGCAAATATCAGTGGAGCCAGAGTGGTGTTCAACCTGTCATATAAAACCGTAAAACCAAAGTATCCACCTTAATTCAGGTACAAATAAAAAACAGGTTGCTTCAAAACCTAATAATTCTGGCACAATTTTGAATGTTATTTAGAAGATTTTTATTATAACAATTTTTGTATGTTTGTACTAAAAAGGTATGGGACCCGTTATTCAGAATGCTCAGGACCTGGAGTTTTCCAGATAACGGATCTTTCTGTAAGTTGGATCTTCATACCTTACATCTACTAGAAAATCATGAACATATTAATTAAGCTTAATGGGCTGGTTTTGCTTCTAATAAGGATTGGCAGCAAAGCAGCATGGGGTGTGTATTCACAATGGTGCACCGCCCTCTTTTCCCGTGCGTGACACACGCCAGCGTCTAATCGCATGGGATGCACGCACCCAGCCTGCGCCGAAAAACTTCGGCAGTGGCCAAAATGAGTCTGCTGGCATCAGGGAGGTGAGAGGAAACATGGACTGATGCATGTATTGTGTGGTGGGTTGCGGATCAGTGGGGGCAAACTCACAAGTCTCTCCATCACTTCTCAGCTGTGTGTTCTGTGATGTGAGCTTATGCCATCCTGCTATGGGTTCTGGGGGTTATGTATACATGGAATTGTGCCTGTGCCATCCTACTACCAATTCTGGGGGTATTTATACATGGAATTGCCCCGTGCCATCCTACTATCAATTCTGGGGGTATTTATACATGGAATTGTGCCTGTGCAGTCCTATCAATTCTGGGGGTATTTATACATGGAATTGCCCTGTGCCATCCTATCAATTCTGGAGTTATATATACATGGAATTGTGCCTGTGCCATCCTATGAATTTTTGGGGTATTTATACATGGAATTGCGCCTGTGCCATCCTACTATGAATTCTTGGGTTATTTATACATGGAATTGCCCTGTGCCATCCTACTATGAATTCTGGGGGTTTTATACATGTGGTACCATCCTGCATTGAATTCTGGGGTATTTATACATGGAATTGCTCCTGTGCCATCTTAATACAAGTTCTGGGGGTATTTTAATTTGGAATTGCCATTCCGCTATGAATTCGGGGGGGCATTTATAAATGAAGTTGCCATTCCACTATGATTCTTAGGGGTATTTATATATGAAATTCTACTGTGCCATCCTGCTTTCTGGGTGGGAGAATGCAGAAAATACAGGGTTAAAGATCTTATATGATGGAGAACATACATGAACTAGTATTCTGAATAGGTATATATGTATGTGATGAGCAACCATATTGATCATATTAGTGTTAGTTTTACTGGAACAGTTTAACTGCTTCTATGATATTAGGTCAGTAATGTTGTGTTCCAGCCCAATGCATAAAGGTTGCGTGGGGATAGGGGGGCCCTGTTGTAAATTTACTTACCAGGGCCATTAGGGGGGGTCTAGTTATGCCACTGCTCCAAGTCCACCTTCCTACTCATTGGTCTACCCCCACTGGGACCTCAGAGTCAGAGAACTATCTCACAGCCACCATGGAAAAAAAACAGCCTTTACTTACAAAGTTTGCCCGGTGGACTTTCTGCGAACGACCAAACTAAAAGGGTCACAGGAAAATTGGACATCGTAGAGTGTATTGGGTGCCTTGCCATGGACCTGCGGAGTGGGTATTGGAACCTCATAGCGTTTCTCAGCAGGATCTTTGATCTGTGAGGGAATACCAACATAGTGAAGATTGTGCACAAAGGTGTACAAATATAGAAAATAGCTCCTGAGGGGCCTTGAACTGCAATTGAAAATAGCAACCAATCAGAACTTGTTTTCATTTTAACTAGTAGTAGACTCTTAAAAATGTATCAACATGGGACCAAACTTTATCTGACCTATTTAATTTAGTCATGTACCAGAAGTTATATTTCCACTGCACACTTATTAAACCTGTGAACAAGTAAAGGGTACCTTTTCAATCTACAATCTCTCCTTAAAGTAACCTTCTCGCCCTTACTTGGTAAACAATTTCACTTTACATATGTAAAGTGTTCATCTCCTGCTGCAGCCAACTCCTTATTCCACATAATTAATCAGAATCCTTCAGTAGATCAGTGTTCATCCGTGCACTAACTGAATATGTACCGTCAGTCAACAGATTTGTACTGTTTGCAGTTTGATAAAATACATGTGTAGGGGGCTGATAAATAGTTGCCCCTTTTATTGTGTATTACCCTAAAGTTTAGCCACTGAAGGGCCCCTTAGTTTATGGAAGGATAATGCTCCTCTTCCTGGATCAAAGCTTTCCCTAGTTTAGCCAAGTAATAAGTAATATTATATAAGCTGAGCACACGTGTTCTCAGGGTCCATTTTATCCGTCCCCTTACCTGGACAGGTAGGAAGGGTGCATTGGAACCTAATCAAGTCTAGCAAGAATAGGCTACTCACTTTAGTAGATCACTCTAGGAGTGATGGATAGCCAGGGCAATTCAGCCAAGCAACACAGGCTCCACCGAGGAGTGTTAAGTGGGTTTTGGGAGACATCCAAGAGTTCCACTTAGAGTAAAGGCTGAAAGTTGGAAATGCCTCTGTCTATGCTGTGTATTCTCTCTCTTACCCTGTGGGGATGTATAAGGACCATTGATACTGTGAGTATATGCCTATCCACATATGTTCTATGTTTGGATTGTGGAAATACTAAATACATGTTATTGTGGAAATACTAAAGGTTACAGTTTCACTACAACCTGCGAGGGCCCACACCTGAGTGTCTTGAGTTTCATCCGGGCAGCTTAATTGTAAAGCTTATAGCTCAGGAGAAATTGTGCAGCTCCATTTTACCATAGCCTTATACATGTATTTCATGTTTCATGGTTTAATTTAAAGGCCTTATTTATCAAAATCCTAATTTTAATAAATGTATTTTATTAAGAAAAAAAAGTCTAACCAAACTAGAATCCACGATTGTAGCTTATTTATTATTAAAAAAAGCATGATATAATAAGAAAAGTTTTCACAAGTCGCTCAATTTTTTCGGGCTTCTTCCTAAAAAGCCCAAATTTTTTGGAAATTTTTGCCCAAAAAGCCAGAAATAGTAGAATTTTTGGGCTAATTCCAGTGCAGACCACAGAAACTTCCAAATAGGATAGGGACCTCTCCCATTGACTTATATACAACCTAGGTAGGTCTAAGATGAAGGATTTTCGGATTCTGACTTTTTCCATCCTGGGGTACAATAAATCTCGAAAAATTTGAATTTTTTATTTCCACTAAAAATTCGGATTTTATGGTAAAATCTGACTTTAATAACCTCCTCAGTCTTTCACAGCAATTGGCTGTTTTTTCAGAAAATCCCGTTAGACCAGTAGACGACAATTTTCAACATGTGACACTTAGCACAACAGCTACACATTATACAAAAAACATAACACTGTTCCTCTTTGTCAACCACAACAGAACACTGCTGGTTATGCAGACTTCCCACAACATTCCAAATGAAAATATCAAAAGCATTTGGCAGGGAATTAATCTACAGTTGTCTTAGAAACAACCTAAAATACTTACAGTAAAATGGAGTCTACTCTCTGTCTCGAAGAAAACTTCCAGCTGCAAGGTCATTATATCACGAGGCATGAACGTACCCATGGAACGCTTGAGGGTGGCACTGTATCCTCTATCCGTCTGGGTTAAATTGTCCATCTTGTAACTGGGATAGCTTGGGGGATAAAAGCACCATGGCTGCCCAATATTCCCGTTATGTTCTGCTGGAGAGTAACAGCAGCCACGAGCCTCACACTCTTCCTTACTGACAATCTTTTCTGGGGCACAGTCGAATCGGCTGTTGGGGGACAAATTACACTGCAAAGGGCTGGGCTGGGTTTCTTGTGATGGGGCTCCAGAACATACAGCAGAAAGCAAAAGAAGCATTAACAGACTCCATACTGAACCTTCAGAACTTCCACTCCTGCCCAAGGAGCCCGGCATAGACATCTTGAGCCGGATGGGATGTGTCTCTACAAATAAATTACATGTGCATTAGCTGCCTCATTATTCCACAAAAAGAAATAAAACGTGAAAAATGTTATGTCCACTGATAATTTAGGATTTGCATATTGGTTAAACAACTTTGGTATGCTCATATCCTTCTTGCATGCCTTCTATTTTTACCCTATTCAGCCATTGTTAAATAATCTGCATGTGGACAGCCTCAAAGTACTTAAGGAACTCTGGGCATAATGGGTGCTCAAAGACAGGTGCTTAAAGGGGTGGTCCACCTTGAAGTGGACTTTTAGTAGGATATAGAATAGCCAATTCTAAGCAACCTTTCAATTAACCTTCATTTTTTTCTCTTTTATAGTTTTTTTAATTATTTGCCTTCTTCTTCTGACTCTTTTCAGCTTCCAAATGAGGTCCCTGATCCCATCTAAAAAACAAATGCTGTCAGGCTACAAATGTATTTCTATTGCTACTTTTTATGACTCATCTTGCTATTCAAGCCTCTCCTATTCATATTCCAGTCTCTTATTCAAATATAATACGTTGGACCCTAGCAACCAGATGGCTGAAATGGAAAACTGGAGAGCTGCTGAATAAAAAGCTAAATAACAAAAAAAATAAATAATAAAAAAATTAAGAACTAGTTGCAAATTGTCTCAGAATATCACTCTCTACATCATACTAAAAAGTTAACTCAAATTTGACCAACCCCTTTCAGGACCAATAAACTTGTAATTATAACATAGCCTGTTTCCCGAAGAAACGGAGTAGAAGTTTTCCATGCCTTATACTCTCCCGTCTGCCACATTTTATGAAGCCATTGCACTTTATCTAAAGGGGAGGATTACGCCCTTTTTTAACATTTGTTTAATGAATTGGGCTGGGCACCCACTTGTTGGATTAGGAATGAAATTTTACATGGTAGAATGAATTATTTGCAGTGTAAACAGTGTAAATTAGGAATAAAAACTACACAATAAAAAGCATGACAGAATCCCTTTAACCTTCTGGAGGGACAACTGTACATAGGATTGCCCAGCCTCTTAAAGTATTTTTTTCCTGGGCCCATACTTGTGTTATATAAACTTGTTAGACAGGCACTCATTGCACCAACTCATGTGACTCCGAGATGGGAAGGTTGGGAGCGAGTATATTGAATGATAACAACATGGAGGATCAAGTTGGGAAAGGGCGGGTAAGAGTCACTTCAACTTTTGTCAAGTTCCCACAACGCCTTAAACAGTTATTCTCCTTTTTTTTTGCAAGTATGCTAACCACAGAACAAGCAAGGCATTATGGAAATTAGAGTCAAGGAGGAGAGGTGTCTACCAATTCAATACATTGTAAAGGAAGATACATTACATAGTTTCAAGAAAGGGTTAGATGGCTTTTTAAAAAGTGAGAAAAGTGAGTTACTAAAATATACACTACATTTAGTACGAAATTAATTCATAGGCCAGTGCAAATACCTTCTTGGAGTCAGACCTGCCTCTGGATAAGTCAACAGGCGGGTTTCACTTAATCAAATAGCTTGAACTTGATGTGTCTTTTTCAACCTCACCTACTATGTTAGCTATGCAATTACAGTTATGGGACCAGTTATCCAGAATGCTCGGGACCTGGGGAGTTCTGATTAATGGATCTTTCTGTAATTTGGATCTCCATACCATAGGTTTACTAGAAAACCATATAAACATTAAATAAACCCAATAGGCTGGTTTTGCTTCCAGTAAGGATTAATTATATCTTAGCTGGGACCAAGTACAAGCTACTCTTTTATTATTACAGAGAAAAAGGAATAACTTTTAAAGATTTGGATAAAATGGAGTCAGCCTTTCCGTAACTGGGAGATTTCTGGATTACTGGTTTCTGGATAACAGATCCAGTATTAATGGTATGAGTAACTAGGGAAAGATGAGTAGGGAACTTTAATGTTAAATTATGAAAATATATTGAAAACATTTGACATTTCACAGTGCATAAAATGTTCGAGTGGGCATCCCCTTTCAGTCTTATATATGCAGGCACATTTGCTAAGACTGGGCAGTTTTCTTTGGTAACAGTCAAATCTCCGCTTTCATCGTTCTACCTACAGGCAGCTGTAGGTGATTTTTTCTTTTGAAAACCAAATGCAACAATCATGCTGAATTTGATTCTCTTGACTTTAATAAAACACAAGTAAAATATTTACTGATTGAAAAAGAAATTTACTTCAAGGCACTATTATTATTACTGTATATCAACATGTTTTTAGAGCGCCAGCATATTCCGCAATGCTGTAAAATAAATGTCTGTATACAAAGAACATACAGAATTACATACATAGCAACCAGTAACGGATGCAAAAGGTGAAAAAAGCCCTGCACAAAAGAGCTTACAATCTAAAATGGGAAGGAGTTGAGTGGGCAAGATCAGAAATAAGCAAGGTGAGAGATGTAGCAGTATTGCATTTGGTAGCTAAACTGAAAGAGGGTAGGCTTCTCTAAAATATGTTTTTAAGACCATGGGAGAGATCTATCTATCTATCTATCTATCTATCTATCTATCTATCTATCTATCTATCTATCTATCTATCTATCTATCTATCTGTCATCATCTATCTATCTATCCATCCATCTATCTATCCATCCATCTATCTATCATCATCATTGTGTCTCTCTTCTATCCATCCATATTATTATTTGACTCGGAACATCTTTCCTTAAAATGTTCCTCAGAGAAGAGCTTTTGTGTTTTTCGTTTTCTCTCTCTCTCTCTCTCTCATCTATTTTGTTTTAGACTCACTATTCAGAAAACTGGCACAACACCATTACACTTTGCTTGGTATTTAAACAAACACTATTATTTTGACTGATTTTCTTTCCTCTATATAAACACATGTTTGTGTAGGGATTGTCAGAGTGGCATGTCAGAGGAGGAGCGATTGCTGAGGTGTATAAGCCTGGCAGCAGTGTTCATTATGGACTGGAGAGGTGACAGTCTCTGGCGTAGAAAGCAAATTAATAGAGAGTTACAGTCTAGAAGTGATATGATGAGAGAGTAAATAAGAATGTTGGTGACATCTTGGGTGATAGATCGCATTTTGGATATGTTCCTTAGGTGGAAGTGACATGATTTAACAAGTGTCTGGATATGAGGAGTGAAGGACAGGGCAGAATCTAGGATAACCCCAAGGCACTTGGTCTGGGGAGACTGGGTGATAATGTAATTGTTAACTATGAGAGATACTTCTGGGATGTTACGGGTGTTAGTTGGGGGAAAGAGAACCATTTCCATTTAAGAGAGGTTTGATTTAATATAGTGATGCAATATCCCAGTAGAGATAGCGGAGAGGCAGGAAGAGACCTGAGTTAAGAGCTCTGGATTGAGATCAGGAGAGGAGAGACATCTGAGTACAGTCAGTATAGAAGTGGTATTGGAAAGCATAAGGGTTGGTTTGCTGAGAAGGAAATATTACAGTTGAGAGCGATTGATTAAATATATGAGTTAAGGCCTTAATTAGACAGGGATTGGCATTGTGAAGGGGTTTAGAAGGTATTGCATCAAGTGGGCAGGTAGTAATTTGAGAGGAAGCCAAAACATTTTGAGACTTCCTCAACAATTACAGGGGAGAAGGAGCACAGAAGAGACTGGGTTGTCTGGAGGGAGGGTAATGAATATCTAGGGGGTTTAGCAGTGTAATGTCACTTCTGATGGTGTTAGTTTTGTTTTTGAAGTGCTCAGCAATATCTGGAGTAGAGACAGATACACACACACATTGGGGAAAGACAGGTGTTAAAGGTAGAGAAGAGTTGTGCAGGTTTTTTAGAAAGGGATTTAATGAGTTTAGTACGGTATGTTTGTTTGGCTAAGAAAAGACTTGTGTTATAGGAGAGCAGGATAGATTTGGAACTGCTGAAATATGATTCTAAATGGGATTTGTGTCAGCAACACTCAAGTGCACGTGAATGTCCTTGGGGAGCTTTTGTAAGAACAGTATGCCAAGGTTGAAGCCATTTGGGTCTAATACATTTAGTTTTGGCAGGAGCAAGTTCATCGAGGGTAGTGGTGAAAGTGCTTTAGTTGAGAGAGGTAGTCAGATTAATACAGGAGATGGTTGAGATATTAGAGGGAAGAGAGAGTCAAAGGAAGAAGAGAGATGTGACCCGTTTTGTGTTTGCAAGTCACATAATGCACATGTTTGTGGTGAATCAGGGAGTGAGAGGGAGTTGGTGAGAGTTGAAATGTAAGTAGAATGTGATCAGAGAGAGGAAGTGGTGAGTTAGGAAAATTAGAAATTGAACAGAATCTGGTAAAAGATTTTGAGATTTGCCAGTGAAGTGAGAGAGGGAATGTGAGCACAGCCTAACGAGGATGTTAGTGAAAGAAATTTAGAGAAAAGATCATGAATAGCTTGTTTGTTTCAAGCAGAGTGGCGTTCCAGAGAGCACAGAAACACTAAACTGGGTTCTTGGGTATAAATATGAGAGAAAGGGAGGGAGAACATGGCTCTGATAAAACTGGGATGGTATAAGGGCCAGAGTTGGGGGAAATACAGTATACAGATCAGAATTATCAGTATACAGGAGTTACAATAGAGTGGTGTATATAACAGTATACAGATGATCAGAATTACAGAATTAAGCAGTATACAGGAGTTACAATAGAGTGGTGTATATAACAGTATACATGAGTTACAATAGAGTGGTGTATATAACAGTATACATGAGTTACAATAGAGTGGTGTATATAACAGTATACAGGAGTTACAATAGAGTGGTGTATATAACAGTATACAGATGATCAGAATTACAGAATTAAGCAGTATACAGGAGTTACACTCTTCTGCCTGTTCATATTTGCCGACAGGAGTGTGCACAATTAAAGCTGATTCCAGACTAGTTCCAACTTCACACACTCCCGGAGCTTTGTGTCGGTGAAGAGACCCAAAAGATTACTAACAGACAGAAAGATGTGGCCCCGGAACTCGCTGTACTGCTCTGCATTTTAGGGTCAAGTTTCACTAATGCACAGTGCAGGGAGGGGGCAATGGCAGACAGCTATGTTAGTTTTTTTTGTTTGTTTTTTACTGGTGGGGGTTTAGTTCTCCTTTAAGCAGTTTACAGGGGTTGCAAAAGAATGGTGTATATAACAGTGCTCTACACATTGTTCTAACCTGGCCTAAAAAAAATGTCCTAAAGAATATTTATCTGACTGAGTTTCTTATTTAGTCAGATAAATCAGCAACTATGGATTAAAAATAAAATAGAGAGTGAGAGAGACAGAGCATGTGTGTGAGAGAGAGTGTGTCCTGCCAATAAAGCTCATTTGATTTGTGTGAGAGTGTGAGTGAGAGAGAGCACCCCCTACCTGCTTTGGCAATGCTTAATGTATTTGGTCCTTCCAATAAAGCTCATTTGATTTGATTTGTGTGAGAGAGAGAGCGCGTGAGAGAGAGACAGAGAGAGAGAGAGCATGAGTGTGTGAGTGAGAGAGACAGAGAGAGAGCATGAGTGTGAGAGTGTGAGAGAGAGAGAGAGTGTGAGAGAGCATAAGTGTGTGGGATAGAGAAAGAGAGTGTGAGACAGAGCTTGAGAGAGTGTGCAAGAGAGAGCCCAAGTGTGTGGGATAGAGAGAAAGAGGGAGAGAGTGAGTATGTCTCAGAGAGCGTGTGAGAGAGAGCACGAGTGTGTTGGATAGAGAGAAAGAGAGAGTGTGAAAGAGAAAGAGAGAGTGTGCGTGTGAGAGTACAGATGTCCTGCATTATTCACATCTCAGAAATAGTAAAAACAAATAGAAGTTAAAACTATTCTCTCTCTCTCATTAAAAAGCCAGGCAACACAGTGACTTACAGACTAAAGTCTCAGTGCAGGACACACAGACCCTCTCAGTGCAGGACACACAGACCCTCTCAGTGCAGGACACACAGACCCTCTCAGTGCAGGACACACAGACCCTCTCAGTGCAGGACACACAGACCCTCTCAGTGCAGGACACACAAACCCTCTCAGTGCAGGACACACAGACCCTCTCAGTGCAGGACACACAGACCCTCTCAGTGCAGGACACACAGACCCTCTCAGTGCAGGACACACAGACCCTCTCAGTGCAGGACACACAGACCCTCTCAGTGCAGGACACACAGACCCTCTCAGTGCAGGACACACAGACCCTCTGTGGAACAGTCAGTAAAGTCCCCAGTTCAGCAGTAACAGTGGTGAATAAAAGCAAAAAGTAGTTTGTAGCTATAGATAATGTATTGTTTGTAGCTATAGATAATGTATATTTTGTAGCAATAGATAATGTATATTTTGTAGCAATAATGTACATTACTTACATATGTGAGACACAGAGTTACAGCGCAGAGCTGCTCAACTCATCTGCTTCTCCCTGCAGCACTCCTCTGTGCACTCTCACTTCCTCATTAGCTGATCACATGATCCCACTACTGATGCCTGCCTGGGACAAACCTCTCAGAACTGCACGATCTCAGTACAAACATAAAGCCGCACACCTTCCCTCCCAACATTTGAATAATGGTAAGAGGGACAACATATCTAACAACCATATTACAACATTTGGTTATGGAACGTTTGAACACATTTCTTGGGGTTTTACGGTCTTGTTTTAGTTTTGCTACTGAGGGTTAAATTGCCCTTTAAACTAACGGTCTGAGTTCCTCCAAGAGACTTGTTTTTCTTGTTCGCTGCAGCTGCTGAGTATTAGCAACTCCCTGCCTCTCATTTAATTACATTTCAGAGACTTTGAATCTTTTTCTGGCGTCAGTGCAGAACTCAGGACATTTTAATAAAATGAGGGATTGGGGGCTGAGCTGTCTAAAGCAAGACTGTCGGAACAGTTGGGAGGTATAAGATAAAGATCAAAAAGGAATTCCAAATCAGTGTCTTAAACTTTGTATCTTTTTCTGGCTGTTCAGTGCAGGAGATCAAGGAGAAAGCCGGGACATTTCAGTAACAATCCGGGATTGTGGGTTGAACTGTCAAAATCGGGACTGTCCCGCGAAAAACTGGACATTTGGGAGGCATATTATTTAATATTTTATATGTTTTTGAGTGCACTTCAATGTCCCCAGCAAGCAGTGTAAGGGAGACCTTGATGTGGTTATATATTTTGGCCGCAATGTGGTTTTAACACCTCCGATTTTGTTAAAATTTATTTAAAGTGCTGGTCAGTTTTTGTCTTTTATTGTGTGTAAATTATGGCTGTATATCATTTGTAGCAGCCAGTCAACTCCAAAGTGTAGTTTAGTATAAGCACAAAAAAAGCATCTGGTCAACATTACAGTGTGGGTTAGACTGAGCGCTCACAATTTCTATTTGTTTTACAGACTATGTAGTGCAGCTCTGGTTGTAAATCTATACTTTCTATTCATGGCCCAAAGTCATGTAACCAGTCAGACTAGGGGTTCAGGGCAACTGCCTTGGTACCTGCACCCCCCCCATAGGGTTGCCACCTGCCCGGTTTTCCAAATTAGGAAAACCGGGCAGGATATCCTATTGATGTGGTGACTGGCCAATCAGTGATTGTGCATCATAGCACCACCCCTGACATCACGCCCCCTCTGCATCATGGTCTCGCTCCCTACATGTCACGGCCCGCCCCTACCCAGATTCCACAGGGCCAAAAGGTGCCAACCCTAACCCCCCATGCCCCCGCCTATGGTTGTCACCGACAATAGCTGGTATAGGATCTTGAGATTTTTGTAGATAACAAGTTGTCTAATTCTGGGCAGTGTCATTCTGTGGCTACTAAAGCAAATAAAGTTCTTGTATAAAAAAGGGCATTAACTCAAGGGATGAAAACATAATTCTGCCTCTTTATAGGTCCCTGGTGAGGCCTCATCTGGAGTATGGGGGCAGTTTTGGACTCCAGTCCTTAAGAGGGATATAAATGAGCTGGAGAGAGTGCAGAGACTAAGTGCAACTAAACTGGTTAGAGGGAGGGAAGAGTTAAATTATGAGGGGAGACTGACAAGGTTGGGGTTGTTTTCTCTGGAAAAAAGGCGCTTGTGAGGGGACATGATTAGACTTTACAAGTACATTAGAGGACATTATAGACAAATAGCAGGGGACATTTTTACCCATAAAGAGAATCACGTACCAGAGGCCTCCCCTTCAGACTAGAGGAAAAGAACTTTCATTTAAAGGAACAGAGTAGGGGGTTCATCACAGTCAGGACAGTGAGGTTGGGGAATGCACTGCCGGGTGATGTTGTGATGCTGATTCAGTTAATGACTATAAGAGGGACTTGGATGATTTCTTGGACAGACATAATATCAAAGGCTATTGTGATACTAAACTCTATAGTTAGTATAGATATGGGGATAAATCATTTATGTGAAAGTAGGGAGGGGTGTGTGTATGGATGCTGGGTTTTCATTTGGAGGGGTTGAACTTGATGGACTTTGTCTTTTTTCAATCCAATTTAACTATGTAACTATGTAACTATGTAGCTATTCCTAACACCCAATAAATCCCTCCCTTTCTTGACCCTCTCCACTGACAAAATAACCCTTGTATGGTTAGACCTTCCCATTCCCCCACCCTCCCCACCCATCTGCCCTCCCACTCCACAATAGGCGTAATATTAAACACAGTAAATGACAGTACAGGTATAGGACCTGTTATGCAGAATGCTTGGGACCTGGGGTTTTCCGGATAATGGATCGTTCTGTAGTTTGGATCTTCATAATTTAAGTCTACTAGAAAAACATGTAAACATTAAATAAATCCAATAGGCTGTTTTTCCCCAAAAAGGATTAATTATATCTTAGTTGGGATCAAGTACAATCTACTGTTTTATTATTACAGGGAAATGGAAATCATTTTTGAAAATTTGGGTTATTTGATTATAATGGAGTATATGGGAGACAGCCTTTCCGTAATTCGGAGCTTTCTGGATAAAGGGTTTCCGGATAACAGATCCCATACCTGTACCATAGTTAAAAGTAAGAACTGGATGGATCTCATTGGCCAGAGGCAATATCTTCTCCCAATATGATGACAACTGCTGTTAAATGGGGGAAGATAATATTCCAGATGGAAGGAACTGAACTGAAACACTGTTAGTGGTCGACACAATCGACCAAACTGATTAGAGGTGATGGATCAACACAAGCAGCAGTGCTTCTCTGACTTCTCACAGGGGAAGAGATTACCAGATGATGGGTTGGGCCATACATAAACAAGATTACTAACTGGATTAAAATTAAATTTACTAAACTCCACACCATGGAGCAGGCTATGCTTGGAATCAAACTGCTGAGGCTTTGGAAACTGATGAGATGGTGGACACTGAGAGATTGGAATTTAAAAATCTTTGTAAGGCACTAATAGGATGAACAGTGAGACACTTAACTCAAATAAGCAGTTAATTCAAGCTGTTCTTTGTACATTTTGTAGCAGCCCTGACAATGTTGTTTCTGTTTGACACCATTTTTGATCTATCAGTAAGAAGATCTATGAAGTAGAAGCTGTGATGGTCTTTGAAATGGTCAGCAACCCAGAGGTAATGTTTGATGCTATATGATGTAGAAAATGGTAAATATTTAAATTATCTAAAAGTAACATATTTATCTGTCTGTTATCTGACTGTTTGTGCTAAACATTTTTAGTGCATGGATATACCTACACGTGTAGTGGTATAGGAAACTTCTGAAGAGCTGGTGAGAAAATCCAAGGTGGCAATTTTCAACAATTGCATCTGAAATGGGGATAATAAAGATCCATTATGTATCTGTGAGTTCCTTACATTCCTAATATTTTGTCATGCTAGGACTTCCAAAACCCATAAAAGGTCCCAAGGTTCGGGTTTTGGCTTGCTCTTCTGCCTATAACAGCCGCCTTTCACTTTGGGAGGAGCCCTCTGCTACTCGGATGCCGCCTGGACTTACTGAAAGAGAAAGGGTCAGTTTCTGGGCAAGCTAGCAAACCTGAGTGTATGAACAGATGGACGGGAACCAGGCAGAGCGTAGTCAGAAAACAGGCCCGGTCAAATACCAGAGGAGCAATGAGGTACTTGTCACGGTCGGCACCAACACCAAGCACTCTGGTCTCGGCTCGTGCTTCATCTGTAGTGTGACCGCCTTTGGCCTCGGGAGGAGCCCTCAGCTACTTGGATGCCACCAGGACTTAAACGAGAGGTGCAAGACTAGATGTTCTGGACAGGCAGAGGGGCACAACTGTTTAGCGAGAGTCTTTGGGCCGAAGGTCGTAGTACAAAGCGTTAGGCAATAGAGTAGTCAGATCAGGCCGGGTTGTGGAATGCAGAGAGTAAACGTAGTCCGGCAGGCAAGGGTCAAACCAGGAAGTCAATCAGAAGAGTTAAAGCAGAAGAGGTAGTCGGTATTCAGGCAGGTGTCAGGATCCAGAAGTCAGAGTAGTCAAAAGCCAGGCAGGGGTCACATCAGGAATCAAACAGGTTCAAAAACAGAACTCACAAAAGCACCAGGAACAAACTCCTATCACGGGCAAATTCCAGTAGTGAAAATGGGCTATTTAAACATTTGAATTTGGCGCCAATTGCACGCTGGCATCATCACGCCAGCGCGCCTGTGCCTTTAAGAACCGTCGAGGCGCGCGCACGCGCTCTAAGAGACCAGCACCGGCGTGGAAGAAGAATCGGTGTGGTGTGGCGGGCGTTCCCACTTATGGTGCGGCGGGAGTCCCCGCCGCACTGGGTAAGCCCTTACAGTACTGAATCAGAATCCAAAAAACATAGTCAAAAACAGGCCAAGGGATCAGGACAGGCAGCAATCGTCGAATCAGGACAGGCAAAGGTTCAAAACACAGAATCAATATAAAGAATAAACCCAGGAACTATAAAGCAGAACCTACATGGGGAATCCAGTACTGCAAACCGGCTCTTTAAATTCTTAAAATTTTCGCGCCATGCTGGAGAGTAATATTCTGAGACAATTGAAAGTTGAAAGTTGGCTTTCATTTTTCATTATTTGGGTCTTTTGAGTTATTTAGCTTTTTATGCAGCAGCTCTCCAGTTTGCAGTTTCATCAGTCTGGTTGCTAGGGTCCGATTTATCCTTGCAACCATGCATTGATTTGAACCATGTGTGATACAAATGTGACATGACAGGCCATGTATGAATGTGATTGTGATCAAGTGTGTCCAATATGTCTCCTTAGTTATAAAATGGCTGAACTGACGTTAACTGGAGTTATGGTTATTAAAGGATAAACTTGTTTTTCATGTAGAACTTTATAAATATTGTTTGGGAAATTTCAAGGCGAGGGAGAAGGATAGGGAAATCAGAGACAGTAAAAACATGTTTATTATGAAGAAGAAAGCTCATGGTCACATTTCTGGGCGTACAGACATTATTTTGTTATATGTCCAAAGTTAAGATTAAGGCCAAATTCTGCTATAATGGATAATTTTATTATTGTGCTACTAAAAAAAGAGAACTCGGTTAAGGGGACTTTGGAACTTCATCTACAAGTAGACAAGTTGTGTGGAACCTTTCCCGATTAGTCTGGCTTTGAGAGTTTGCTGTGTTTGGCCCAGGGTTCCCCAGCTGATGTCCCTCTCAAATGATGTCGATATCAATCAGGGATATATTGATTTGCTTACAATATTTTATTCTCATTTAATATTGATCAGTGTGTGTGTGTGCTTTATATCTTTCACTTGATAAGCCTGCCTATGGTAGCTTGGCAAGACACCACGCCACAATTTATAAACAAAACATTGTTTTGTTTTTGCAATATTACAATTCAGTGGTAGTGTAAAGGATGCCCCTATTGGACGCTGAAGCAGTGGATACATGGCCTCTGGAGTGATTCAACATCTGGCAGTCTGAAAGAAAATTTGGTAAATATTAATAAAGTCCACATCAAGCAAGCTCTGTTGTATGTATTTAAACTAGGTGTGGGGGGGAGGGTTCAGTAAAAGATTCAGTGGAAGACAGGTTAGATGAGATAGTGGGCAAAGAAAGGGAAAATGGGGGAGGAGATTTGGCTGGGGATACTGTTAAGGATAGGGAGGACCACATGTCATATGTTCAATATGGTACCAGTATTAAATGTATGTTTACAAAGAGTCTGCAAGAAGTCTGACTGGTAAAATGGGAGAGCTGGAGCTGCTGGTGATGGAAGGAAAATATGATGTGATTGGTGTGGCTGAAACATGGCTGAATGAGTCGCATGACTGGGCAGTAAATATCAGCGGCTATACGTTGTTTCGGAGGGACAGAGGCAATAGAAAAGGAGGAGGGGTATGTCTGTATGTTAGGCAGGATTTAAAAGCTCATATAAAGGAGGAGGTTATGTTAGAAAATGAGGGGGCAGAAGTCGTATGGGTGGAGTTCTTCACCAATTGTAAAGAATCCAGCAAATTAATTGTAGGTGTCACTATAGACCCCTAATGTAAGTGACGAGGAAGAGACAAAGCTCCAAATGCAAATAGAAAAGGCTGCTAGTTTAGGTAAAGTAATGATAATGGGGGATTTTAATTACCCAGATATTGACTGGAGCAACGGTACTGCTAGATCAGTAAATGGGAACAAGTTTATAAACTTATTGCATGACAATTTTTTAGCACAGGTTGTTGAGGAGCCTACCAGAAAAAATGCTATTCTTGATTTAGTGATCTCAAATGACCCAGAACTTATAGCAAATGTGCAAGTCATTGAACCCCTGGATAATAGTGACCATAATGTTATATCTTTTAATGTCTGGTGCAAAAAACAAAAATATACTGGGGCAACAAAAACCATGAATTTTGCAAAAGCTAATTTTAGTGCCTTGAGGGCTGCCCTACAGAGCATTGATTGGGGCATTAGGTTTTCAGCTAAAAACACAGAACAGAAATGGTTGTCCTTTAAAATGATATTAAATCATTACTGTTCTTAATTTATTCCCTTAAGGACTAAACGTAGAAGCTCTAAGAATCATCCTGTGTGGCTTAATACAGAAGTAAAGAAGTTAATGGGAAAGAAGAGAAAGGCATTTAAAAACTACAAATCTGTAGGGACAGAAGCTGCATTTAATGAATATAAACACTGTAATAAATGTTGTAAATCAGCAATCCGGAAGGCTAAGAAAAGAAATGAAGAGTTAATTGCGGTGGAGGTGAAAATTAACCCTAAAAAGTTTTTTAAATATATTAATAGTAAAAAGATGCAGGTTGAGAGTGTTGTTCCATTAAATAATGGTACCAGTATGGTTGTAACAGATACAGAAAAGGCAAATGTGCTAAATCAGTTATTTTCTTCAGTGTATACAATAGAGGAGTCTGGGTTCACAGGCTCACTTAATAACTGCACGAATGGTTCAGCTCAATCTAGTCAGTGGCTGACTCAGGATATGATTCAAAAAGCTTTAATACAAATTAATGTAAACAAGGCTCCAGGGCCTGATGGCATACACCCCCGGGTTCTAAGAGAGCTTAGTTCAGTTTTAGACCAGCCCTTATTTCTGATTTTCTCAGATTCACTGTCATCTGGTATGGTGCCTATGGATTGGAGAAAAGCTGATGTTGTTCCAATATTTAAAAAGGGATTACGATCTCAGCCTGGCAATTATAGGCCAGTAAGCTTGACATCTGTGGTGGGCAAATTATTTGAAGGCTTGTTAAGGGATCACATTCAAAATTTTGTCCTAATGAATGGCATTATGAGCAACAATCAGCATGGCTTTATGAAGGATAGGTCATGTCAGACGAATTTGATTGCATTTTATGTGGTAAGAAAGTTTCTGGATAGTGGGGGGCAGTAGATGTGATCTATTTGGATTTTGCCAAAGCGTTTGATACTGTGCCCCACAAACGACTGCTTTCTAAACTAAGGTCTGTTGGGCTTAATGAAGTCGTTTGCACGTGGATAGGAAACTGGCTACAGGATCGGGTACAGAGGGTGGTTGTTAATGGGACATTCTCTACTTGGAGTAAGGTTCTTAGTGGGGTCCCCCAGGGCTCAGTATTGGTTATTAATGACTTAGGGGAGGGTGTTGTAAGTAATGTATCAGTGTTTGCAGATGACACAAAATTATCCAGCCCAATTAATTCCATCCAGGATGTGGCATCCTTGCAACATGATCTTGACAAACTGGCAATCTGGGCAGCTAAGTGGCAAATGAGATTCAATGTTGATAAATGTAAAGTCATGCACCTGGGATGTAACAATATCCAAGCCACTTATACCCTTAATGGGACTGCACTAGGCAAATCCATTATGGAAAAGGACCTTGGAGTCCTTGTAGATGATAAACTTGGCTGTAGCAAGCAATGCCAGTCAGCAGCATCAAGGGCAAATAAGGTCTTGAGCTGTATTAAAAGGGGCATAGAGTCAAGGGAGGAGGGGGTCATTCTTCCACTGTATAGAGCACTTGTAAGGCCCCATCTAGAATATGCCGTACAGTTTTGGTCTCCATCACTCAAACAGGACATTATTGTATTAGAGAGGGTACAGAGAAGGGCAACTAAGCTGGTAAAGGGAAAATCTTAGCTATGAGGAAAGACTGGCCAAATTGGAGATGTTCACGCTGGAGAAGAGGCGCTTAAGGGGTGATATGATGACTATGTATAAATATATAAGGGGATCATATAATAATCTCTCTAATGATTTATTTACCAGTAGGTCTTTCCAGCTGACACGAGGTCACCCATTCCGATTAGAAGAAAAGAGGTTCCGCCTAAATATTGGGAAGGGGTTTTTTACAGTGAGAGCTGTGAAGATGTGGAATTCTCTCCCTGAATCAGTTGTACAGGCTGATACATTAGATAGCTTTAAGAAGGGGTTGGATGGCTTTTTAGCAAGTAAGGGAATACAGGGTTATGGGAAATAGCTCATAGTCCAAGTTGATCCAGGGACTAGTTTTCCATTTTTTGAGTCAGGAAGGAATTTTTCCCCCTCTAAGGCAAATTGGAGAGGCTTCAGATGGGTTTTTTGCCTTCCTCTGGATCAACTGGCAGATAGGTAGTTAATAAAAAAAAAAAAGGTTGAACTCGATGGACATGTGTCTTTTTTCAACCTTACTTACCTATGCCTGGCGAAGTGTTGCGATGTGAGCGAATTTTCGGAGGTTATTGAATTTGCCGCTTTGTGTAAGTTTCATTAACAAAAGCATACAATTCACAACGTTTTAGGGATGCACTGAACCCACTATTTTGGATTCGGCCGAACCCCCGAATCCTTGGCAAAATATTCAGCCAAATACCGAACTAAGTCCTAATTTGCATATGCAAATTAGGGATGGAAAGGGGAAAACATTTTTTTACAATTTCCCTCCCCACCCCTAATTTGCATATGCAAATTATGATTTGGTTCGGCCAGGCAGAAGGATTTGGCCAAATCTGAATCCTGCTGAAAAAGGCTGGATCCTAGTCAAACCGAATCCTGGATTTGGTGCATTTCCAGAAAGTTTAGCCAGTAAGAAGAATAGTTTAAGTTAAAATAGTAATGTTTAGTAAATTATCCTTGAATGTCAATGGGGGACTAATTTGTCTTTGACACCTAGTAAGCACGCTTCAGGAAAAATGACTTGAGGAAGAGCTAGATGGTCAATAAGACACTTAACCAAGTTTCACCAGAATTATACGTAGGAAATCTGCAGCAGGGTGTTGACATTGGGGACAAGAGGGCGATTTGCTTGGGAAAGCCATATGTAGTCTAATAGACATGTAGTAGCAGAGGTGAAGGAGTTTAAAACTGATAAATCTATCTCTTCCATATACTCGCCTTTTAATAGTTTTGGAAATACATTATTGACAAATATGGAATTGCAATCTCTCAGCATTATCTTATCCTACATAAATATTTTTTTTGCAGCAGAATTAACCACACAATGTTTTCCCTGGTGCATCACTGTATAATTCATTGAATATAGCCTTAACACTGAGACTTATTGTACAATGGGAGTTTGATCTTGGTTCTTGAAATTTGTAGTTTGTAGTACAGTAGTTTTATTTCCTGCTTCACCTTATATTTTTAGTCTACTAGTTCTGCTCAGTGAGGCACTTGCAATGCCCCTACTCATTTAGATTTTGGATAAGGCTGATCTCAACCCTTAGTAATGCTATCTGCTTACTCTGGGTACTGTTGTGTTGTCACTACACCCATAAAAAACTGGGCACAAGGGAAAAAATAATAGCTGGAAAAGGGACTACTAGCAATGCTTTTAGTTGTACTGTATATTACAGTAAAGTCTGTACTATTTATATCTGGTATATCTGTGATACAGGAGTGAAATAGAATATCTAGTATAAGGCTGTATCTGTACTTAGTACTAATTAAATATATTATTATTACAAAGGTTTGGCAATCTTGACCCTGTGTCTCACTGAACCTACCTTACATTTGCAATCTCTGTAAAGACCTTCGTAATGAGGTTTTGAGTTCCTGGTTCCTCAGACTGTAGATCAAAGGATTCAAAAAAAGGGTTAATGTAGCATAAAAAACAGAAGACACTTTGTCCCCTGTTAAACGATACTTTGTATTTGGACGCAAGTAATTGAAGAAAATTGAACCATAAAATATAAAGACAACTGTTAGATGAGAGGAGCAGGTGGAGAAAGCCTTTGATATCATGTTTTTTGATGGGATTTTCAAAACAGTTAATATTATAGGGATGTATGGGTAAAATGTCACCACTAAAATAACAACTCCAAACATTATCCCAAAGAAAAAGATTAGCAATTCATTAATGAATGTGTCACTACAGGAGACCTGAAGCAATTGGGGCAGGTCACAAAAGAAATTTTGCAAAGCATCAGGCCTGCAAAAGTTCAATTTGGCTAAAAAAAGAGTGTGCACCAAGGAATGTACTACACCAAAAACTAGCACTCCTGATACAAACTGAAAACAAACTTTCCATTTCATTATCTGCATGTAGTGAAGAGGCCGACATATGGCAATGTATCTGTCATAGGACATCACTGCCAGCACAAATGCCTCTGACATAATAAAAAAGCAGAAGAAGTAGAACTGCGTTATACAGGCTGGCACAGAAATGTCTCTTCTTTCTGTAAGCAAATCAAAAAGCATTCTTGGGGTAGTCACTGATGAGTAACCTGTATCCAGACATGCCAGGGTTCCAAGGAAGAAGTACATAGGGGTTTGGAGCTGAGAATCAGTGAAGATCAGGAGAAGGATGAGAAGGTTCACAGTCAGAGTTATAAGGTAAATCAGGAGAAACACCACAAACAGAGGAGACTGAAGACTTGGAAGATCAGACAGCCCACTGAGAATCAACATATACACTATTGTTTGGTTTTCCATATCATTGTTGTATTACCTGCAAAAATGACCAATTCCATATTAATAATAATAACCACCACAAAAACAATAATAATAATTATTAAAAGACCGGAAAATAACACCATTTACCCCTCGGTTAAATAAATCAAATATAAACCCACTCTCTCACCATTAGGATTTATAGCTTCATAACATATAGATGACTTCAAAATATTAATTTAAATTGTGAAAAACTAAGACCCAGGTAAATTATTAAAATAAGTACTGAGTTTAAATTCAATTATCAGCTTTAAAAAAAAAAGTTCTATTGAGAAGCAATTAAAACATTTACGGGGTTATGTATTAAACTCCGAATGCAAAAATCACGAAAAATTCATGATTTTTAATTAAGTTTGACTGTTAAAAAATCACAAATTTTTCAGAATGAATTAAACCCTGAGGATGGATAAGTCCGAATCTGAATATCCGGCATCTCAGACCTGTCGAGGTTGACTATAAGAGTCAATGTCCCAATGATTTGTTGATGTGCGCTGGGTTTTGTGCAATACCCACAATATTTTCAGGCAAAAAACATAAGAGTTTTCACCCGAAAAATCCTAAAAATTCGTGAAAATCAGATTTTTCCCCCACAAAGAAAATCTTCGGGAAAATTTGATAATAAATAAGTGTAAAAAACCCAAGTAGATTTGATCGGGGTTTGCAGCAGAAAATTTTGAGATAAAATCAGACTTTGATAAATAACCCACATTAACAATAAAGAGGTTATTTACTAAAGTCCGGTCGGCCTTTTTGGTGCAAAACTTTAATTTTTCAGGTCTTTTTTTACAACCCAAATTTTTTCGGGATTTATTAAAGTCTGATGCTGCAAAAAGTCTGACTCTGAAAATCCGCCATCTCACACCTGCCGAGGTTGTATATAAGTCAATGTGAGACGTCCCTATCCTAAAAAAATATAAATTAATGGAGTGTGAAATTTTACCTTTAAAGGACTAAAAAAGCCCCCAAATTAAATGTTTTCCATCTACTCATAGGATGTGCATATAGTGGCAAATGATAAAATAAGGGCTTTCTGCTACATTTTTTAATGTTTATATATACCCCCTTTGGTCACACTTGAAGTTAAGTCTGGGTCTCCCACAGATTGATGTCCAAGAAACACCCATGCTCACATCAACTACCAGAAATTCTTTGGGAGATAAAAGTTACATGAAGAACCCATGGCCAACAGTTGGTATAATAGCAGGGAAAAGACAGAATAATTTGAGTTGTAAGTTTGTTTCTAGGCAGACTGTTAAAATGATTTTCATTTTTAATTTATGATATTAGTACTGGTACGAATCCGTTGGAATTATATTATGTTGTGTTCATTACAAGGTAAAGAGGTAAGTCACACATTTTGCAAAATAGACTACAGCGGTGAATCTTTAGCAGAAGACCAAAGCTTCATAGTAGTTTCACAAATAGAGATGATCTCTACTGGTTGTGACCGGTTAGCTTTTATGCATGCTTATTGGTTAATTGAAGTTAGAAAAGAAAACTAACACAAATATAGAAAATGTTATTTCTTCTCATGTTCTACTCTCACAACTACAAATGCATTACAACTACAAAGGTTCACCTTTGAAATAACTGTTAGTATGATGTAGAGAGGGATATTCTGAGACAAGTTGCCATTGGTTTGCATTTTTCATTATTTGTGGTTTTTGAGTTATTTAGTATTTTAATTCAGCAGCTCTCGAGTTTGCAATTTCAGCAATGTGGTTGCTAGGGTTCAAATTACCCTAGCAACCATGCACTAATTTGAATAAGAGACTGGACTATGAATAGGAGATTCCTGAATAGAAAGATGAGTAATAAAAATTAGGAAAAACAATTCATTTGTAGTTTTACAGAGCATTTGTTTTTTTCTAGAAAGGGTCAGCATAGCCCATTTGAAAGCTGGAAAGAGTCAGAAGAAAAAGGCAAATAATTATTATATAACTATAAAAAATATATAATCAAAACCAATTGAAAAGTTGCTTAGAATTGGCCATTCTATAACATACATGGGGCACATTTACTAAGCTCGAGTGAAGGATTCGAATGTAAAAAACATTTTTTTTTGGGTACTTTGACCATCGAATGCTACTTCGACTTTCGACTACGACTTCGACTCGAATGATTCGAACTAAAAATCGTTTGACTATTAGACCATTTGATAGTCAAAGTACTGTCTCTTTAAAAAAAAACTTTGACTACCTACTTCGGCATTTTAAACCTACCGAGCATCAATGTTAGCCTGTGGGGACCTTCCCCATAAGCTTTCTAAGCTTTTTTGGATCGAAGGAAAATCCTTCGATCAATGGATTAAAATCCTTTGAATCGTTTGATTAATTTATCGTAGAGGATTATTATAATTTTTTCCTTCGATCGTTCAATTGAAGTATTTGCAGTAAATCCTTCTACTTTGATATTCAAAGTGGAAGGATTTTACTTTGATGGTCGAATATCGAGGGTTAATTAACACGTGATATTTGACCCTTAGTAAATGTGCCCCTAAAAGTTACCGTAAAGGTTAATTACGCCTTTACAGAGGTGGTTCACCTTTAAGTTAACTTTTAGTATGTTTTATAGTGGCCAATTCTGAGCAACTTTAAAAATTTTTTTATAGTTTGTTAATTATTTGCCTTCCTTTTCTGACTCTTTCCAACTTTAAAATGGGGGTCACTAGCCCCATCTAAAAAACAAATGCTGAGTTATTGCTACTTTTTACTACTCATCTTTCTACTCAGGCCCTCTCCCATTCACATTCCGGTTTCTTCAGTGCATGGTTGCTAAGGCAATTTGGACCCTAGCAACCAGATGGCTGAAATTGCAAAACTGGAGAGTGGCTGAATAAAAAGCTAAATAACTCACAAATAATAAAAAAATGAAAACCAATTGCAAATTGTCTGAGAATATCACTGTATGTTTTGTGAATTTATTTTATGAAAAGAATTACAAATTATCATATTTATTACCACAATTTTTTGTTTCAAAGTAAAGTCTCTTATCTCAAGGCCCTTTATGTGATAATGGAACTAATCCCAGTCTATAAAATCTTTGTTGTAAGCGTCCTAAATCTCTGGAGTTCAATTATATTTTAACTGTTCCCAAGACATGTATTATATACATGTAACATTCGTATTTTTTTTACTCTTGTCTAGGGGGTTTATTTATTAAAGTTCAAATGCTAAAAACTCAAAAAATTCTAAAACTTTTAGTGGGAAAAAAAATTGCAAATTTTTTGAGATTTCTTATACTGCAAAAAATTTCAGACTTGCAGAGGTTGTATATAAGTCAATGGGAGAGGTCCCTATCCTTTTTCGGAGGTTACTGTGGTCTGAGCTGGAATTAGCCTGAAAAAAAATTTATCAAGAATCAAATTTGTGAGTTGTGTGAGGGGTTTTGTACTTTAGAATTTAAATTAGAATTTCAAATGTTTGGGTATTTGGAAAAAATCTGAATTTCAAAAACTCAAATTAAAAAACGATGGGGGGAAAAAACTCTTATGATCAAGTTCATGACGTGAAAAAACTTGAATCGCTTGAATTGAGGGGGTTTATGTCCCAAAAACCCAAATTGATTATGTTTTTGGATAAAAATCCTCAAATCAACCAAAATACTTGAGCTTTGCCTAGGACAACTACCATTGACTAGAACAATTCTACCCGACGGTTACTTTTTTACATTCTAATTTTCAAGCTTAATATATACCACACATTCAAGTTTTTGAAAATTTGAAAAACTTGAATGTATGAGTTTGGGTTAAAAAAAAATGTGAATCGTGGAAAAAGTCAATTTAAATTTTTGATAAATTTGTCCTGTGTAAAAATATACTGTAAAATAGAAAGATCACAGTTAGATGAGAGGAGCAGGTGGAGAAAGTCTTGGATCTCATGTTTGTTGATGGAATTTTTAGAACAGTGATTATTATGGTGATGTATGAGTAAAAGGTTACCCCTAAAACAACAATGCCAACCAATGTTCCAAAGGACCTGAGATTATCTGGATAAGAGCTTCTCCATAATGTGAGGAGCTACATCTAAATTGGGTTTAAACTATAGTAATTATATTCTTATTATTATATTCCTACTATATTGAATCCTATATATAGAAGTTCCTACAAATATTTGTCTACTTCACCACTGATCGATAGATACAGTAGATTAGGTGAAGTAGCCAAAAGGACAGAAGGAAAAGTCGTTCTGTCATCAGTGCAGGGATAACTTCTCTCCTTTAAGAGATCAAAATGGTGGGGTCGGTATTAAGATGGTGTGAGTACTGAATGAAAATCGACAGAAATTAATGTATTGAATTTTTCCATATTTAGGGCTCCAATTGAAGCTGTATAAATTAGTGCTGGGTGAATCTGACCCATCTGACCCATTACTGGAACTCCTCATATGTCTGTTCTCTTTTTTAGAGATATGATAAATGTGCCACTATGGAAAATCTAAAACTAAAAATGATTTAAAATGTAAAACCACATTGTTATTAAAAAAAACAGACCCAATAATCAAGGTATTTTTGGCTGCACTGCTGCAATATGTGAGACTTACCTCTACACAAGGTGACACCCTACATCAAAGCTCAGTTGACAAACAGAGTTCCTAAATAAATTATGTCATTGATCTTTAGAGGATAATTATAATCTAGAAATTCAGTCAAGTCTCTCGAGAAGATCAATTAATCCAGTTTTAATGGGTTTCTTGTTTATTAATTTAATGCTGATGGAAAATTTGAGTAACTTATGTGTTTCATTATAGAGAAGAATGAATCACATATCAATATCAATCAATATGATAAGAAATATTTATTTTAATAAACTCATTAAAGTTCCAGGAAAGCTTGACTGGCTATATATGCTAACAAAATGTTTTCCCCAGGCATGGATTCACAGGGAAATTCCACACTTTTTTCGCGAAACTGCAGCAAAAATCTACCACAACAAAAAAGTCACCAAGACAAAATTGTCACAGAGACAAAAAAGACGCGATAAAAAAAACCTTTTGTGCATTTGGATTAAAAAGTTGTCGAGACAAAAAAGTTGTTACAAGAAAAACACCCATTGACCTACTGACTTCAATGCGTTTCCCATTATTCTGTATCTGTCTGTTATTGTTCTGGTTTAAGATACAGGTAGAACAAAAATTTAAAAAAAATGTTTTGCTTTTACAAAGCACCCTGAACTCACTCCCTTTTGTCACCTGTAAATGTAGTAATTTGTCTATAATTTGTATATACAGCATGACAATAAGGGCCCTATTTATCAAAGTCAAAATTTATTTTATTATTTAAATCAAAAAAGTCAGACCAAACTAGAATAAAACTAGAATCCTAGATTTGGACCTTTTTTAGTTATTAAAAAATCACAATTTAATCAGATTGGGTACAAACACAAAAAAAATCGAGTGAGTTTTTTTCTTGAACCACTTTATTTTTTCGTGATTTTTCCCAAAAAGGCCAAATTTTTCAGATGTTTGCCTGAAATAGTTGGATTTTCAGGCTAATTCCAGTGCAGACCACTGAAACTTCCAAATAAGATAGGGACCTCTCCCATTGACTTATATACAACCTCGGTAGGTCTGAGATGCCAGATTTGTGGATTCAGATTTTTTCCATCCCCGTTGTTTAATAAAGCTCAAAAAATTCTAGTAAAAATTCCGATTTTCTAGTAAAAAAAAAAACAACTAAAATTTCATGAGTTTTTGGCATTCGGACTTTCATAAATAACCCCCTAAGAATTAGGGGGGAAAATAGGATTTTTAGACTGTGGGGTTCACAATCATTTTCCTCCTTTTTTGGGGGGATATTTGAAGTGGGACATGTTGTAGCACTTTCTTTTCTCAACCAGTTGTGTAACAAAGGTAATCTTCTTGACACTGTCTCTTTTATCTTAGCTGTTGTGTCAGATCATTGTTCACAACTGGTTGGTGTATTAGCCACACTAGATATGGGAGTAACGTCAGGGCTTTTTTTAGTGTTTTCTACAATCTTACATATTGATGATGCAATATCTACCAATGAAAACTTGAACATACAACAACATGTATTGTTGTATGTTCAAGTTTGATTGATGCCATGCTCTTTGTGTTTCCACATAGGATTTGTTGAAAGATTGGACACAAGGAATGGATTTAACACTGCTTCAGAATGAGAACTGTATTGCAATGGAGCAGGCACTCAAAAAGCTTCTAGACAGATGTGTAAAAGAAATGTAATTTATTTGGTACACAGGGACAAAGCCTAATGCATTTCATATCATACAGACACTTAGGAGGGAGATTTTCTCACTTTTTTCTGAAAACCATTCGGAACAAATCCGAACAGACTTCCTTACCCCCTATTTATTAATACATTTTCACAAATTGTTCTTGTACGAAAAAAGTCACAATAAAAGCTTAAAAATCCTTTGATTAACTTTAATTTTGCACTCGGAACCTATGATTTTCTCGTAAAATCACCCGAAATTGTCCACAAGCTTTATATAGTCTACATTTTAGTGTAGCCCTATGGTAACAACTCTTGCTTTCTGTGAGAGGTTAATACTATAAAACCAAGTGGGATAGCTCTAAAGTTTGTTTAGCAATTGTTTATTCCCTTTAAAATTAAAACCAGTCACCTTCCTGCTAGCCTGACAAAATTATTGTCCAATGGGGTTAGATCTATGCACATGAGCTAAGCTTTGGTCCAGCATCCAGAGGAAAGAAATGCACAATTTTACCAATTTAAATTTATTGCGATATAGAATTTAATGAATGCGCGTAATGGTCAAACTGGTATTACTGCAAATGACAGGACAAGTTATTTATCAAAGTCTGATTTTTCTGGTCGGACTTTTAAATCATATTTTTGTAGAAAAAGAAAACTCAAATTTTTCATGATTCATTAAACCTCAATGATGTTAAAAGTCCGAATAAAAACTCAGACTTACTGAGGTCATGTACAGTAGAAGTCAATGGCAGATGTCCCATTGATTTTATTCAATAATCTGAACATCTTGTGGTTTTCGAGTATCAAAATAAAAAAAGTTGCAGGTTTCAGCAACAAATCCGAAAAATCTGTGCGGATTTGGTTTGAGCAGTCTTCAGAAAATAGTGAGAACTTTTCAGATTTTGATAAATAACCCCTAGAATTTTCTGTATGGAATATAACAACAAAATGCCTGACAAAGTGCTGGAGCCTTCTCAATGGCATCTTTTGCATCGATTAAGCTTTTGGTCAGCAGAATTTTAATTGGTAGATTGTTTATCATTTTTAGTTTGTAGAATTTTGGAAATACTGGCAGAAAGTCAGTGGTCTGCTTAAGGGTTTACAATGCAAGGGAATTCTGTAACTTATAAAAAAGTAAAACAATACCCTGACTTCCAACAAGGAAAGTTGGTTTCCCAATCAATAATAAACCAATTGTACTGTTCCCCTGTTTTGGGGTATCTAAAGAAGCCACTTGGTTGAGTGATGAAATATTTTCACTGAATAAAGGTGGCCATAGACACACCAATATTATTGTACGAATGATGTCTTGTACGATAATTGGTACGTGTGGTCTGAGACAAGTCGACCAATATCGGTAAAAAGCCTTGGATCAGTTGTCCAAGACGGAACATTTCGATTGGGCACCTTTGAAGGTGCCCCAACATTGTACATTAATTCTTAATCATCAGATAGAGCTAAAGAATTATTTTTATTTTATGTGACACAGATCATAATTGTAGAATGTATGGCCACCTTTACAGTTCCTCTAGACTTACAGTATCTCTTATAGCTAGTTACATTACATCAGTGATCCCCAACCAGTGCATGTGGATTGTGGATATGCATGTGGATTGCTCAACCCCCTTTGGTATTCACCTGTGAAGGTGTCGGGTGCTAATACTGGAAGATCCTCACATGCTTTGGGTCAATTGATACACAGGAAAAAATCCAGTAGCACACTGCAAACAAGTGTTTTGTATTTTATTTATAATTTTTATTACAATGTAATAACTCAAAATTAGAGTGCTCTTACACATACAGGTAATCGTCCGTTGTGATTGTAGGTGCTCACTTGTAGATCTCAAGCCTGCAACTGGAGACGTATTTGTAGACAAAGCAAACATTTGCGGCACACTAGTAGTTGCAAAAAGTGAAAACATTTATTTAGCTGTCCAAAATGTAAGGCAGGCAACGTTTCGGACCCCACTGGGCCCTTTTTCAAACTTGAAAAAAAAATTCAAAACTATGGGAAGGCCATCTCCCATAAACGCCATTTTAAGCAAATAATTCCAATTTTAAAGATGTCCTTTTTTCTATAATAATAAAATAGTGCCTTATACTTGATCCTAACTAAGATATACAGTAATTAATAGTAATGGGAGAGTCTGACCCATTTCGCTTTGAGAAAAATTATCTTAACAACGTCAATTTGTCAGAATGCATTAAAGTCTATTGGCATTTGTAACAGACCCCACAAATGGACGGCATATCTGGACA
Source organism: Xenopus laevis (assembly GCF_017654675.1). Lineage (NCBI taxonomy): Eukaryota > Metazoa > Chordata > Amphibia > Anura > Pipidae > Xenopus > Xenopus laevis. The sequence goes on along the minus strand of NC_054388.1, from coordinate 109,798,133 downwards.
GAGATTTATTGGCAGGCTGCTGAACAATGCCTAACGGGATGTACTCTCGAACGCGTTAGGCGTTGTTCATCAGCCTGCCAATAAATCTCTGTCCAAATGTGCCGTCCATTTGTGGAGTTTATTATATGGTTACAGAGTGGACTCTGAGGACTGAGCACTTGGCCTTCGGAAATAGTGGTGAGCTGGAGCAGTCTTTCCTCGGTTTTTATATTTTCTTTGTAAGTACAATTTGCAGCAGATAAAGGGTTATCGGATCACACTCATGGTTACTGCACAACGCTCTTACACATTGTAAATATCCCTTCCCTCTTCCCCTTTGATAGAAACACTTATTTCCTGTTGTTCCTGTTTTCTCAATAAACCATATTTTGGCGGGAGGGAGGTTCATTGAATCCTGTTACAACTACTGAAATAGTATTGTCAGTCTTACAAAACTCCTTATATCGTACAGATATGATGTACTGTGATGGTCATGCTCATACGTTTTGTTATTGTTTGGAATGAAGATATTAGTTTGTCTAGCAATTGGTACAAGAACACTCTGGTCTGGCTAAGGGGCTGATTTATTATACTGAGAAAATGTCTCAAGATTTCAGGATTCATTATGCTCCAAACCTGTTATAAATCTGAGTCTGAGAATATTACAGCTAAAACGTGTCATATTCACGTAGAAGGCAATGGTGGATGTTTCGAAGATGTTTCTTGTCTTCATGATTCTCAAAGTTTTTGGACATTTTGACGTAGATTTTTATGTGACAATCTGAAAAAGTTGTGCTTTTCAAGTGACAATCCTGACAAGGTCCAGCAAGTATGGGACCGTTGGCCCAGAGGTATACTTCCATTTGAGAGCTATAGCCTTTTTTGCATACATTAGGAGAATAGATAGGAGGGTACATTCAGCTCTTCTGACAGATACCTCCTCTACCCTGTTCAATAGAGTTATAGTATGGTCCATATGTGTTTTTAGAGTTGTTTGCCAAAAAATATGTATCACCAGACAAGTCCAGACCATATGGAAGTAGTATGCAACTATGGCGGGGCATCTGGGACATGCTTGTGTTAGGTTGGGATTCATTCTATGAAGTCTTTGTGGGGTAAGATAGGTCATGTGTAAGTATTTTAGTTGGGCTAGTTTATCTGCTGCATATTATTCCATCCAAGCAAGAGTCTAGGGCATCTTCCCACATTTCATTGTCAAGTGTGGGAATATCTGTCTACCACTTGGCCTGGGTTTTGGTTAGTGCAGAAATACTTGTTGACATTATGGGGCCGATTCACTAAATTCGAGTGAAGGATTCGAAGTAAAAAAACTTCGAATTTCGAAGTATTTTTTGGGCTACTTCGACCATCGAATGGGCTACTTCGACCTTTGACTACGACTTCGAATCGAAGAATTCGAACTAAAAATCGTTCGACTATTCGATAGTCGAAGTACTGTCTCTTTAAAAAAAACTTCGACCCCCTAGTTCGCCATCTAAAAGCTACCGAAGTCAATGTTAGCCTATGGGGAAGGTCCCCATAGGCTTGCCTAACTTTTTTTGATCGAAGGATATTCCTTCGATCATTGGATTTAAATCCTTCGAATCGTTCGATTTGAAGGATTTAATCGTTCGATCGAAGGAATAATCCTTTGATCGTACGATCGCAGTATTTGCGCTACATCCTTCCTTCGACTTCGATATTCAAAGTCGAAGGATTTCAATTCCTAGTCGAATATCGAGGGTTAATTAACCCTCGATATTCGACCCTTAGTGAATAGGGATGTAGCGAACCGCCGATTTGATGTTCGCGAACGCCGTTCGCGAACACCGGCAAAAAATGCGGACAGTTCGCGAACTGTTCGCGAACTTCGAACATCCGAAAATCGTTTGATTCGAACGATCGAAGGATTTTAATCGTTCGATCGAAGGATTATCGTTCGAATCGAACGATCGAAGCCATTCGATCGAATGATTTCATGCAATCCAATGGCTTCGATCGTTCGATTCGAACGAAAATCCTTCGATTTTAGCGATCGAATGGTCGAATGGTCGAACGATTTTTGACGCGAACGCCTATTGGCGAACGTCGCGCGACGTTCGCGAACATTCGGCGGACGCGAACAGTCGAAGTTCGCGCGAACTAGTTCGCTACATCCCTATTAGTGAATCAGCGCCTAAGTGACTATAGAACAAAGATAAAGGTTTCCGGAGTTCTGGGTTATGTGCTTAGACCTTCAATCTCCTAGGGGTGGTATCCACCTGTCGGCCAGGAGATTGGGCATTCACAGCATGTCTCATCTGAATATATCTAAATAGCATCTGATTTTCCTAAAGGATTTGGAAATGCATTAATTTATCTCATAGTAATATCTGTTATGTATTTAATCCCGTAATGTGCCCATAGGTGAGGTGCTGGGATACTTTTTAGGTGTTGCAATTTAGGGTTACACCACAGGGGGGGTGTACTTAGAGCAGCTGGGGGAGGTTATAGGAGAGAAATTTAGGGCTACTGTCATGCCCCCACTGTTGCCTTCATTAAGCGGGTAACTGTTTTAAAGTCTTTGGTAAACCTGTAGAGGAGGTTCTTTAGCCCCTCAAATCAGCCCATTACTTGTGCCTCCAGTATCGTGGAGGCATTTTGTGGAGAGGGGGAGGCCCAGTGCCATGCATTTACTAGTTGGGCCACTAAATAATATAGGAATAGGTTTGGTGCAGCCAATACCCTTTTTTAACTGTGTGTTGGTGGGTAGCCAGGGCAATTCTTGGTTGGGATTTGTTTCAAAACATTGTAATTTCAAGGCTTTTTAGGAACACTTCCTTGTTTATTGTTAATAGTGTGGGGGGATCGCTCTTTAAGTAGTAGGTGCAGCAGCTCCTTTCACACAGACAGTAGACAGTACACTGGTTTCTAGCTTATCTTACGTGTGCATTTATTTAACACAGCAGCTTATACACCAACATAACAGTTCATAACCTTTGGGAAGGCAGTAAACAAAAATAGTCCAAGTGTACTGGTAAATGAAAATGTCCTTCTTCCAAAGGTCCCACAGTCTCCCACTTGGGCAATATAAGTCCAGCAAAGATTCCCTGTGCTTTTCTCCTGGAAGCAGCCTGCTCCCCAAGCACTTGAAGGTAGTAGCTGGTAGCCAGTCCTTGCTACCAGATAACTTGTCTCCTTCTGGAAAACTTGTGCGCAGCAAATAAAGTTGTTATGCTCACACACAGGTAACATGCAGTTATAATGAACACTCTCCAATACAGCCCCAATAACTCTCCTTTCTCTCTCTCCCACTCTCCAGGGCAGAGAGCAGACTTAATGGAGCCCCTCACCAGGTGAGACTAATCACTCCTCACTGCTACTCAGAGCCTCATTTTCACAGCCCTCTGCACTGCTTCATAGAGGATTCTGGGAAGGATATATTTTCCATCTATGATTTTCCCAACCATGCTACAATAGGGATTCTTTGGGAGAATGAACATCTTGAAGAGATTGATTCTGCCATATTGGGACAATGGCAGGGGTGACTGTGCCTCGACTTTAGACTCAATGTACTTGAGGACCAGGGAGAGACTCAGTTCTACACATTTCTTGAGATCTCTGTGGATCCGTCTTCCCAGGTATTTGAATGATTCAGCCCAGAATAGGCCAGGTGGGTTAGTAGGGGTATCAGAGGTTTTTAGGTCAATGGCAAAAAGGATGAACTTGGCCCAATTTATCCTCTGACCATCGTAGTCTGTGTGGGTATTAATAATGCATAGTGCTGCCCCAAGTGCCTGTTCTGGGTTAGCTAGGTACAGCAGGGTGTCATCAGCGTTCATGTACACTGTCAGGGATAGGGAAGGATTGCAAGATTGTGCAGTTTGTTCTGACTCTGGCTACTGGGTTATTGTATGATGCCTGGACCCTTTAATAAAGGTGGGTGGGTACCAACTATTCTCATTGTGCACCACAGATATGACCATTTTACCGAGTCGAAGGCTTTTTCATTATCAAGTGAGTCATATTTGCAAGTTCTTAAATGCATTTTGAAGTTGTAAATGAACCCTATTGCCCTTTTAATTTTGTATCTATATGGTAGGAGCTTTTCAGTCACTGTAGTTTATTTCTCCAGTTTCCCCAAGAATTTGTAGTGTTTGTAAAGATTTTTTAAGGGACATTTTGAGATTCTGGTTCCTCAGACTGTAGATCAGAGGATTTAAAAAGGGGACGAATACTGAGTAAAATACAGAAGCCACTTTATCCTCAGGAAAACGATTATTTGCATCTGAATGAAAGTAGTTAAAGAAAGCAGTCGTGTAAAATAAAAAGATCACAATTAGATGAGAGGAGCAGGTGGAGAAAGCCTTAGATTTCATGTGTTTAGAAGACATTTTCAGAACTGTTGTGAGTATAGAGATGTATGGGAAAAAAGTGATTGTTAAAATTCCTACTCCAAACATTAACCCAAGGACAAGAATGAGCCATAGATTAATGAATGTGTCACTACAGGAGACCTGAAGCAATTGGGGCAGGTCACAAAAGAAACTATGTATAACTTCTGAGCTGCAAAATGTCAGTTTAGTTAAAAACAGAGTGTGCACTAAGGAATATATTGCACTAAAAAGCAACACACCTGATACAAACTGAACACAAATTTTCCAGGTCATTATCTGCATGTAGTGAAGAGGCCGACATATGGCAATGTATCTGTCATAGGACATCACTGCCAGCACAGATATCTCTGATAAAGAGAAAAAAATGAAGAGGTAAAACTGAGTTATACAAGCTTGTACATAAATAATCCTTGTGTCTCTGAGTAAATCAAAGAGCATTCTTGGGACAGTGACTGAGGAGGAACACATATCCAGACATGCCAGGGTTCCAAGGAAGAAGTACATGGGAGTGTGAAGATGAGAATCAGTGAAGATCAGAAGAAGAAGGTTCCCAGTCAGAGTCATAAGGTAGATCAGGAAAAACACAAGAAACAAAGGAAGCTGAAGGCTTGGAATATCAGACAGTCCCGCCAGTAACAACACATACACTATTGTTTGGTTTTCCATCTCACTTTGGTATTGCCTATAAAAATTACCAAATCAATGAAGACAAGTAAGATAAAACAACAGTACAATACACCATTAACAAATATAGTAAAAAACAGAAGCCAACTTTAGAGTCTGTTCTCTGTGAAGCAACATATTCCCCATCAAGATAAAGAAACCTGGAAACACTGCTACAGTTATGACAGTTATGATATATATATTATTTTTTTATGATTTAATGTTTACATGATTTTCTAGTAGACTAAGGGGGTTATTTATTAAAGTCAGAATGCTAAAAACATTTTTTTTTTACTATAGAATTCTAATTTTTAGTGAAAAAAAAAACTTGAATTTTTTGAGATCTATTATAACCCGAGGATGTAAAAAGTCTGAATCAGAAAATCCAGCATCTCGGACCTACCGAGGTTGTATATAAGTCAATGGGAGAGGTCCCTGTCCTATTTGGAAGTTCCTGGGTCTGCGCTAGAATTAGCCCGAAAATCTACATATTTTGGACTTGTTGGGCAAAAATCTGAAAAATTTGGGCTTTTTAGAAAAAGCCTGAACAAATTGAGCAATTCAGGAAACAAAATAGGAAAAAATGGTACCATTCGGATTTTCAGTCAATTTTATTGTGTGTGTCCCCGATTAAATTGTGCTTTTTTTGATATAAAAAATAATGAATAAGTATGAAGGTCCAAATTATGGAAAGTTCCAGAAAACCTCAGGTCCCAAGCATTCCGGAAAACAGGTCCAATAGCAGTACAGTTATAAAGCTTGGAGGCCAAGATGTATGTTATGATGTATGTATGTTACTTTCCAAAATATGTAGCTGGTGTAGAAATTGGCAGTTATACCAGGGACACAGGGTGAATTTTGATCATTCCATAACAGAACATTTTTGCGAGTATAAAACAAAATGTTCTATAAAATAACAAATATAATTATTCATTTAAAAATTTAAATTATAATGTTGATGTTTGGTCATATTTAAAGATGTATTTTAATAAAAACATCTGAAATTCATGAAAAACACAGTTTAACATTAATGACATGTATGTTTGTGTTTCTGTATATACAATGTACATATTGAAATTATAATTCCAAATCTATACATGAAATTCATATTTCTAACACTAAATACTGTCTCCCAGCTTTCTCTTTAACAAAATGTAATGTCAAAGTTACTTGTCCCAGTTTTAACCCATTTTATTTTTATTTCATATGACTACACTGGAATTTCTAAGTTTTATTATTGTATTATCTTTTACTGTACATATTTTAAAATATATGATGCCTAAATGATCTCAGAATTTTGTTTTATACATATGAGCTATTATGAGACTAGAGACAATGAAACTCACCTTTACACAGAGTAATACATTGTGTCATACTCTTTATCAGTTCCAAATCAACCTCAGTTGCAAGAAAACAGTTGCTAAATAAACCATCAGGTTGATCTCTTGGGTATAATTATAATGTCAAAATTTCAGTGAGATTTAGATACTGGCTATGACATTTTGGGTAAATTCATTACAGATAATAAAAAAATCTGTGTTAAAATATGTTATATTTTGATAGATATTTTTATGTTGTATGCATAGTACCTGTTTAAGCAAATTATTCTAATTTTTAAAAGAATATATTTTGTTTTTCTTCAAAGATGCATAAATGTATATCGGAGGCGGTACAATTCTACTGGAATTTTTAAGGGGGTCTGATTTTTTTCTGGTAGGACTTTTAAAGGGGAAAAATGAATTTTTTTTCCTAGAAAGTTCCCTAAAAGTCCAAATAGAAAAGTACTCCAACCTGCCGAGTTCATGTAGAAGTCAATGGAAGATGTCCCATTGACATTTTAAAGATAGCCTGATCTGTGCTGGGTTTCGTTCAATAATCCGAAGATTTTGTGGTTTTGGGCTTCAAGCCTGAAAAAAAAAAAAATCTAAATACTAATCAACATTTATGCAATATATGATGTAATGTGATGCAGTTATCTTTACTAACAATCAAATTTCTATTTTTTCATGAATCTTGAAAAATTCTATAAATGTAAAAACCAGGGAAAACTTTTATACAAATATCTGCCAGGTAAAATGTGTCAAGGTCCTACAGAAGTCAACAGGAGCTGCCCTGATCCTATTGTACCGTTTTTAAATAAATTCTGACTTTATAGAATCTTTAAAGGTTTTCGAGGTGTTCATATTTTTTAGTGCATCATTACGCACTTATTTTTCAATCATGCTTTTTAGATTCAGATTATTAAATACATTTTCATGACATTCATGGTTTTAGAGAATATAAATTTCGTTGTGGTTTCAAAAACCTCTAAAGCCACGAAAGTTCAACCCTCAATAAAAAGGCCACCACTTGTGCTATTTCTTATGCTTTCCATATGCGCTGAATAAAACTGTCCTAAATATCTTCAACTGGAACTGCCATTTGGTTCAGGATTTGGCTATGTCCCCGCATTTTTAAGCATAATATAGATTCAGTCATATCCATAAAGGCAGATTTATCAAAATTCAAACTATTAATAAAAAATAGATTTCCATAGATTTCACAGATTGAAAGGAAACCATAAAAGTCTTGTTCCTGTGCTTGTTTGACATATGTATACCACATTTTTTAAAGACTTATTAATACCATCCAATATTTATTTTTCAATCCATATGAACTTTGCTCAGGAAGACTTGGCAATATTATAAGAGATGTTGATATGAGAAGGTGCTTTTGGCATTTTATTCCCAATAGTGCAGTTCAGACACAAACTGATCTGTATACTTACTAGTCAGAAGGGATATTGTCACGTGCATGCTTATGGTTGGTCTTATCTACAACCATAAATCTGCTTGTGGAATTTGGTTGGTTTAAAATGGTTTAAGTGCTTATTTAATTTGGTCTTTATTTTTGCTTCTTTTTTTAAGATAATTTGGTTATAACCAACATAACACCAGTCACACAAAGTATAGTGATTTATAAGTGTGACCATGACCACTTTGTTTTATAGTGTGCTAGCATCCAAAATATATATGTATATCATTAGGTCCATAAATCTTTGGACAGAGACAACTTTTTTTTTAATTTTGGTTCTGTACAATACCACAATGAAACAGCAGTTGGACTGTAGACTTTCAGCTTTAATTCAGTTTGGATAGAATTTGCATAAAATGTGAGGAACTAAAGCCTTTTTTAACACAATCACTTAATTTCAGGGTTCAAAAGCAATTGGACAAATTTAACTGAATAGAAGAGTCAGAGTTTCCAGGCCAACCTCATAGCTGCACTGTTGACTCAGGAAATGGTTCATAAAGCTTTTGTAGAAAAGAATGTGAACAAGGCTCCAGGTCCAGATGGCATACACCCCTGGGTTCTAAAAGAGCTTAGTTCAGGTTTAGACAAGCCTTTTTTTCTGATTTTCTCAGATATGCTTTCATCTGGTATGGTGCCTATGGATTGGAGGAAAGCTGATGTCATTCCAATATTTAAAAAGGGATTAAGCCGATGCGCATGCGCGAAGCTGAACAGGCAAGATGCGTCTGTGAGTAGCTCCGCACCCGTACTGCATCTTTAGCAATAAAAAGCACATCAAACCGCTTTTCACCCATTCCGCTGTGAGGTACAAGATACCAAACCTGAGACGACGGGAGAGATGGGCCCTCCGACAACAAAGAAGGGCCAACAGGCACGAACGCCACCAATGTTTCAGCGTCGATCAACTGAAGGCGTGCAGCCGCCATCTTCAGACGCCCGCGCTGAGCGGGAGCAAAGTCAGGAACGGCAGCGCCATACAGAGGAGGTGCAAGCAGCCCTCCAGGCCGTGCAAGAAATCTTTAAAACAGAACTAGCGGTGGCGGTGACAGATTTTACACGCCAGATTAAGGATCTGGGAGAGAGGGTGGATAGTTTGGAGCGGCGGTCAGACTCCTGCGCAGCAGCATTAAGGGACGACCAGAAGCAGCTGAATGAACACCAGCAACGGATCCTACAACTTGAAAATAAACTGGAAGATCTGGAGAATAGAATGAGAAGGGGAAACCTGAGAGTACGAAATGTACCAGAAGCGGTAACAGACCCCTTGGAGATGATCAAGGGGGTACTACGCAAGTTGCTACCAGACCTACCCGATGAACATCTACATATAGAGAGAATACATCGAGCCCTGGGGCGTCCACGAGACCCTAATTTGGCCAGAGATATTATACTGAAGCTGCACTATGTGGAGGTCAGAGACTTGGTTCTGCGAGCCACGAGGTTGGTGAGTAGAGAAGTGCTACCCCACCAGATGCAATTTTATGCTGACCTAGCCCCAGTAACTTTACAGAAACGCAGGCTGATGAAACCTGTTACAATGATACTGCAAAATAGAAATGTGAAATACAAATGGGGGTTCCCCTTCTCCCTGCAGTTTATTTGGGGAGGCCAACAGTATTCTATACAGACACCAGCAGAGGGATTGGCACTTTTGGAAGGGAGCGGAAGGGCCCCCCTACAGGAAAATGACCCAGTAGCAGAAATGTTACGTCCAGATCCAGAGTGGTCACAAGTTTCAGCCTCTAAACAGTTAAAACGTCCTGCTCCACATTCACCTTTAAGAGAGCAGAGATCAGCACGATCAAGGACTATTATAGAAGTAAACCACCCAAAATAATGTTGGACTATATGTAAAGGGTATCAAGATGCATTTATGCTACACAGTCTGATGCTATATCGAGAGTTACTTTTTTCTTTCACCCTTCCCCCTCCCCCTTTTTTTTATTTTTTTTTAGTTGTTTTTTTTTTGTTTTTTTTTTTTGGTTTGATGCCTGCAAGATAACATAGCAACCACTTGGTTGACCTGGCTAGCTTAAGTATAGTGATTGGATTGCATCTATGCTGGTCTTAAGATCCAGACTTCAAAGAGTTATAATGTCTTGCCTCTTTTTTTCCCTTTTAGGGAGTAAAGATTAGTATTATTGGGGACCAACATAGATGCAGAGTACTTAAAACAATGCTAGACTTTATGGCAATTGCAATAGTATGCATTTATATAATTTGATATTATGCTGAGTTTTTTTTTTTTTTTTTTTTTTTTACAATATAAGTTCTTAATGATTGGATAGATTGGGTCAAATCAGTAACTATATAATGCTATCCTAGGTGCTAAATATGAGTTTGTTTGTTTTTTTTTTTTTTTGCGGTTTGATAATGTAAGCCGTTTGACAACTATGCAGAAAACGGGATTTTGCTCATCCAATAGAAGTACCACCACTATGCCCTCCCATGTGGAGAAGGACATAGAAGTGGAATGCCAACAAAGGGTACTTAGAAATGGCGTTCAGCCAAGAGGTTTTTTTGTAAACCTAAAGTATTGTCTTTTGTTTTTTCTTGTTGTCCTAAATGTTTTGTTTTTTTAGTAGTTTTTCCTTTCATTATCATTGTGTTCAGGCGGTTGGGTGACCAGGGACAAGATGTTGCGACATTAAAGTTTTTAAGTAGAAGAATGTCCTATATAGAGGATGTCAATTAAAATAATTTCGCATAATGCCCAGGGACTAAACTCTCCAAGTAAGCGTAGGGTAGCATTCCAGATGTACCAACGTCTCTCTCCAGATATAATATGTCTACAAGAGACACACTTCACTAAACGATCATTTCCTAAATTTTTTCATAAGGATTATGGGATGTATTACCTGTCCTCAGATGTAAGCAAGCATAGCGGAGTTGCAATCTTTTTTAATAGACGATTTCCATTCGTAACTTCCGAAATTAAGATTGATGATAAGGGTCGATATATAGTGATTCAGGGGACACTGTATGACAAGACGTATATGATTCTAAATACCTATGCACCGGTAGAGTCTCCTTTTGCCTTTCTAGAAACTATGGCTGAACAATTATCAGATTTCCTCGCTGAGAGAGTAATTTGGGCTGGGGACTTTAACCTCCCGTTTAATTATATGCTCGATAGGTCCTCCCCCACTTCAACATCTGGAAACAAAAGAAATACGCAGAAGGTTAATAAATTCCTTCGGGACTATGAATTATGTAACACATGGAGAGAGGTAAATGGAGATAAAAGAGACTATACATTTTACTCCCACCCCCATAATAATTACTCGAGCATTGACTATATTCTGATAAAATCCTCGGATGCAGGGGCATTGTTGGAATCTAAACACCTTCAATGTGCCTGGTCAGATCATGATATCGTAATGTCTGTTCTGGACTTGCAAGCTCCCGCTCTAATACGCCCAACGTGGAAACTAAATGAGGGTTTGCTAGCGGACCCTGAATGTGTCTCGTATATTACACAGGAATCCGAAATGTTTTTTAAAGAGAACTGTAAAGCAGATGTGTCCTCAGTGTGGGTATGGGCGGCCTACAAAGCTTTTATTAGAGGTTCTTTAATTAAGTATGCCTCCAAGAAGAAAAAAGAGAGGGCGCAATTACAACATAGGTTGGAGGTGGAGCTTGCGGGTCTAGAGCAGACTAATAGACAGCAGTTTACAGCAAGCAGAAGAAAATTGATTGAAGAGGTGAGGCAGAAATTAAGGGCATGCCAGTTAGAAGGAGCTGAAAGGGCTATTAGGAGGACAAATTTTACATTTTATAAGTTTGCAAATAAGCCAGGGAAAATGATGGCCAACTTGCTGAGGGCGGGCCAGCGTAGACCGGCCGTCAGCAAGATTAGGCTGGACAATGGTCGAATTACATCGAACCCGGATAAAATAGCAGGAACATTTGCAACTTATTATGAGCATTTATATTCACAAAGGGGGGGAGAGAACCCAGCCCGAATTGATACCTTTCTAAATAAATATGGCCCAAGTCCATGTACCCAGGAAATGAGTAATATATTGGATGCTGAAATTACACATCTGGAAATTAAAGAAGTCATTAAATCTCTAAAGGTTGGCAAGGCCCCAGGGCCAGACGGGTTTTCATCTTTATTCTATAAAAAATTTCAAGAACAGATAAACCCGCATTTATGCAATTTATATCAGCATATAGCAAAAGGGAATTGTATCCCTCCAGAGATGAATGAAGCAAAGATATCGGTTATACCTAAAGCAAATAAAGATATGTTAACTCCAAAGAACTATAGACCGATATCATTGCTTAATGTGGATGTTAAGATTCTGGCTTCAATATTGGCTTCCAGACTGAACAAAATTCTGACCAATATTATACATAAAGACCAAATAGGTTTTATGCCAGGTAGGCAAGCGCCTGACAATATACGGAAAATTATCAATCTGACAACATATGCAAATAGATCAAAAACACCTCTATGCTTGCTTGCATTTGAAATCGAGAAAGCATTCGATACACTTAGCTGGCAATATTTGTTTAGAATTCTAGAAAGGTTAAAGGTTGGTCCCACATTAATTAACACCCTTAATGTGTATTATAATCTCCCTACTGCTAAATTGAATCTCCCTGTCACTACTCCACCGGTAGCTATTCCGATACAACGTGGGACAAGGCAGGGTTGTCCGCTATCTCCGGCACTATTTGCCTTAGCTATGGAGCCATTGGCAAAGGCTATTAGAGAGAATGAGAACATTAAGGGTGTGAATGTGAGGGATAAGGAATATAAATTGTCATTATTTGCTGACGACTTAATAGTACACTTGACTAAACCTCTGACATCCTTACCAAACTTAATGGAGACTTTGAGCACTTTTGCGAAAATATCAGGACTTACTATAAATAGAGAAAAATCTGAAATGCTTCCCTGTAACATTCCTGGACATGTTCTGAAATTGATAGAACTCAATTTTGGATTCAAGACCTCCGACTCCCTACAATATTTAGGAGTGAAATTGACCAATAGTTTACCCTCTCTCTATAAAATTAACTATAGCCCCATGTTCAGAACTTTGAGACAGAACATGCAACAATCGGATAAACACCAATTGTCTTGGACCGGAAGGATACAATGTATCAAGATGGTACTGGTGCCAAAAATTTTATATTTGTTTCGATCACTACCAATAAGAGTTCCATTAAAGGAACTACACTCCTTTCAAACCAATATAAATAGTTTTATTTGGCAGAATAAACATCCTCGTATATCAAAGCAAATTCTATATATGCATAAAAAAAATGGGGGGCTTTCAGCACCTAATATTGTAAAGTACTATCAGGCAGCCAGGATAGCCCAATGGGTTCCTGCACATGCTGGAATATTAGCACCCCTGTGGGTACAGATTGAAAATGATTTAATTTACCCGTATTCAATTCACCATATATTATGGATGTCTAAACTACCTTTTCAGAAATTTGTGGATCCGTTACCTATAACGATAGATATGTTAAAGTTTTGGCAATCATTAGCCAAAAAATATGGTTTTGTTTCCTCACCCTCACTTTTAAGCCCACTGATAGATAATCACGAGTTCCCTCCAGGAATGTCTAGGAAACTTTTTGAGTGGTGGGTAGATAAGGGTATCACCACTTTATTTTCCTTAACACGGAAAGCGAAACCGCTTACATTGACACAAATAAAAGACACCTATTCACTTCCCCCTCAGGAATTATTTAGAGCTATGCAGTTGCTAAACTATGTAAATAGACAAGTAATAATGTGTGAGCACAAAATTTTCACGGCTTCATGTTTTGAGTCAATATGTATTAAAACCCCACTTGCACCAGGAGCTCTTAGTTTAACTTATAGAATGCTTAACCAATCACCACTAAGTAAAAGGAAACACCCATATATGGTTAAATGGGAAAAAGACCTCAATACATCACTTACAATGCAACAGTGGTCTTATTGTAGCTTGGCAGCGAACCAGGGAAATGCATGTGTAGCGGTCAAAGAAACTTCAATTAAAATTTTACATAGAACATATTTGGTACCGGCCAGATTACATAAGATATACCCTACTTGTGAACCTTGTTGTTTCAGGGGTTGTAAGGACAAGGGGACTATGGCCCATATATGGTGGGAATGCGAAATTGTATCGCGATACTGGGACTCGGTGGTCAAACTGCTCTCAAATATACTACATATAAAATTTAGGAAAGACCCTACGGTTATGTTATTAGGAAATAAACCAAAATACTTGACAAAGTCAGCCTATAAACTTAGCCAATATATACTTATGGCCGCCAGATTGATCATAGCCAGTAACTGGAAAAAGAAAGTGATCCCTTTAAGATCCCTGAAAGCAAAGATAATCTATATAGCAACCAATGAAAAACTTAACTATATGTTGCAGAATGATATGGGACCATATGATAAAATATGGATGCCCTGGCTGATCTATGAAAAAGATCCCCTATTGTCTTCAGTGTTACATATTTAAAGGGAGAAGAGGAAAAAAGGGACAATGGAGAGAGCTTGAAACAGAGAAGGGAAGAGGGGAACCCAACCGCCAATTAGGGGGAATGAATATTTTTTGTTTTGTGAAATATATATTTTTTTTTTTTGTGTTTTTTTTGTTTTCTTGTAACAAATTAATCTAAATGTTAATCTTAAGATTAAGAGTAGTATCAAGCATTGTCTGGAAATAGGTATATATATTTGGACATGGTATATTAAGCTGTGAATTTTCTCTTTCTCTTTTTGTTTTAAATAAATAAAAAAATTTTGGAAAAAAAAAAAAAAGGGATTAAGCCTCAGCCTGACAATTATTGGCCAGTAAGTTTGAAGTCTGTGATGGGCCAATTATTTGAATGCTTGTTAAGGGATCACATTCAAAATTGTTGTCCTAGTGAATGGCATTATGAGCAGCAATCAGCATGGCTTTATGAAGGATAGGTCATGTCAGACGAATTTGATTGCATTTTATGATGAGGTAAGTAAGATGCAGGACAGTGGGGGGGGCAGTAGATGTGATCTATTTGGACTGTGCCAGTGCCCCACATACAACTGCTTTCTTAACTAAGGAATTTAGCGGCATACTAGCGGTTGCAAAAAAAGGTGAAGAATTTATTTAGCCCTCTGGAAAGTTAGGCAGGCAATGTTTCTGATCCCACTGGGCACTTACATTTTGGAGGGCTAAATAAATTCTTCACCTTTGTTGCAACCGCTAGTGTGCCGCTAAATTCTTTGGTTTGACTACAATTACGTCTTCAGTTGCAAGCTAGATACCTACAAGCGAGCACCTGCAATACCATCACAACAGGCTATACCTGTATGGGTAAGAGCACTCTAACTCCTTATTGCTTTCTAAACTAAGGTCTGTTGGGCTTAATGAAGTCGTTTGCACGTGGATAGGAAACTGGCTACAGGATCGGGTACAGAGGGTGGTTGTTAATGGGACATTCTCTACTTGGAGTAAGGTTCTTAGTGGGGTCCCCCAGGGCTCAGTATTGGGTCCACTTTTATTTAACTTGTTCATTAATGAGGGGATTGTAAGTAATGTATCAGTGTTTGCAGATGACACAAAACTATCCAGTCCAATTAATTCCATCCAGGATGTGGCACTTGCAACAGGATCTTGACAAACTGGCAATCTGGGCAGCTAAGTGGCAAATGAGATTCAATGTTGATAAATGTAAAGTCATGCACCTGGGATGTAACAATATCAACTTATACCCTTAATGGGACTGCACTAGGCAAATCCATAATGGAGACGGAGCTTGGAGTCCTTGTAGATGATAAACTTGGCTGTAGCAAGCAATGCCAGTCAGCAGCATCAAGGGCAAATAAGGTCTTGAGTTGTATTAAATGGGGCAGAGAGTCACGGGAGGAGGGGGTCATTCTTCCACTGTATAGAGCACTTGTAAGGCCCCATCTAGAATATGCCGTACAGTTTTGGTCTCCATCACTCAAACAGGACATTATTGTATTAGAGGGTACAGAGAAGGGCAACTAAGCTGGTAAAGGGAAAATCTTAGCTATGAGGAAAGACTGGCCAAATTGGGGATGTTCACGCTGGAGAAGAGGCGCTTAAGGGGAGATATGATAACTTGATAACTATGTATAAATATATAAGGGGATCATATAATAATCTCTCTAATGATTTATTTGCCAGTAGGTCTTTCCTGCTGACATGAGGTCACTGATTCCGATTAGAAGAAAGGAAGTTCCGTCTAAGGGGCAGATTTACTAAAGGGTGAAGTGGCCGTCACTAGCGAAAATTCACCAGAAATTTCATCCGCAGTGACATCACCAATTTACTAACAGGCATAGAGGATAATTCGCTAGTGAAAGAGACTGTTGCTAGTGCAGTTTCACCCCTATCACCAGGTGAATTTTCGCTCAGGCGAATAATTGTTACTCCACAAATTCACTAAAGTGCGAATTTTACAGAATGTTACACTTACTTACTTTCACCACCTTAGACCTGGCGAACTAATAACATGAAGCTACATTCTCCTCAACCTCAAAGTTCTAATATATGCTGGCGCTTTTTCATATTTTAAAGCGGGATTGCTTTCAAAAGTCCTAACTTACCACAATTTTTGTGTTAACATTTTTTCCCCAACCATTTGAAGGTCATGCCACATTTGTTTAAGGGTGTGTTCATGTCTAGGACATTAGAGGATCTCTTTTGTCTTTATTTTGCTTCCTTGGACATTTGTAATAATAAGTGGCCACTTTAAGGATTTGCATCAACATCTCTAATAAAGACGCCTATACGACATATATCTACCTGCCCTATTAAAATAAGTGTACTAATGAAGTTTTGCTAGGCAGAAATTAATGATAGAGAAAGGTCGCTATGAAATGCTCACACTGATAAATTAACACTAACGAAACTTCTCCAGCGTTTGGCTACAGAGACGCAACTTTGCATTTTAGTAAATAAGAAATAAGTGAGGAGGAATTGGTGCAAATTGTGCCAGAGCCTTTGCTGGCAAAGATTTCTTCTTTAGTGAATTTGCCCCTAAATATTGGGAAGGGGTTTGTTACAGTGAGAGCTGTGAAGATGTGGAATTGTCTCCCTGAATCAGTGGTACAGGCTGATACATTAGATAGGTACAAGGAAGGGTCGGATGCTTTATTCACCAGTAGCTCCTCCCAGCAGACAGGAGGGAGCCAATGAGATTAGAGGAGGGAAAGGGGTGTTACAGGGAGAGCTGGGAAGTGAATCAGTGGTACAGGCTGATACATTAGATAGGTATAAGAAGGGGTTGGATGGTGTTTAGCAAGTGAGGGAATACAGGGATATGGGAGATAGCTCATAGTACAAGTTGATCCAGGGACTGGTCCCATTGCCATTTTGGAGTCAGGAAAGAATTTTTCCCCCTCTGAGGCAAATTGGAGAGGCTTCAAATGGGTTTTTTTGTCTTCCTCTGGATCAACTGGCAGTTAGGCAGGTTATTGTATATATAAAGTTAAAAGGTTGACCTTGATGGACGTCTGGGAGTAGTGATGAGTGAAAATGACGCCCATAGACTCCAATAGGTGAAAAAAAATTGTTGCACGTCAAAAAAAACTCTTAGACTTTAATGCATTTCAGCAAATTTTCATGTGAATTTACAGCAGAGTGAAACCAGTCAGATTCACCCATGTCTGAGAGAGTGGCATCAGAAGTTAAATGCCAAGTTTCAACAACAGCAAAAGTGGGCAAAGGAAAGACCAGCAGCTGAGCTTGTCCTTGTTGTAGTTCCCACTCTTTCTACCTACAGTCAGGTGATCCCAGTGGTGACCAATAAAAGGACAACCACGGTTTTAACCTTAAAAGAAGCAAGTAAGTTGCAGGTAACACTGTGAAAAATATATATATTGAAGCAGGAGAATTCAAAATGAATCAGATGAAAGTTGAGTGTAGGACTGGCACGACCAGGGAAGAAGTTGGCCAGCTTACATATATTGCAATACAGTTATGCAACCTGTTATCCAGAATGCTCAGGACCTTTGGGTTTTCAGCATAATGGATCTTTCTGTAATTTGGATCTGCATACTTTAAGTCTACTAGAAAACCATGTAAACATTAAATAAACCCAAAAAGATACTTTTGCTTCCAGTAAGGATTAATTATATCATAGTTTGCATCAAGTATAGGGTAAATTTCCCCCTGTTCTGGGAGTTGTTGGGTAGCAACAAGGTTTTTGAATGGGGGTAATCAAACCAGTTGGCTAATATCTGTTGTATGCAAAATGATAACTGTAATTCTGCTGAGAAATGTCCGAATGTGATCGGCGAATATGACCCGTTTTTATTCACAGAACATTCGCAAAACTGTGAAAAGTTGCTGAAATGCATTGAAGTCTATGGACAGCAAATTGTGCAAAAATGTTTTTTACCCATTAGAATCTATGGGCGGTATTTTGCTTCGACCAGCAGCCACCTGCTGGTCAGTTTCCGACCAGTCTGACCACCATTAGTCAAGGAAGTTGTCAGGAGAAAGAAAGAGGCTGCTCTGATGTTCTTCTACTTAGGAAATAAATTAGAAATAAATTAGAAACCGTTCTCACATCTTTCCTAAGTAGAAGAACATCAGAGCAGCCTCTTTCTTTCTCCTGACAACTTTCTTGACTACTTGGTGATGTAACTATCTAAATATGCTTTTTCCTGTTTTGGTTAAAATATATAGTCAAAAGTGAAACATGCAATGTTTGAAACAATTCTTTTGTGTTGCTCAAATGTTTTTCTCAATAAAACATACTGTATCTTGTTGGGGGTGTGGGTTTCAGTGATACCTGTTAAATCAACTGAAATGACATGGGCCATCTCAGGACACTACTTGGAGTCCAGGCTTCATTTTTCATCAAATATGGAGTGAATATGCATATACAGTAGCAATACATGACAATACATTTCTCCTCTGGATAAAACTATAAAGAAAACATTAGGCGTAATTTACAACAGCGAATACAGTGTATAAGTTTGAGCCATCATTTTCTTTTTTTTTGCCAAAATAACATACTTTTTGCATCTGATGCAATTTCATTGATGCAAATGTGTGCAACTGCATAAAAAACTTTGATGCAAATTGGCAGCTCTTGTACTGAAAATCTTCATTGTAGGGATTTCATTTTCAGCAAAATGACATCTGTTCACAATTCTCCAGGGTTCCTCCAGGACTGGACCAAACCAATTAGGTGCCCTAGGCAACACAGTCTGCTACTCCGTTGCCCATGTGCATTTACATGTCCGAACACAAATGTCTACACGCATGTGTAGCAGCAGAGGGAAGGACAGGGGTTGTAGGGGAGCATGACAATGGGGAGGGGAAAGTGGCGGAGGGAAGGGGAGAGTGACATAGGGAAGGGAGGGGAGATCAACAGAGTGCAGTGAACACCAACTATGGGCAGGCAGAAGACACTTTAACAGGTACCTGCCAGTGCCCTCCTTCCACTGCACCCTAGACAGGTGCCTCTTCTGCCTAACCATAATTCCGGCCCTGGGTTTCCCTATGTAAATCAGTCAACATGTGCAAATTTCATAACAGAAGCTAAAGGCACCAAGTGCAACTATATAGAATTACAAGGATCAGTATTCAGACTAAAATACCTTTAATAAATGAAAGGTTTTCATTCAACAGCAAACCTGTGCACCACAACTACTAAGAGCTTTCACTTTCTTTAAGAAAGCTTTTTATTTGCTTACTCACTCCCTACATTTCTTCAATTTACCCAAGGATTTGCAGTCTATGTAAAGTTTTTTTTGAGGGACATTTTTAGCTCCCGGTTCCTCAGACTGTAGATCAAAGGATTTAAAAAGGGGACTAATATTGTGTAAAACACAGAAGCCACTTTGTCCTCAGAAAAATTATGATTTGCATTTGGACGAAAGTAGTTAAAGAAAGTAGTACTGTAAAATATAAAGACCACCATAAGATGAGAGAAGCAAGTGGAGAAAGCCTTGGATCTCATGTTTTTTGATGACATTTTCAGAAATGTTTTGAGTATCAGTATGTATGGGACAAAAGTGACTGCTAAAATCACTAGTCCAAACATTATCCCAAAGACAAGAATCAGCAGAACATTAATGAATGTGTCACTACAGGAGACCTGAAACAACTGAGGCAGATCACAGAAGAAGCTTTGCAATGCTTTTGAGCTACAAAATGTCACTTTAGTTAAAAACAGAGTGTGCACCAAGGGATATATTGCACTAAAAACAAACACACCTGATACAAGCTGAACACAAACATTCCAGTTTATTATCTGCATGTAGTGAAGAGGCCGACATATGGCAATGTATCTGTCATAGGACATCACGGCCAGCACAGTTATCTCTGATGCAGCAAAAAAGAAGAAGTAGATCTGAGTTATACAAGCTTCTACAGAAATAAGCCTTGTGTCTCTGAGTAAATCAAAGAGCATTCTTGGGGCAGTAACTGAGGAACAACACAAATCCAGACATGCCAGGGTTCCAAGGAAGAAGTACATGGGAGTGTGAAGATGAGAATCAGTGAAGATCAGGAGAAGATGAGAAGGTTCAGAGTCAGAGTCATAAGGTAGATCAAGAGAAACACCAGGAACAGAGGAAGCTGAAGACTCTGAACATTAGACAGTCCAGTGAGAACCAACACATACACTATTGTTTGGTTTTCCATCTCACTTTGGTATTGCCTATAAAAATGACCAAAACAATGAAGACAATACAAGTAAGTCTTTCCCCTCAATAAGTGACATATCCCCGGTAAGATAAAACAACAGTACAATACACCATAAACCAAGTATATATTTTTAACACACAAACACAAGACAAACATTTAGGGGCAGATTTGTCGAAGTGAAAATTTAAAAAATTCGAATTTCAAGCAAATTTTTGTGTACTTCGACTAGGTTATAGTCCAAATTCGATTCAAATTTGAAAAAAAAAAATCGAAAACTTGAAATTTATCATGTACTGTCTCTTTAAAAATTCGACTTCGACCATTCGCCATCTAAAACCTGCCAAATTGCTGTTTTAGCCTATGGGGCACCTCCTAGAATCCATTTGGAGTTAATTGGTGGACTGGTCAAATTTTCTTTTACTTTGATTCATACGATTTGATCGAAAACTGACCTATTCGGCCAAAAAAAAAATTTGACTCTTGATAAATCTGCCCCTAAAACATTGGGGATTATCATTACAATATGTTATTACATTAAGTCCTTGTTAGTTATAAAGGCAATAAATTCCATTATACTGGTAAGGGGCCTGTTATCTAGAATTCTCCAGAAGTGATGGGCGAATTTGTCCCGTTTCGTTTCACGTAATTCATGAATTTCCTGCAAAATTTTCAAAATGGGCTAAAAAATTGTGAAATGGGATTTTTGACGCCGGCGACAATTGACGCACATTAAAGTTAATAGGTGTCCGTTTAATTGTTGCCGGTGTTGGAACTGTAGCTGGTGTCAAAACTTTTTTGACGGCGGCGGATTTTCGCGAATGTATTCGCTGGCAGCGAAACGTGCAAATTCCCCCATCGATATTCTCCAGACCTGGGGTTTTCCTGGAAACAGATTTTTCCGTAATTTGGATCTTCATTCCTTAAGTCTACTAGAAAATCATATAAACATTTAATAAACCAAATAGTCTGTTTTTGCTTCAATAAGGATTAATTATATCTTAGTTGTACAAGCTACTGTTTTATTATTACACAGAAAAGGGAAATCATTTTTAAAAACTTGGGATTATTTGATGGAGTCTATGAGAGACATCCTTTCTGTAATTCTGAGCTGTCTGGATAATGGGTTGCCGGATAACAGATCCCATACCTGTAGCACATTACTCTTTAGAGTGAACAATATCTATAGTGTGTAATAAAGGACTGAAGGCAAGCTTACCATAACATTTACTGTTGTACAGGTTTTTGGAGTTCACTGTGGAGAATTTCTGAAAATCTTCTCTGTGATTTTAGCTTAAAATCAAATATGCTTTAACATGTAAGCTATATATTTCTAAATTATATTGAATATCTATATATCTATATATATATATATATATATATATATATATATATATATATATATATATAGATAGATAGATAGATATATATATATATATATATATATATATATATATATATATATATATATATATATATATATATATAAACAATACTTACATTTTTGGTGCACTGTTATTATGAGACTTGAGACTCACCTCTACAAAGAATAGTCGCACTCTACATCAGATCTAAATCAACCTCATTTCCAAGAAAACAGTTGATATATAAACCATTCAGTTAATCTCTTGTGGATAATTATAATGTAGAAATAGCATGGGAAATGTTCTGCTTGATTAATTACATCTTAATTATGCATTTTAATATACTTTGTATGCATGCTAGTTCCATTGACCTGTGACATGCATTAGTGACTGTACAGGTATGGGATCCCTTATCTGGAAACCCATTCTCCAGAAAAGCTCTGAATTACAGGAAGGCCATCTCCCATAGAGTGCAGTTTTTTGCAATGAATCCTAATTTGTAATAATGATTTTATTTCTCTTTGAAATAATAAAGCAGTACCTTGTACTTTATGGTAACAAAGCTGAATGAACCCACATTGGCGACAAATAGCTAGGGGTGAATCTGACAGTTTTGCTTCTCCAAACATTTGTGAAACAGCAAAAAAGTTGGCAAAAGTCCATAGGAATTTTTTTATTTTTTTGCATGACAATTTTAAAATTTTTTTTTACTATCCATTATACAGTAGTCTATGGGAGTTTTTTCTCTGCAAAACAAGGTGAAATATTTCACTCACCCCTAGTGAAAAAACAATGCTATTGGGTTTATTAAATGTTTAAAAGATTTTTAGTAGATTTAAGACATGGTGATCCAATTTATGGGAAAATCCCTTATCCAGAAAACCGATGTCCAAAGCATTCTGGATAATAGATCCAACATCTGTAAAACAAATAGAAGAAGACACCATATTGTACTGTACTAAAATTGGTGTTAAAGTGTCGAGCTTTCATTTGTATTTTGCCTGACAAAGGGGCCTGTGTGCTCAGAAAGCTTGTCATTTTTACTTATTCGGTATCCAATAAAATGTTTACATTTACTGTACATTTTCTGTATTTTTTCAATGGCTAACATGTTACAACATCTTAAAACTACCATATCAACTCGAGTATAAGCCGACCCAAATATAAGCCGAGGTACCTAATTTTACCTAAGAAAACTGGGAAAATTTATTGACTTGAGTATAAGCCTAGGGGAAGAACTGGAACTTAAGCAAAATAAGTTTAGTGAAGATCAGGTGTCTTTGGTGTTGTCCAGCATCTTCATTGACAATAATATAGTATTCCCCCAGATTCAGCTCAGCACTCTTGTAAAGAAATCCTCACGGCCCGTTTGATCTGCCAACCCGCCCACCCACCAATGAAGAAACAGTAGGCTTGTTTAAAGATCAACTTTGTAGAAGCGCAATGCAACCTGCTTTTTCTCACTGTGTCTTCATTAGTGGGGAGTAAATGCAGTTCAATCAGCAGTCATTGTTGGCAGGGGAGTGTTATTGAGACACACAGTTCATAGCAATACACATAGCGAGCAGACACATCTTTTCCATAACTCTAGCTCTATCTATCCCTTCCTGTCCCAGTAAGATCCCTGTTTTGGTGAGCCCGGGTGCGGACAGCTAGTGACTAGGCCCCAAAACCCCGAGGCTGGAGTTACAGCTTAGAGCAGTGCCGCCCGCTTTCCTGAATAGACGGGCCATGAGGGTTTCTTTACAAGAGTGCTGAGCTGAATCTGGTGGAATACACGGACAGGCAATCTAATGGATATTAAAGCAGCAAAACGGTAAAAAAAAAATAACGCTTTCCTAAAATGCTGACTAGAGTATAAGCCGAGGTAGACTTTTTCAGCACATTTTGAGTGCTGGAAAACTCGGCTTATACTCGAGTATATACGGTATGTTAATGTGATAGTGACACTAAAAATTTACTTCAAATTATAAAACGACGTTAAAACTTACCTATAGGTCATGTTGATTGTTTTTCGCTAGGGATTCCTTTGTAAGTAATTTCTACTTGAAGCTCCTAAACCTGACTTTTCCTTCAAAATTTGTCAGTTGGAGTTTCTAATGCTAATGGACTACTACTGCACAAATATAGAGCATTGTACTGAGTTGTTAAAGATCAGAGCAGACAAGCAGGTCTCGTTCCTAGCATTGGACATATTTCAGGTTAAATGACCCATGTGCTCATACAGGATTGAGATTGCCCATTTCTGGGGGAATATCTAGCTATACATGTACATTAACTCATAGGAGGTTGGACGTGGAAACCTTTCTTTTCTTTCATAATTACATAGCGTAGTGTCATACAGTATTTGGAATCAAAATATTTCCTGTTAGGGAATGTAATACTAGTCTCACAATTGTTGTAAAGAATGTAAGGACATCCATGTAGTGAGGGAATTTATATTAATTAGGTTATTTTGCTTCCACCACTGGAAGTCCCCACAAGAAGTCCCAGGAGGAATGTCTGGGTTGAACAAAAAATAGTTGCTGGTTTAGACGGAGAAACTAACTTATAAGTAAGGCCAGATCTACAGTATAGTATTACCAATAAGCCTCCCTTGTATTTGCTCCTGGAAGCAGTAGAACATTTAAGATGGGCTCTCTTATCGTCCAACACAAATGTATTAAAAACTTTTTGTAGGTGTTCTAACATTCCCTCTGGTGGTGTAACGGGAAGGGTCTTGATAAAGTATAATAGCTGAGGAAGGACAGACATCTTCAGGGCATTCAACTTGCCTAGATAAGATAATTGTAATATATTTCAGGAAGACACAATACCTAATATCTTTTAGGATATATGCTTGTAATGACCAGGGGCTAATGCTGAAAAATAATGAGTAATGAAAAAGTTTACACCAACGTATTTGATGCTTTTATTTTTGTTCAAATATTTTTTACTGAGTTTTTCAGTAACATATAGGGATGTAGCGAACGTCGGAAAAAAAGTTCGCGAACATATTCGCGAACTTGCGCAAAAATGCGAGCGGTTCGCGAACGGTTCGCGAACCCCATAGACTTCAATGGGAAGGCGAACTTTAACATCTAGAAAAGACATTTCTGGCCAGAAAAATGATTTTAAAGTTGTTTAAAGGGTGCAACGACCTGGACAGTGGCATGCCAGAGGGGGATCAAGGGCAAAAATGTATCTGAAAAATCTGCCTGTGTGTGCTTGGAAGAGATAGTGTAGGGGGAGAGCTGTTAGTGATTTCAGGGACAGATGATAGTAAGTTTGCTGGCTAGTAATCTGCTTGATACTGCTCTGTATTGGAGGGACAGAAGTCTGCAGGGATTTGAGGGACATTTTAGCTTAGGTAGCTTTGCTGGCTAGTAATCTACTGTTCTCTTTAAACAACTGCCATACGTTGACCTTGTAGGCATTGTTTGCCCAGTTTTTTTGGACGCAGCCACTGAAGCACAGTTGCCAGAAAAAATATGCCATATAAATGCTGAAAATAGTCATTTTTCGCCATACGTTGACCTTGTAGACATTGTTTGCCCAGTTTTTTTGGTTGCAGCCACTGAAGCACAGTTGCCAGAAAAAATATGCCATATAAATGCTGAAAATAGTCATTTTTTGCCATATACGTTGAGTCAACGTATGGCAAAAAATGACTATTTTCAGCATTTATATGGCATATTTTTTCTGGCCTCTGTGCTTCAGTGGCTGCGGCCAAAAAAACTGGGCAAACAATGCCTACAAGGTCAACGTATACACTACTACAGCGGTGGATACGGATTACGTAAAATATATTATGGCTGCTTGAAAAAAGTCACTCCGGTATTTTTTCTGGAGACGGTAATATTATGGATATTTAGACAGAATGTGAACAAGGTCACACAGCTAGATGGCGGGTTGAAGAAAACAGTGTGCAAATAATGCCTACAGGGCAAATAATGCCTAAAAGGTCAACGTATACACTACTACAACGGTGGATACGGATTACGTAAAATATATGAATGCTGCTTGAAAAAAGTGACTCCGGTGTTTTTTCTGGAGACGGTAATATTATGGATATTTAGACAGAATGTGAACAAGGTCACACAGCTAGATGGCGGGTTGAAGAAAACAGTGTGCAAATAATGCCTACAGGGCAAATAATGCCTAAAAGGTCAACGTATACACTACTACAGCGGTGGATACGGATTACGTAAAATATATGAATGCTGCTTGAAAAAAGTGACTCCGGTGTTTTTTCTGGAGACGGTAATATTATGGATATTTAGACAGAATGGGAACAAGGTCACACAGCTCGATGGCGGGTTGAAGAAAACAGTGTGCAAATAATGCCTACAAGGCCAACGTATACACTACTACAGCGGTGGATACGGATTACGTAAAATATATGAATGCTGCTTGAAAAAAGTGACTCCGGTGTTTTTTCTGGAGACGGTAATATTATGGATATTTAGACAGAATGGGAACAAGGTCACACAGCTCGATGGCGGGTTGAAGAAAACAGTGTGCAAATAATGCCTACAAGGCCAACGTATACACTACTACAGCGGTGGATACGGATTACGTAAAATATATTATGGCTGCTTGAAAAAAGTGACTCCGGTGTTTTTTCTGGAGACGGTAATATTATGGATATTTAGACAGAATGTGAACAAGGTCACACAGCTCGATGGCGGGTTGAAGAAAACAGTGTGCAAATAATGCCTACAGGGCAAATAATGCCTAAAAGGTCAACTTATACACTACTACAGCGGTAGTAAAATAAAAAAAGTAAAATAAAAAAAAAATGAATATTAAAAAAAAAAAATTAAAGTTGGTGCTGCTGAACTACTAGGAGCAGCAGATTAGCACACCAGTCCCACTCCCCAACACTGCTAGACTAATAGCACTGGGCTCTTATAGTAGTAGTAGTAGTAGTAGTAGTAAAACAACAAAAAAATAAATAAAAGCAGTCCTTACAAGGACTACTGTTATTGCAGCAGTCAGCAGATGAGATCAGAAGCAGGATAGCTGCCCACTGCAGCTACATACAGAGCACTGCAGTAGAAGGTAGATTACTAGCCAGCAAAGCTACCTAAGCTAAAATGTCCCTCAAACCCCTGCAGACTTCTGTCCCTCCAATAACAGAGCAGTATCAAAACGATTACTAGCCAGCAAACTTTCAACTGTCCCTGAAATCACTAACAGGCAGCAGCTCTCTCCCTACACTATCTCTTCAGCACACACAGGCAGAGTGAAAAAACGCTGCAGGGCTTCGGTTTTTATAGGGAAGGGGAGTGGTCCAGGGGAGAGCTTCCTGATTGGCTGCCATGTACCTGCTGGTCTGGGGTGAGAGGGCAAAAAAAAGCGCCAACAATGGCGAACCCAAAATGGCGAACGTCGCGCGACGTTCGCGAACTTCCGGCGAGCGCGAACACCCGATGTTCGCGCGAACAAGTTCGCCGGCGAACAGTTCGCGACATCTCTAGTAACATACAGGGCAATATAACAAATCCAGTAATGCAAATAGATAAGCATACAACAAAACATGGTTCAAGGCAACGTAAGTAAAATAAAGCTACAAAATACTGTTGATTGCAGTATTAATAATAATTTTGTAATGTACTGTATAATTGAGATGAAAGAAACAAAAACAAAATAAATTTACACCCAGTGACTACCAAAGCTCAAAGCAAGTGATATGAATTCAAGGAATGGGAAATAAATAAATCACGTTAAAGAACAATAAGGTTCAACCAATGAAAGTGATTTCTAACTGTAACAAGCCATATAGGGTGGCAAGTATCATATTGGTATGGAATGGATGCATAACAGTCAGGAGTATATAATCAGTGTATAACATACAGTGATAAACAGCGGGCCCAACTGTAACCCATGAAATATACATCCTTATACCGATGGAAAGTAGCTCTATGGTTAGGGCAAACAGCAGGGGGGACATTGGGCACCCCTGCCATGTGCCCTGGCCTTTTGTTAACATAAATGACAAAAAAAAACCCTATCGTGTACTCTTGCCTTCGGAGAATCATAGAAACAGCAATGACTTTAAGGAAAACAGAGGAAAAACTGTAATTACATATTTCCAAGACATAGTATCAAAGGCTTTCTCCAGATCTATTGATAGCAACAATGAGGTAGTGTTTTGAGCTTTTGCTATATTAATTACACTGAGGACCCTGCAGATATTATCTCTCACTTGCTACCCTGGGATAAAGTCTGATTGGTCCTTGTGTATCAGAGTATGCAGGGAAGTATTTAACCTTATAGCTAACTTTTTTGGTAATAATTTCACATCTACTGTAGATTAAATTTTTTACAATCAGTTGTGCAATCCACAATTGTTAAGATTCTCCATATTATTTTCAGTTTCCCTCATTTTTGTTGTATTGCCTTAGTATTTCATAGTTTTTCATGGACATGAAGAAGTTTTGGTAAATAAAATATAAAATTGTTTAGTAACATATTTATGCAATATGTGATGTAATGTGATGTACACTTCAATAAATCTGCCCCTAAGTGTCCCATTTCTGATTCTTTCAGTATGTGCTTCCTAAATGATCTAACTAAAAGCTCCACCAACCTGAACCATTGTGTTTTATAGATGCACTGAATCCAGAATTTGGTTTAGAATTTTGCTGCATTCCAGGCATTTTAGCACAATACAGATTCAGGTTAATACACAGAGGCAGAGTTATCGAAATCAAACTCAGTTGTATACTTATCTATTAAAAAAATGTGAAAACATGATCATGTAAAATACTTGAAATGAAAGTCTTTCTCTGTCCTCGCTGAGACCAGTTCCTTAACCCACATAGGCTCACAATATATTGCAACCACTACCTCACCTTGTTCCATTGTGAAGATTGTGGGACTGGAAATCCCTCTGCTTTTCAGAGAGTCTGTGCACCAGCCACTACAGACAGTCAACTTACAAATACATGTGTATATGGCAGTAGTAATGAGCAAAATTTTTTCGCCAAGTTTCATTATGAAAATTATGCCCATAGAATCTGAGTAAAAAAAAATGACGCTTATCAAAATTTGTTGCTCAATTTGTGGCATATCAAAAAAAAATGTTGCTGCCCATAGACTTCAATGCATTTCGGCAAATTTTCACAGTTTTGCGACTTTTCAGTGAAACTAGTCAGATTCATCCATCACTATATGGCATACATAAGTATAAGCACATACCTATTCTTTATAACACAATGGGATTAGAACAAATGTTGAAAGTTTGAGATTTTTAGGGGCTGATTTACCAATGTTCAAATTTGAATTCTTCACAATTCTAATTTTTTGCACACAAACTCCTAAATTACAATTAACTTGAACTTGAGTGTTCATTATTTATTAAGCTAAAAAAAATTAAAAACCATGAATGTAAAACTTCAGCACCTAACAGTTTTCAAGTTCATGTACAAGTTAATGGGAGCTGTCCTATTGTCACGGTCGGCACCCAACACCAGAACAAATGCCAAGCACCCTGGTCTCGGCTCGTGCTTCACCTGTAGTGTGAATGCCTTTGGCCTCGGTAGGAGCCCTCAGCTACTTGGATGCCACCAGGACTTAAACGAGAGGTACAAGGCTAGAGGTTCTGGATAGGCAGAGGAGCACGACTGTTAGCGAGGGTCTTTGGGCAGAAGGTTGTAGTACAAGGCGTTAGGCAATAGAGTAGTCAGATCAGGCCGGGTCGAGGCAGGCAGAGAACATGCGTAGTCAGGCAGGCAAGGGTCAAACCAGGAAGTCAATCAGAGGGTTAAACAGAATCGGAGTCGGTAAACAGGCAAGGGTCAGGATACAGAGAGTAGAATCGTCAAAGCCAGGCAGGGGTCACAACAGGAATCAAAACAGGTTCAAAACAGGATAGCAAATGCTCAGAAAGCTCCAGGAACAAATTCCTATCACGTTTTGTATATTTAAAGGTTTTCGAATTATAAATAAACAAACATTCAAGTTTGGTAATATTGGTAATGCCTGCATCTGTGTCTGCTAGAGGTTGTTTATGCACATGCAACTCTTCAATTGTTTTTACATAGAAAACACAATCACCAACGTGCTTCATGCCATTTCACTAGTTTACTACTTACTAGTTCATAAACTCTTCATTCACAGTCGTGGAAGTCGCTATTAGGAAGCAATTAAGAAGAACATTCAGCCTAAACCCAGAATGAAAAGGACACCTCTAATAGATGGGCAGAGATCATTTTATCATATTAAATTATTAACACAATAATGTTTAAAAAAAATCATAGCACAAAGTATAGATAATTTGCGTAAAAAAAGAAGTGAATTACCCCTTGCTACTCAAGTTGTTACATGCAATGCGACTTTTTGGCTCTTGGATCTCTTGAAATTTCAAAACCTGCTACAGCTACTGATCTGAGACCTTGGGTATGACAGTTTCAAGTCAATACATCATAAGGCATATTATTTCCAAGGCACAGTGAACAAGCACAGGTGTTTAGAATTTGAGGATTGTGCTGACTCCTTTGCACAGGATTTAATGCGGCACCTGCAATTGGCCACCTGTGAGCCTCAAATCATGTACAGAGTGCATTTGCATATGACCAATTAACCAAATTTATGTAAGACAGACCTTAATTGCAGACCACAAAAATGGTGGGTTTTATTAGGAAATGCACAAGTATATCAGGGTCTGAGCCCATGTATCAATAAAGGCATTTTACGCAAAGGCATCCATGACTGGTGCTGTTAATATTTGAAAATTGTGAGTGAACGGATACATGGTGGAGACCGTTGTATGTGCACCAGGCTCTAAGAATTGGGAGGCTACAGTTGCTGACTAAGAAACCTGCTTTATTAGGAAATGGACAGGTATCAACTTGGGCATAAATAGCTGTGGGTCAGAGGCAGGGCCAAACTATCCATATTTTCACTCATATCTTGAGAGGTATGGAAAGAAATCAGAACCAGAGGAAACCCACTCAAGCACAGGGTCAGGGAGAACATAGAAACTGCTTGCAGATAGTGCCAGGTCCGGATTTGTGGGCAGGCCACAAAGGCCCAGGTTGGCAGAGAGCTGGGGGTGGCATTCCGCCCACTGGCCGCATTTGAGCTGGGGACTGAGCGGGAGATTTGGAAGTTTGAATCTCCCGTCCATCTTGCCCCTGTGCTAGCAAATACATAACTACAAAAGTGATAGAGGTGAGCAGTGGGAATGCACGAGTGGGTCGGTTATGGGGGAGCAGGTCGAGAGCGGGTTGGGTGCAGGGGGGAGAGGATTGTTTGGGTGGCCTATGGGTGCACAGTTTATAAATCCGGCCATGGGTATTGAATAGGTTGGAATAAAAAATAGTACCCTAGCACAACAAAGCAGCATTTCTAACAATTTTGCATCCATGCCATTCATTATGCATTGATCGTAAGACGCTCAGATTAATCATCCAATCTTCCCAGTGATTTGCAGCAATTGTAAAGTTTTCTTTAGAGATGTTTTGATTTCCTGGTTCCTCAGACTGTAGATCAGAGGATTTAAAAAAGGGGTTAATATTGCATAAAATACAGAAGCCACTTTGTCTTCTGTGAAATGAGACTTTGCATTTGGGCGGAAGTAATTAAAGATAATAGTAGTGTAAAATATAAAAACCACAGTTAGATGAGAGGAGCAAGTGGAGAAAGCTTTAGATCTCATGTTTTTTGATGGGATTTTTATAGTGATGTATGGGAAAAAGGTGATTGCTAAAATTCCTACTCCTAAGAATATTCCAAAGAGAAATATAAGCAATACATTAATGAATGTGTCACTACAGGAGACCTCAAGCAACTGGGGCAGGTCACAAAATAAACTTTGCAAAGGATTTGAGTCACAAAAGGTCAGTTTACTTAAAAGAGAAGTGTGCACCAAGGAATATACTGCAGTAGAAATCAACACGCCTGATGTAAGTTTAACGCAGACATTCCAGCTCATTATTTGCATGTAGTAAAGAGGGCGGCAGATGGCAATGTATCGGTCATAAGACATTATTCCCAAAAGAAATACCTCTGATACACCAAAATAGACGAAGAAGTAGATCTGTGTCAAACAAGCTTTAGGATTATCCTTCTTCCTGTAAGTAAATCAAAGAGCATTCTTGGGTCAGTGACTGAGGAGTAACTCATATCCAGACATGCCAGAGTTCCAAGGAAGAAGTACATGGGAGTGTGAAGATGAGAATCAGTGAAAATCAGGAGAAGGATAAGAAGGTTTCCAACAATGGTCATAATGTAGACAAGGAGAAAAAGCAAGAAAAGAGGTAGCTGGAGATTCAAAAGATCAGACAGTCCAGTGAGAACCAATACATACGCTACTGTCTGGTTTTCCATCTCATTGTATCTGTTAATAAAAATAAACTATTCATAGGAAGGGAGGAAATGGGGGAAGGGAGGAAAGGATGAATAACCAGTATATTTCTGGGGGTAGATAGTAAGGTACACTTACCAAAAATAACAGGGGGTCCAGGTGCTCAAGCCCCAGACCTTCAGCTTGGGGAGGCGATTTTGCAATGATATGTTTAGTTGTAGGTTGGCACAAAACCAGACTTCACTCCATAAACATGATGCAATAAAAAGGCTACTGCTTGAGATGTTTCTTTTTTGTTAAATAAAACTACCTTTTTTTTCTTCATGTTTATGGAGTGAAGTCCAGTTTTGTACAACTAAACATATCATTGCCTATAAAAATAAACTAATAATAAAAAGTAATTAAACTAAAAATAGAGCCTGGCACATCAAAAAAATGTTTTCCGGTAACAAAGGAAAAAAGGAATAAGCATAGTATATTAGTAAAGTATGAGTGAAGTGTGAGTGTGTCTCTGGGGTTTGGGCTTTCAGTGAATGACGTGTATGTCTGTGCAGTTGTAGGTTTTATATGGCCATGGGTCTAGAGCAGGGGCCCCCAACCTTTTTTCATCCGTGAGCAACATTCAGATGTATAAAGAGTTGGGGAGCAACACAAGCACGAAACAAGTTATAGGGTGGTGCCAAATAAGGAATGTGATTGGCTATTGATGGCCCCTATGTGGACTGGCAGACTACAGGAGGCTCTGTTTGGCAGTACATCTTTTTTATGCAACCAAAGCTTGCCTCCAAGCCAGGAATTGAAAAATAAGCTCCTGCTTTGAGGCCAGTGAGAGCAACAGGTTGGGGATCACTGGTCTAGAGGCTCAGCAAAACCACCTCAAAACTATTACAATGGAATCACGTCATAATCATTTATAAAGGATAGACACTAATGTTCCCATAATGTAAATTGCGAACCATATTATTAATAAATATTTTTAGTTTATTTGTACACAACTGAACTGTCGAGGAAGATGTATTAAGGAGTTTTTCAGGGTTTTTTTTCCAAAACGTGTTCTTACACCTTCTTTGTTAATTTTTTAGTTGCTTAAAAACATCACTGTTAAAGGACATTTTAAGTGCATTTTACTGGGTGGAGTTAAAATGTTAGGCACTCCCCTCTCCCCAGTGTGCTAAACGGCTACGTTTTCAACAGTCCAGTTCTCCATTTCAGAGAAAACTGCACCTCAGAATGCTCTGACAGCATTTTACTTTTTCCTAGCATCCTAGTCCAGCTAAGCTGTGTGCTCATATGCACATACGCAAATTCTAAGGTAAGAAAATAGTGACACAGCACAGTTTTTCCATAAGGCAGTGCAGTTTTTTTTGAAGTGGAGCCCATAGAAATATTTTGCAACCTATTTCACTGGAGGTGCCTAAAATAATGCCCCCCCTAGTGTTATAGGCTTTTCCTTTTTGGGAGGCAATATTTCTGAGATACATAATTGATGGCCAAAATTAATGCACGTTTGCCCAAAAATACTCGAAAAAACTATTCAAAAAACCTATCATTATGTCATAAAAAAACCAAATGTGTTAAAAATGATACATTGGTTTAAATAGACTACCACTAGCATTTATTTTATCATATTTTGATGCTTTCTGAGTGTTGGTATCCAGATAATAGATACCATATATACAGTATATATATATAGTCAAATACAAGATTCCTCTGCACTCAACCCATTATCAATATATTTAAGACAGCGACATTTTGTGCTACTGCTACTGAAAAATGCCTTACCCTTTAAACAAAACAGGGATT
Organism: Xenopus laevis; assembly: GCF_017654675.1. NCBI lineage: Eukaryota > Metazoa > Chordata > Amphibia > Anura > Pipidae > Xenopus > Xenopus laevis. The sequence goes on along the minus strand of NC_054388.1, from coordinate 109,764,229 downwards.
GTTTGTCCATATATTGCAATATATTTAAGCTGGCCAACTACGTCAAAGTCATCCCATATCTGGCCAGTCCGACGCTTAATTTTATCTGATTCATTAAGAATTCTATTGCTTCATTATACATTTTACAAAGGGACTAAGTTTTACCTGCAACTTACTTGCTGCTTTCAAAGTAAAACTCCCAAACTTGGCTGCCCTTTTATTAGACACCAGTGGGATCACCTGACTATAGCTGGGAGGGGGTGGGAGCTACAACATGGAGCTGGTCACTGCTCCTGTATAACTATAACAAACAAGGGAAAGTTGTGCTCACCACTAGTTTTTAAAACCATTAGGCGGGGGTGCAATGAGGGTGTGACCACAAAATACATATAGTCAAATACAAGAGTCCTCTGCACTCAACCCATTATCAATATATTTAAGACAGAGACATTTTGTGCTACTGCTACTGAAAAATGCCTTACCCTTTAAACAACACAGGGATTGTTTGTCCATATATTGCAATATATTTAAGCTGAACAACTACGTCAAAGTCATCCCATATCTGGCCAGTCCTATGCTTGATTTTATCTGATTCATTAAGAATTCTATTGCTTCATTATACATTTGAAGCTGAAGACTTGGAAGATCAGACAGTGCACTGAGAACCAACGTATACATTTTTGTTTGGTTTTCCATCTCACATTGATATTCCTTGTAGAACAGAATCATCACATAATCATGCTAACATAATAACAAAAGATACTCTGTAAAAAAAAGTTACCAGTAAAATAACAGAAAGAATATGCATAGAATCCCTATTTGCACACATTGGGGCAGATTGAAGGGTGAAGTGGCCATCGCTAGCGAAAACTCACCAGAAATCCCATCCGCAGGGACATTGCCAACTAAAGGACAAGGAAAGTCTAAAATAGAATAAGGCTAGAAATGCTGTATTTTGTATACTAAACATAAACATGAACTTACTGCACCACAAACCCTAATCAAACAAATGATTTATACTTTCAAAGTTGGCCACCGGGGGCTGTCATCTTGTAACTTTGTTAAACATCTTGGCCTGACCCTGCACATGCTCAGTGTGGTCTGGGCTGCTTAGGGATCGTCATAAACAAAGCTGCTTGAGTTCTGCATGGCTGGAAGTAAGGCGGGAGCTCCCCCTGCTGTTCATAAGTATGATTGTTTGCCTGCTTTGAAATTCGCAAAACGGCGAAAAATTCGCGAAACGGCGCCCGTTTTTCGACGCTGGCGCCCGTTTTTGACGCCGATTTTATCGCGGGCGTTTCGTGAATTTATTCGCTGGCGGCGAATCGCGCAAATTCGCCGCAAATTCGCGCCTGGCAAATAAATTCGCCCATCACTATCCATGGGCAAATTAAGGTTACTCTAAAGTATTTGCACCTGCACCTTAAAATTTCAAAATGTTAATACTAACTTATTTATGCCTTCATATCTGATTCTGTTGGAAATGACATTGCTATATTTGGAGCTGCATTAACAATGTGTTTTAAAATTATATATGTTTATAATGGGGGCATGGGGGAATTTTTTCGACTCGTTTCGCTGAAAAAATGACGGCCAGAGACTTGTATGGCGGCGTGCGTCAAAAAAAAAAAAAAAAGACGCTCGTCAAAACAATTTCGCCGCGCGACAATTTTTTTGACGCCCATAGACTTTAATGGGCGTCTGCGTCATTTCGCCGGCGCCGAATTTTTGGCGAAGCGAAACGGGTCAAATTCGCCCATCCCTATTTATAATATGATAGCATCAATCCATTTGTTCTAATCTAATTGTTTTTATTTGGAGGACAAGAGCACAATCATTGAAACAGAAGTAAATGGAGCTTTGCCACCCCTAACCAAGCGTTTCTCTTGTGTTACCTTCTGATATTTTCTAACAGAGGAGATACTGAAGAATGACTCTCTTTTCATCCATTTAGTTGGGTTGGGTACTTTTCTAGCAAGTAAATTAATTATTAATAAACAAAAGCAATAGTAATTGGTTTACTCAGTTTGTTTTATTTGGGAGCATTTTCCATGTAAATGTTGTAGTCTATAACAAGCAAGAGATCAATTATTTTTTCCAAATACTGGGACATCTTAGAGTATATGATTGCTGGTTTTGTAAGTTCATGTTAGGGGAGGAATTTTAACAGAGATACATTAACAAAAAATACATTACCTTACCTCTAATCTCAAGACCCTTTCTGTGACCAGTAAACAGATCTCAGCCATAAATAGTAATAAAGTCATCTAAGGGTAAGGCCAGACGAGGAGATTCGGGGAGATTTTGACGCCTGGCGACTTATCGCCACGTCTTTTGCGCGACTATCTCCCCGAACTGCCTCAGCGTCTTTTCCTCATAGGCTACAGCGCAAAATCGCCTGCGCTAATGCACACGCGGCGATGCGTTTTCAATAGTCGCCCAAAGTTGCCTCAGTGAGGCAACTTTGGGCGACTATTGAAAACGCATTGCCGCGTGTGCATTAGCGCAGGCGACTTTTCATTCTAGCCTATGGGGAAAAACCGCTGAGGCAGTTTGGGGAGATAGTCGCGCAAAAGACGTGGCGATAAGTCGCCAGGCGACAAAATCTCCCCGCATCTCCTCGTCTGGCCTTACCCTAAATCTCATGAGTCTAATTATATTTTTCAGTTACCAGGTCACTGGTGTTAATACAGTTTTGAAAACAGTTGTTCTGGATGATTGTTAGTTTGATTAAACAGACAAAACGGTGGTGGTGGTTTAGGTTACATACTGTAGTTACATATTTAAATTGGATTGAGGAAAGTCCATCAAGTTCAACCTCTCCAAATACATAAACACACTAACACTGATCCCTCCATAGACTCACATAAACTATATACAGTATACTCATACCCTATCTATAGATTTTAGTATCACAATAGCCTTGGATATTCTGCTTGTTCAAGAAATCATCCATGCCCCTCTTAAAGGAGAAGTAAAGCTTAAAGGGATACTGTCATGGGAAAACATGTTTTTTTTTCGAAACACATCAGTTAATAGTGCTGCTCCAGCAGAATTCTGCACTGAAATTCATTTTTCAAAAGAGCAAACAGATTTTTTTTATATTCAATTTTGAAATCTGACATGGGGCTAGACATATTGTCAGCTTCCCAGGTGCCCCAGTCATGGTACAGCCCAAGCCCAAGGCAACCTCAGCCCTTTAGCAGTAAAGATCTGTGTCTCCAAAGATGCCCCAGTAGCTCCCCATCTTTTTTTTCTGCTGATTCACTGCACATGCTCTGTGCTGCTGTCACTTACTGAGCTTAGGGAGCCACTCACAATATACAGTACACATAGAATAGAAATGTCACAATATAAGGCTGATTAGTAATTAATACACATAATTACTACATGGCAGCACAGAAACCAGTGCAATTAGCATCAGAATTGAATAATCAGCAAACCTGTAGCATCAGCTTATATTACAGCCAGGGAAGCTCGTTTTCTGCTGGATAATTAGTGACGAGCCCTAAGCTTAGCTTCTCAACAGCCAATCAGAGCCCACTGAGCATGTGAGTGTCACAGACACTTTCCAAGATGGTGACCCCCTGTGACAAGTTTGAAGTCCTGGATCATTGCTGCTATTGAGAAGATTAAACCTGAGGCTGATGCAATAAGTTCAATATATAAGATATGGCATTTTGAATCATATTCATTTTTAGGGTTTAGTTCTGCTTTAAAGTCAGAACAGAATCAGCATCACAACATCACCCAGCAGTGCATTCCACAACCTCACTGTCCTGACTGTGAAGAACCCTCTACGTTGCTTCAAATGAAAGTTCTTTTCTTCTAGTCTAAAGGGGAGGCCTCTGGTACGGTGATTCTCTTTATGGGTAAAAAGGTTCCCTGCTATTTGTCTATAATGTCCTCTAATGTACTTGTAAAGTCTAATCATGTCCCCTCACAAGCGCCTTTTTTCCAGAGAAAACAACCCCAACCTTGTCAGTCTCCCCTCATAATTTAAGGGGGTTATTCACTAAACTCCGAAAGCAAAAATCATGAAAAATTTGTAATTTTTTTTTTATAAAATTGGACTTTTAAAAAATCACGAATTTTTGGAATTTATTAAACCCCGAGGATGGAAAAGTCTGAATCTAAAAATCTGGCATCTCAGACCTGTTGAGGTTGCATATAATTCATTGGGAGATGTCCCAATTATTTTTTGATGTGCGCTGGGCTTCGTGCAATTCCCAGAAGTTTTCGGATGAAAATTCAGAAAAAATCATGAAAATCGTATGAAGAAATCCATAATAGTGAAAATCAGTTTTTTACCCGCAAAGCAAATTTTCGGGAAAATGTAATAATAAATAAGCGTAAAAAACACCCGAGCGGATTTCAGTCTTCCCTCCCTCTAACCAGTTTAGTTGCACTTAGTCTCTGCACTCTCTCCAGCTCATTTATATCCCTCTTAAGGACTGGAGTCCAAAACTGCCCCCATACTCCAGATGAGGCCTCACCAGGGACCCATAAATAGGCAAAATTAAGTTTTTATGCAATATTATTATTGCTTTAGTGGCCACAGAGTGACACTGCCCAGAATTAGAACATTTTATCTACAAAAACCATAAGATCCTTCTCTGTTAAGGAAACACCCTCAGGCCTCAAACCACTATTATTATTATTGTTATTCTTATTATTGTCTTTAAAAACTATTCATTTTTAATAATGAGCGAATTTATTCACCAGGCATGGATTTAAGGTGAAATTACACATTTAGCCACCTGCAAATTTTTGTCATAAAACCATGGCAAAAATTTGCCGCAACAAAATTGTTGTAGAGACAAAAGGTTGCCAAAAGAAAAAATGCACATTGGGGGTCATTTATAAACTTTGCGCAGGGCAGATTGGTTCACAAATTGAATATATTTGCCCTAGGCATGGTTATATTTATAAAGCTGAATAAGAGGGTGCAAACAGAATTGCACATTTTTTTTTCACAATGCGAATGTCCATAGGAGCTTTTTAAATATGTCACAATTCGCAAATTGCGAATCTTTATGCGCACACTCTGCGGCTCAATTATGCCACAACTTTGGTGGCGGATAAAATATTCGCAAAACAGTTTCACAAACTGCAAATTTATGTTACTGTCAACGCTATTTTCGCGCACAACAACCTCGCACATTGGGTGCGCTCGTGCAAACTCCCGTCTCATTTGCACGCCATTTGCAGAAATGCATTCACACTGCGAATTTTCAAAAAACGGAAAGACGGGCAGAGCACTGCAATATATTAGCGTTCAGAAATAAACATGCGTAATACAACCATTTGCGAAAAATATGCGCTGCGCGAACTTTAAAAATGACCCCCACTGACTTTAATGCATTTGGAAAAGTTGCCAAGACAAAATTGTTGCTGAGAAAAGAAGTAGCTATAAGAAAAAACAGCCACTGACTTTAATGCATTTGGAGTGAAAAAAATTGTCGTAAACATTTTTTGACTCCCATTGACTTCAATCCGTTTTTGCAAATTGTCTTCAATGAGTTTCGCAAATTTTTCAATGAAGATTCACTATTAATCTTCAAATCTGTATTTGCCTGAATGAAAGTAAAGTTGCTGTACCGTGTTAGCCAGTAAAAATGTTACAGGGAAACCCGTTTGAAATGAAAAATAACAAAAGTGGTATAAAGGTGATACAATTATTGGCTAACTAATATAATCATAGCAAGATTTCACAACATTTTAGTTCCTTTGTCAAGGTGATTACAATGAAGCTGTGGTGTTCTCTGGGGGACTGTATATAGGAGAGACTGGGAAAACTCTGAGAAAGAGAAATACACACCACTGATTCATTATAACCAATAAAAAACTGGACACACCAATAGGAAATCTCTTCAATGCCCCTCATCACTCCATAAATGATTTAAGAATTTTGGTTCTTAAGGGCAACTTTAAAACAGACAATGATAGAAAAGTGTGGGAATACAAATTAATGCAAATGTTCAATTCTCTGGAGAAGGGACTAAACCTGGGCCTTGGATTTATGGCTAATTATGTGGATTTAAGCTGGCCATAGACGCAAAGATCTGATCGTACGAATCGAGCATTCGTACGATTTTTGGACCGTGTGGGGAGAGTCCCATAATTTTTCGTCCGGCGGAGATCGGTCATTTGGTCGATCGGACAGGTTAAATGATTTCTGTCGGCTGCCGATAATATCTCTGCGTGTATTGCCGATTGTACGATTTTCAGTGGGAGACTGTCACCAGCTTTTGTCGGACATAACTTCAAGAACATCGGCTGATCTGTTCTTTTACTACTTTATTTGATCGGAATGGTCAGTGGCAGGTTGGGAGATGGGGAAGTCTGCTCGAACATTGATTTGAACGATCGGATCTTTGCGTCTGTGGCCAGTTTAAGAAAGGACTGCACCAGGTCAGAAATACCAACATGTGTGGATCTGGACTTAGAGACCTTTGATTCTACACTCCAATAATTCAGCCCTATTTTATACTCAGCCTCTTTGAGCCACATTATCTTGTACCTTATCTGCTTATCTCTTGCAGATCCCCTCATAAATGACTTTGACACCTTACACATAGATTGATATTCCTTTTTGTTGGTGTCAGGGAGCCGGGATGCTCCCACCAGGGAGGTTGTCAGGATCAAGGAGGAAGCCCACAAGGGAGTCAAGGTCGCGGTGTCCAAAAGGGGTAAACCAGAAGAATAATAAAAGTCCAGGCAAGGGTTCAAGGGCAGGCAGAATAATCAGCAAAGTCCAAAGTCCAGGCAAGAGGTCGGCAACAAACAGGAACAAGATTAGCAGACAGGAAACCCAGGAAACACACAGAAACGAATCCTATACTTGGGCGCCATTCTGGCGTCTTGGTAAGGCTTTTATATTTGAATTTGGCGCCAAAGTCATCGCGCCAGCGCCGCTACCCACGTGGCGGCCATGGGCGCCGCCATTTTGGGAGCGACGCCGGCAGGGAAGGATGCGCCGCCCGGAGTTCCTGGAACTGCTCCGGGCGGCGATCGTGACAGTACCCCCCCCTCACGGGGGGCCTCCGGACCACCAGGACTTGGCTTCTAGGGAAATTTGGAGTGGAAATCCTTTACAAGACGAGGAGCATGGACATCAGAGCGTCCTTCCCAGGAGCATTCTTCAAGGCCAAAGCCTTTCCACTTGATGAGGTACTGAAGAGAGCCCCTGGAGATTCTGGAGTCAAGGATCCTTTCCACCTCATATTCTTGTTGACCATCCACCGAGATAGTAGGAGGGGAAGGCTGGACAACAGAAAAGCGGTTGGAGGTAGCGGGTTTCACCAAGGAGACATGAAACAAGTTGGGAATTCGCATCTCAGGGGGAAGCTGAAGTCTGACAGCCACAGGATTGATCACCTCCGAGATGGAGAATGGACCTACGAACTTCGGACCCAACTTAGGAGATGGCACCTTCAACCGAATATTCCTGGAAGACAACCAGACTTTATCACTGACCTTGTAGGGAGGAGAGGGTCTACGTCTACGATCTGCAAACATCTTATGAACCAGAGCACTCTTCTCCAAGTTTGACTTGGTTGCAGCCCAAATAGCAGACATGTGGGCTGCATGGTCATCAGCGGCCGGAACATCAGACAACACAAAGTCTTGTGGGAAGGCTTGAGGATGTTGACCATACACCGACATAAATGGGGACCTTCCAGTGGAAGTGTGGCAGGCATTGTTATGAGCGAATTCGGCCCACAGGAGGAGATCAGACCAATCATCTTGACAAAGGGAAACGTGATTCCTCAAGAACTGTTCCAAGGCTTGGTTCACTCGTTCAGCCGCTCCATTTGTCTGGGGATGATAAGCTGAGGAGAACTGAAGATTAATACCCAGATCTTTGCACAGGGAACGCCAGAACTTTGCCGTGAATTGGGACCCTCTGTCAGAAACGATCTCGGCCCGGAAGCCATGCAGGCGAAAAATGAACTGAATAAACAACTGTGACAACTCCACTGCAGATGGAAGCTTCCGTAGATGGATGAAGTGGGCCATCTTGCTGAAGCGGTCAATGACAACCCAGATCACGGTGTTCCCACTGGAGGGAGGAAGTTCGACTATGAAGTCCATTGCCAAGTGCGTCCAAGGACGAGAGGGAACAGGCAACGGCTGTAGTAACCCACTGGGGCGAGAATGGCTGGACTTGGAAGTGGCACAAACGGTACAGGCAGTAACAAAGTCTTTGACATCTTTACGGATTGTCGGCCACCAGACTAGACGCCGTAAAAGTTCAAGAGTTTTAACAGGACCAGGATGTCCAGCTTGTTTGGAACTATGAGTCTGTTGCAGGATAGGCAGACGAAGTTCAGGAGGTACAAAAGCCATTCCGATGGGGGTATCAGGAGGGGCAGAAGATTGACCAGCCAGGATTTGATCAGCAAATTGAGGGTACAAAGAAGCGATGATCTTGACAGGAGAAATAATTGGCTCTTGTCTTTCAGGAGAACGATCCACTGGAGTGAAACTTCGAGACAGAGCATCAGCCTTCCGGTTCTTGGAGCCTGGGCGATAAGTCAAGACAAAGTTAAATCGAGAGAAGAAGAGAGCCCACCTTGCTTGTCTGGGATTCAGCCTCTTGAGAGATTGAATGAACTCGAGATTCTTATGATCAGTGTATATTGAGACTGGAATCAAGGAACCCTCAAGAAGATGACGCCACTCTTCTAGAGCAAGCTTGACAGCCAGGAGTTCTCGATTACCTACATCATAATTCTGTTCAGCAGGAGAGAACTTCTTAGAGAAATAAGCACAAGGATGCAATTTCCCATCAGCAGGATGTCTTTGGGATAGAATGGCTCCAGCTCCAACCTCAGAAGCGTCCACCTCGATGAAAAAGGGTACCTCTGGATCAGGATGGCGGAGAACCGAAGCCGACGTGAAGGCATCCTTCAAGGATTGAAAGGCTTCAATAGCAGATGGGGGCCATGAGCTGGGTTTACCCCCTTTTCGGATGAGGGCCAGGATAGGAGCTATACGAGAAGAGAACCCCTTAATGAATTGCCGGTAGTAATTGGCAAAACCAATGAATCTCTGGATCGCCTTGGTGCTCAGCGGAAGGGGCCACTCTTGGATTGCGGACACTTTAACGGGATCCATCTCGAAACCCTCTGGGGAGATGATATAGCCCAGAAAAGGAATCTTGGACACTTCAAACACACATTTCTCCAGCTTGGCAAAAAGAGAGTTCTTCCTCAAACGAGAGAGTACTTCCTTCACCTGGGAGCGATGGCTTGCAAGGTCCTTGGAGAAAATCAGGATGTCATCTAGGTACACGACCACAAACTTTCCCAAGAGATCCCGGAAAATGTCGTTCACGAATTCTTGAAAGACAGCGGGAGCATTGCAGAGACCAAAGGGCATTACGAGGTACTCATAGTGCCCATCACGAGTGTTGAATGCTGTCTTCCATTCGTCACCTTCCCGGATGCGGATAAGGTTGTACGCCCCACGGAGATCCAACTTAGAGAAGATTTTAGCCCCCTTCAGTAGGTCAAAAAGTTCTGCGATCAGAGGCAAGGGATACCGGTTCTTAACGGTGATTTTATTCAGACCCCGGTAGTCAATACAAGGACGTAGGCCTCCATCCTTCTTCTCCACGAAGAAGAATCCAGCCCCTGCAGGAGAAGTGGAAGGGCGAATAAACCCCCGCTGTAGATTTTCTTGAATATATTCTTTCATGGCAGCGGTCTCTGCTGGGGAGAGAGGATAAGTGCGACCTCTAGGAGGCATGGTTCCAGGCAGGAGCTCAACTGGACAATCGTAGAGACGATGAGGAGGGAGAAATTCTGCAGACTTTTTACAGAAGACATCAGAGAATTCCTTGTAAAAGGAGGGAAGCGTCTTCAAATCAGATGTAGAAATATTCACCCTCTGGATGGGTTCAGCAGGAAGGCAGTGCTGTTGGCAGTATGGGCTCCAACGGGAAACCTGCCCCGAGGACCAATCAATGATAGGGTTATGCAGGCGTAACCAAGGAAGCCCCAAGACGACTGGAACAGAAGGACAGGAAATAATCAGGAACGATAACTTTTCTTTATGTAAAGTCCCAACCTGCACAGGCAATTCCCCAGTCGTCATAGAGATAAACTCGGATTCAAGGGGTCGGTCATCAATGGCGGTTACTCGAAGTGGAGGAGTCAATGGAAACAGGGGAACATTCATATGCTTGGCAAAGAGAGCGTCCATGAAATTCCCGGCAGCTCCAGAGTCAATGAAAGCTGAGCCAACAATGGTCTTAGTGGACAGACGGATCTGTAAAGGCAGAAGAAACCTGTGAGAGTTCTCTTGTGACTTGGGAGTAACACCCCCTACATGAGTCTTTCTAAGGTTACCTTGAAGAGAGGAACTTAGAGGCTTCACAGGACAGGAGTTGGCAAAGTGAGATTGACCCCCACAGTAGAGACAAAGTCCAGCCGTACGTCTCCGGAGCTTCTCCTGTTCAGAGAGACGAGCTCTTCCGACTTGCATAGGTTCCTCCGGAGGAATAACAGAAGGCTGCTGGGGGGTAGGAGGTAATAGTGGTCTTTGAAAGCGAGGAGCCAACATGGGTTGAAATTTCTTAACTCGGTCCCTATCAGCTTGATGTTCTCTCTGACGGGTGTCCACCTTGACAGACAAAGCAATGAGGTCTTCAACCTGCGTGGGTAATTCACGGGAGACCAGGTCGTCTTTGAGGCGAAGAGAGAGACCATTGTAGAAGGCAGCATGATAGGCATCATTGTTCCAACGAGTCTCAGCAGCGAGAGTACGGAATTCAATGGCATATTCCGCTACACTACGATTCCCTTGGCGGATCTGGAACAGACACGAAGCAGCGGTCGCCACTCGACCGGGGGCATCGAACACCGTCCGGAATTCTTTAAGGAAGGCTATAGCATCATCAATTAGAGGAGACTCCTTCTCCCAGTGTGGAGATGCCCATTCAAGCGCTTTCCCCGCCAGACGAGTGATCACGAAACCAACCTTAGCTCGCTCAGACATAAACTCAGCAGGTTGCAGGGCGAACCGAATCTGGCATTGATTCACAAAACCACAACAGGCTTGAGGGTCGCCACTGTAGAGAGGCGGTGCAGGAATACGTGGACCAGAAGAGACGGACTGTGTAGCCATGTCAGCAGCAACTGGCGTGGGCGTTGTCGGCGTTGAAAAAGTCGGTGTCAGCATGGATAATTTTTCTAGAATTGTCTCCAGCGTGTGTCCAACATAATTTTGCCGAGCTTCATACACCTCCATGCGAGTATGCAGACCTCGAAAGGCCCTGCTGAAATCTGGCTGAGCTTCCTCAGTGGGATCCATGGCCCAAGTATAATGTCAGGGAGCCGGGATGCTCCCACCAGGGAGGTTGTCAGGATCAAGGAGAAAGCCCACAAGGGAGTCAAGGTTGCGGTGTCCAAAAGGGGTAAACCAGAAGAATAATCAAAGTCCAGGCACGGGTTCAAGCGCAGGCAGAATAATCAGCAAAGTCCAAAGTCCAGGCAAGAGGTCGGCAACAAACAGGAAAAAGATTAGTCTCAAAATAGCAGACAGGAAACCCAGGAAACACACAGAAACGAATCCTATACTTGGGCACCATTCTGGCGTCTTGGTAAGGCGTTTATATTTGAATTTGGCGCCAAAGTGAAGTCATCGGCGTCCTTGCGCCGACGTCGACACGCTGACGTCATCGCGCCAGCGCCGCTACCCACGTGGCGGCCATGGGCGCCGCCATTTTGGGAGCGACGCCGGCAGGGAAGGACGCGCCGCCCGGAGCTCCTGGAACTGCTCCGGGCGGCGATCGTGGCAGTTGGTCATTTGACCTGAATGAAAGAGAACACATTGTATTAAATTAAACTAACTTACCATATTTCCGTAATATAAATTAATGTTATAAATAAAAACATAGCAATAACATACAAAGCATTACATAAAAAGTCTTGTAAAATATTGGGCAAAAGATTACCATTAATAATGATTGATAGTGCTTATCCTTTGATGTTAAGAGCTGCGCAAATCCTTATTAATAGAAAAACGTATCAAAAGTAAGATACTAAAACAAAAATGTTTTTCTGAATTCTTCGCTGTTAAGACTAGAGCTAAAATCACTGCAAATCGTAGAGACTGACAACTGGTATTACATTATAAATCTCAATCATCTATATTTTATCGTACAGTAGCACTAAACACAAATATATTTTCATTTATATCTTTACCTACGTTATAGGCAAAATATAATTTTTTTTCTAATTTGTTATGATTATTTTTTGATAATTGAAATAGTGTGGAAACTGTGACACAGTAACATCAGAGGTACCAGTTTAAAGCAGATGAATTATCTTTAAATAAAGTTGAGTTCTGTATGTACACCCTGTTTGTGTATTCTGATATCCCAGTATAGTGTGCTAGGTGCCCAGTCTCTCCCCCACACCTTCTCAGAGTAGGCTGTTTTTTTCTCATGTCAACTGAAGAGCAATACAGAGAGTTATTTAAAACAGTAGAAGATGTAGAAGAGTGTGTTACCTACAATAATCAAATCACATATTAAAGATAAGGAACTCTTTAGCTTTGCAATCCGTTGAATAGCCACTTCCCATCATCCTAAATATGCACTTAATTCCCTGCAGCTGTAGCTTATAGTAATATTTTCAAAGATTTGGCAGAAGTCACATGTGTTTAAGCCAATGCTCCTGTAGTTCAACCTAGTGCAGAGAGCCAGCAATTCAAATCCAGTGCTCTGCAATATGTCGGTGCCCTAAAAATATTTGATAAAATACTTGATAATATCCAGACAAACCAGGGGAGGGATGTTTCCAATCAGAGTCAAAAGATAGATCAAGAGAACGACCAGGAACAGAAAAGGCTGAAGACTCGGAAGATCAGACAGTCCAACAAAGAACCAACATATATACTATTGGATTTCCAGTCTTTCAAAAGCTCTTTTTAGGGATGATTTAAGTTCCTGGTTCCTAAAACTGTAGATCAGAGGATTTAAAAAGGGGGTTAATATCGCATAAAATACAGAAGCCACTTTGTCATCAGTATAATGATCATTTGCATATGAGCGAAAGTAGTTGAAGAAAATAGTAGTGTAAAATATAAAGACCACAGTTAGATGAGAGGAGCAGGTGGAGAAAGCTTTGGATCTCATCTGTTTTGATGGAATTTTCATAACAGTGGTGATTATAGTGATATATGGGTAAAAGGTGACTACTAAAGAGCCTACTCCAAACAATGTCCCCAAGAGAAATATAAGCAATACATTGATGAATGTGTCACTACAGGAGACCTCAAGCAACTGGGGCAGGTCACAAAAGAAATTTTGCAAAACACTTGACCTGCATAATGTTATTTTACTTGAAAAAACGGTGTGCAACAAGGAATGTATTGCACCAAAAAAACAAATAATTGATACAAGCTGAACACAAACATTCCAGGTCATTATCTGCATGTAGTGAAGAGGGCGGCATATGGCAATGTATCTGTCACAGGACATCACTGCCAGCAGAAACACTTCTGATGTACAGAAAAAGGAAAAGAAATAGATTTGAGTTCTACAAGCTCTCATTGAAAATACCCTTTGTTGTGTGAGTAAATCATACAGCATTTTAGGGACAGTGACTGAGGAATAACTCATATCCAGACATGCCAGGGTTCCAAGGAAGAAGTACATGGGAGTGTGAAGATGAGAATCAGTGAAGATCAGGAGAAGGATGAGAAGGTTCCCAGTCAGAGTCATAAGGTAGATCAGGAGAAACACCAGGAACAGAGGAAGCTGAAGACTTGGATGATCAGACAGTCCAGCAAGAACCAACATATACACTGTTGTTTGGTTTTCCATTTAGCTTTGATGTTGTCTATAAAAATAATCAGTCCAGATACAATGATAAAACAATACAAGTGGAAAATACCAAGAGAGGCAATCAATATCACAGAACACAGAGACTTTGGGGCAGATTTACTAAAGGGCGAAGTGGCTAACGATAGTAACAATTTGCTAGCGTTACTGCCTGCAGGTAAGGGGCGCAGGTGCCAATTCGCCAGCAAAATAGACTGACGCTAGTGGTCATTCGCACTCTATCGCCAGGCGACTTTTTGCTCTGGCGAATGGTCGTTACTCCGCAAATTCACTAAAGTGTGGATTTTACTGAACATTACCTCTTTGGCCAGAGTTACCTTCACCACCTCAGACCAGGTGCATTAAAGTAGCTAGATCTTCCTCAATCTTCCCTCACTTACTGTACATTATATTCTGTGAGCCGAAAATGCATCAAAGTCTAAAAAACGCTGGTGACTTATCCTTTTTTCAGTCTGACTGCCTGCAAACTTTTTTGGGTAACCGGTTTTCCCCATACATTTGCAAACATATGGAACATTAATTTTACAGTGGGCTCATGTGCAGAGCATTAGAATAACACTATTGTCTTTATTAAGGTTCCCTGGACATGTGTTTTAAAAAGTGTAATTTGTAAGTATATACACCAACATTTAACATTGACGTCCATACAACTTTAAATTTCCCACCCTATGCAAATTGACCTGAGCGCAAGATCCCCAGTGAAGTTTCGCTAGGCAGAAATGAAAACTAGCGCATCTGCAAATTCTCAAATTCTCTCATTGCCAAAGAATCTCTAGTGAAAAGTCACCATCGTTCAGCACAAACTCTGCATTTTAGTGAATTGGCGTAGTCTGAGTGCATTTACTGGTGAAGTGTTGAGCTGGGTGTGAATTGGTCGCTGGCGATAATTCGCCCTTTAGTAAATTTGCCCCTATGTGTGTCAAATCCTTGTTTTTCTGTCATCTGAAATTTCTAGGATGACTCTATAGGGCAGGTATTGTGAGTGATTGTGTTTCTGTACTATGAGCATTCCCTGTGCGCCTGCTTAGATTGTGAATGGTGTGAGTGTGTGTTTGTATGTGGCTTGTATTTATTGGACCAGTTTCTTTATAAATTAAAATAAAAAAGTGACACTATAGAAAACATATATATATATATAGATATGGAATCTATTATCGTTTATCCATGTAGTCCGGGAATTACAACACTCTCGATCAGAAGTCGTTCTTTAATGTGGAGCACCATGCTTCATTACCACTAAAAAGCATTTTAATGAGACAGAGACTGGAAATGCCTGATAATGACAAACCTCAGTGCTTCCAATTCTTTAAAAACAAAAAAAAAAAAACATCTGACCCATGGTATTTGGCTAGGGACTGCACACCATAATTCTTTATCTCCCACCCAAGAATAGTTACATTGCACATGTTCCCAGTCCATGGCCACACAATGAAAGGAAGACCTGGGATATAGTAATATGTAGTATGGTGCTCCCCAGTCAAGTCACATGTACTAGTTCAATGGTGCACTGACCTGCTGTGATCCCTTTGTTTTGTTTACAAGACTTAGTAAAATTGGTCTGACTGAACTTTCCATCTCTGGATCGGTGCAAGAGACAAGAGACAGAAGAAAAGGGGGCTTGTGCTCAATAAAAAAAAAGATTTCTCCCATGGGTAGTGATGAGTGAATTTTTTCACCAGTCATGTATTCGTTGTAAAATTGGGCATTTCGCTATCTGCAAATTTTTTTAGCAAAAATGTGCAGAAAAAAGATTTGCAGCGACAAAAATGTTATCAACACAAAATTGTCACAGAGACAAAAGAGTTACCAAGACAAAAAAGTCACCATAAGGAAAAACGCCCGTTGACTTTAATGGATTTGGAGTGAGAAAAAAAAGTTGCATAGGTAAAAAATAAAATGTACATGTAAAAAATATTTTGTTGCCTACTGACACTTCGTGAATTTTTCAGCAAAGCAAAATAGCGGAGATTCGCTCATCACTACCCATGTGTTCATGTAAACTAACGGCCTACCAAATTAGAATTGTTTTATAGAGACAAACCCATTATTATTATAATTATCATGATATAAAGGCAATAGTGATTCATTTATACAAGTTGTTTTATTTGAGGTGTTTATCATAAAATATTGGACACAAAATTGTCTACAGCAAACCAGTGATTCTTTCCTTTTTTATCCCTCAAAACATTGGTTTGTACTATACTTTAATGGACTCTTTTCATTACTAAAACTAATAACAGAGATTATAGGGGCATATTTGCATCTTTTCAATAACAAACCACTGAACCATAATTATTAGACCAAAAATAGAAAACTACTTGTGCTCCACAGTTTATCAAGAATAGAGAATGTGTAGAAGACACAATAAACTCCATAACGTCTCAGTGATAGAAAAGAACAAAACACAGATCAACACAGATAAAGCTTAATGTCCGTACCTCTAATCTCAAGACTTCTTCTGTGATCAGGAAGCAAACATCAGCCATAAAACCCCTTCCATCTAAACTTTCTAACTCTCATGAGTCCCATTATAATACCCAGATCATTTATAAAAGCCCAGAAGATTTCAGAATTGTGTTTCTCGACTCTATTATTCTCTTTACTCTATCATAAAGTAGCCATGAACACAAACATATATTTACACCTTTAGGCCACCTCAATGCGCTGCACCTGGATGGGCAAGTTACTACTTGGCCTCACTCAACCTTACCTCCCTGGGCCCTTACCAGGAGAGGCACAACACACTCCACAGATAGGGGACTACAGCCCCATTACCCCACTCTGACAAGCGTTCCCCTGCTTACCCAGCTGCCATAGCAGCATACTTACACACTTACCAAACATCAGGAAATCTTAACTGCAACTGCTATGAATCTTAACTTTATCTTCCCAAAAACATTTAGAAAGAACAGAAGACAGAACAGTAATATTATGGCAGACATAATAATATTATGGAAGAACAAATGGTTAAAACTAAGTAGGCTTTATCAGAAAGATCTATATAAATACCCCAGTAATCCCTCAAAGTAATGCTGCTCTCAGTCCTCAAAAGAACAACCACATTTATTTCCTTCTATTGTGTATTTTACACATGGGGGCAGATTTACTAAAGGGTGCTAGCAACCGATTCGCACCCATCGATACAATTCGGCAGGCACAAATGCGCTCAGACTACGCTAATTCACTTAAATGTGGAGTTTTGTTGTGGGCGCTGAACGCTGGTGACTTTTCGCTAGCATTACTTCGGCAATGTGAGCATGCATTAATATAGCGTTATAGTTAGCATTAACTTCTGCCTAGTAAAACTTCACTGGGGATCTTGTGCTCAGGTCAATTTTCATAGGGCGGGAAATTTAAAGTTGTATGGACGTCTTAATGTTAAATGTTGGTGCATAAACTTACAAATTATACTTTTAAAAACACATGTCCAGGGCACCTTAATAAAGACAATAGAGTTATTCTAATGCCCTACACATGAGCCCACTGTAAAATTAACGTTCCATATGTTTGCAAATGTATGGGGAAAACCGGTTACCCAAAAAAAAGTTTGTTAGGTCTTTTGCAGGCAATCAGGCTGAAAAACGGAAAAGTCTCCAGCGATTTTTGGACTTTGATGCATTTTCGGCTCACAGAATATGATGTAAGCAGAGCTGGGCCACACCGTGCAGGCGCCCTAGGCAACCTGTCCCTTCGTGGCACCGGCTGAGTGTGCGCATGTGCGCGTTGACGCCGGCGTGCATGGGCGCAAGCGCAAATCATGCGCACATGCACAGAAAGGCCAAACACCGTGCAGGAAGATGGGGAGTGAGGGGACCGGACATGGGGTAGGCGACAGAGCAGGTACGTGCCTGGCGCCCCCCTATCTTTGCGCCCTAGGCAAATGCCTACTCTGCCTATCCCTAGTTCTGGCCCTGGATGTAAGTGACAGAAGTTTGAGGAAGATCTACTTACTTTAATGCACTTCACCTGGTGGCAAAGTCACCTGGCAATAGAGTTTGAATGACTGCTAGTGCCAGTCTCTTTCGCTAGCGAATTGGCACCTGCGTCCGTAAATCGTCTATGTCCCTGTGGGTGGCAAAGCTGTCTAAATGTTGCTAGCGTAAGCCACTTCGCCCTTTAGTAAATCTGCCATATGGGCTTCTGTATCAGACTTCCATTTTCCAGCTTAAACCTCAAGGGCACAGGCTTGAGCATGCTCAGTTTGCTCCCCTCTTCCTCTCCCCCTCCCTCCATGCTGTAATCTGAGCCCAGAGTTATGAGCAAGCAGGGAAAGATGTCACACCAAGCTAATATGGCAGCTGCTATCCTAAAAAAAACAGAGAGAGCTTCTAGAGCTGTTTAATCAAGTATTGATGTAATTGGTGCAGGGTGGGTTTCTTTTAAAAAATAGTTTTACTGTTAAAATATTAAAGAATTGTGTATTTGCTTATTTATGCAAGTGAGTGCATGAGCCAAAATTAAGTAGAAAGAGATTTAAAAACTAAAATTCAGTATATACAGGTTTTATACATTGTTACATAGTTAGATCAGGTTGAAAAAAGACCAAAGTCCATCAAGTTCAACCCTTCCAAATGAAAACCCAGCATCCATACACACCCCCCTCGATAAACTATATATACTCATACACTAACCATAGAGTTTAGTATCACAATAGCCTTGGAAAAATCATCCAAGTCCCTCTTATAGTCATTAACTGAATCAGCATCACAACATCACCCGGCAGTGCATTCCCCAACCTCACTGTCCTGACTGTGAAGAACCCCCTACTCTGTTCCTTCAAATGAAAGTTCTTTTCCTCTAGTCTGAAGGGGAGGCCTCTGGTACGTGATTCTCTTTATGGGTAAAAGGTCCCCTGCTATTTGTCTATAATGTCCTCTAATGTACTTGTAAAGTGTAATCATGTCCCCTCACAAGCGCCTTTTTCCAGAGAAAACAAACCCAACCTTGACAGTCCACCCTTATAACTTAAGATGACTATGAAGATTTTCATTCATCCAGGTCATGGTATATCTAGTATAGGTCAATCTAAAAACAACTGGACTTGCTGAGTAATCAATGAAGATGTTTCACTACTCATCCGAGCAGCTTCTTCAGTACAACTGACGGGTGTGGGAGGTTTTCGGCATATAAACTCTTCCACTGATCCATTTACAATGGCACATTGTAACTCTTCAAAGAGGTGACATCTGAAGAAATTCACAGAGGTGTAGATTCTGTGTAGTTGTGGTAGGATTATCCAATGTGTCATGCAACTCCTAGATACAGTAACACCTGTTTCTAGGAGTTGCATGACACATTGGATAATCCTACCACAGTAACTACACGGAATCAACACCTCTGTGAATTTCTTCAGATGTCACCTCTTTGAAGAGTTACAATGGGCCATTGTAAATGGATCAGTGGAAGAGTTTATATGCCGAAAACCTCCCACACCAGTCAGTTGTACTGAAGAAGCTGCTCGGATGAGTAGTGAAACATCTTCATTGATTACTCAGCAAGTCCACTTGTTTTTAGATTTTTTTTTTTTTTTAAGATTGACCTATACTAGATACTGTACTTATAACTTAACTCTTCCCTCCCTCTAACCAGTTTAGTTGCACTTAGTCTCTGCACTCTCTCCTGCTCATTTATATCCCTCTTAAGGACTGGAGTCCAAAACTGCCCCCATACTCCAGATGAGGCCTCACCAGGGACCTATAAAGAGACATAATTATGTTTTCATCCCTTGAATTAATGCCCTTTTTTATACAAGACAGAACTTTATTTGCTTTAGTAGCCACAGAATGACACTGCCCAGAATTAGACAACGTGTTATCTACAAAGACCCCTAGATCCTTCTCATTTAAGGAAACTCCCAACACACTGCCATTTAGTGTATAACTTACATTTATATTATTTTTGCCAAAGGGCATAACCTGCATTTATCAACATTGAACCTCATTTTCCAGTTTGCTGCCCAGTTTTCCAGTTTAGACAAATCACTGTGCAAAGTGGCAGCATCCTGCATGGAACCTATAGTTCTGCACAATTTAGTCTCATCTGCAAAAATAGAAACAGTACTTTCAATGGCCACCTCCAGGTCATTAATAAACAGGTTGAAAAGCAAAGGACCTAGTACAGAGCCCTGCGGTACTCCACTAACAACACTGGTCCAATTAGAAAATGTTCCATTTACCACCACTCTTTGTAGTCTATCTTTTAGCCAGTTCTCTATCCAGGTACAAATACTATGTTCCAGGCCAACTTTTCAACTTTTGTGCATGCAATTTAAATATAGTCAATAAAATTCAAAACATTCTTAATTATCACACATTACTTCGTTCTTAGTTTACAGACACAAATGTAGTGGTGGGTATAGGGGATACACGTGGGGTAAGTGGGAGTAGGTGTCTGGTCTTGTAGTGGAAGGAGAAGTTACTCTTCTACACAATGTTGTGTACAATGTACAGTTTATATTATGGGTACATGTACACAGACTCAACCATCCTTATAAAAAACTTAATGTTGTTTTTATTTCTAAATGACACTTTTTAATTCCTGAACCAGCAAGTGTATTATATTAGTTGTAATATTGGTGTGTAGGTGCATCTCAGGTCATTTTGCCTGGTCATGTGATTTCAGAAAGAGCCAGCACTTAAGGATGGAACTGCTTTCTGGCAGGCTGTTGTTTCTCCTACTCAATGTAACCGAATGTGTCGCAGTGGGACCTGAATTTTACTATTGAGTGCTGTTCTTAGATCTACCAGGCAGCTGTTATCTTGTGTTAGGGAGCTGCTCTCTGGTTACCTTCCCATTGTTCTGTTGTTAGGCTACTGAGGGGGAAAGGGAGATGGTGATATCACTCCAACTTGCAGTACAGCAGTAAAGAGTAACTGAAGTTTATCAGAGCACAAGTCACATGACTGAGGGCAGCTGGAAAACTGACAATATGTCTAGCCCTATGTCAGATTTACGTTGCTCCTTTGAGAAACGTATTTCAGTACAGAATTCTGCTGGAGCAGCACTATTAACTAATGTGTTTTGAAAAAAACAACATGTTTTCCCATTACAGCATCCCTTTAACTGCTGGGGGCATGCCAGCACATCACAATCAGCAGGCTCTTCAACATGTACGAAAAAACCCCAATTTGTTACATTTTAATAAAAAGCATGTATAATGTGAACAAAGGGTTAAAGTTAAAAGAAGTTTGCCAGAAACAAAAAAAAAATCTTTAGTACATTAATGCACACAATTTACATTATTATGTACACAAAAATCTTTGTAAAAAATATAAGACCATAGAGATCCCTACATATATAGTTCTTAGTGCAAAGTCACTGCTATGCTCATACAGTGCCATGATTTTTTTTTAGAAAAACACAGTAGAAAAAAATAAAAAAATTTACGTGAAAAAAATTATCTTCTGTTTCAAACACTTTAAAGGCTCTGACACCGACAGAAGGGGTGTCTTATGGCGACTTTAGTCAATGGGCGTTTTTTCTTATGGCAGCTTTTTTGTCCTAATGTATTAATCTTCTTATGGTGATTTTTGTGACCTAATGCATTTAAGTCAACGAGTGTTTTTTCGTATGGCGACATTTTTGTCCTAATGCATTTAAGTCAATGGACATTTTTTCTTATGGGTGTTTTTTCACAGCAAATTCCCGCTGCAGTTTTGCAAAGAAATTCATAAATGGCAACCAGGGCAGGTAGGAGCCAATCAACGTGTG
This sequence comes from Xenopus laevis, assembly GCF_017654675.1. NCBI lineage: Eukaryota > Metazoa > Chordata > Amphibia > Anura > Pipidae > Xenopus > Xenopus laevis. Next base: position 109,742,682 of record NC_054388.1, on the reverse strand, counting down.
AGTTTTAAGATGGGATCTGCAGTAAAGGACGTAGCGGAGAAGCGAGTGCACGCCGAAATGGAGTCACGATACCTTGTATGGAGAAATAACTCAATTTGTTTGAAGCACACTCCCAAAAATGTCCAGCTACATTCGTTTCAGATTTCGATTTAACATTATTTATGTGTTCCCATGCTCTCTCTTTATAGGACCTACTTGTCTGCCATACACACTGTTTTCCGCAGTTCTTACAAGAACTCAAATACACTACATTTTTAGTGTTGCAATTAATATATTGTTTTGTGGTATTAGATGCAATATTGTCTCAACACGGTGGATCAAGGGAAAAGATATAAAAGGATAATATACAAGGTACTTTTTTATTGGATTTGAATCCCAATTCTAATGTCTAAATTCTTTGCTTGATATAGACCCTATGGGGCAGATTTACTAAAGGGCGAAGTGGATAACGCTAGCGACTTTTTGCCAGAAATCACATCCGCAGGGACATCACCTATTCACTAACAGGCGCAGACAACAAATCGCTAGCGAAAGAGATTGTCACTAGCGTTCACTCGCACTTTATCGCCAGGCGTCTTTTCACTCAGGCGAATGGTCGTTGCTCCGCAAATTCACTAAAGTACAGATTTTACTGAACGTTACCTCTTTCACCTGAGTTTCCTTCACCACCTCACTTACATCATATCCTGTCTGCCGAAAATACGTTAAAGTTGAAAAAACTCTGGCGACTTTTTTTTAAGCGGGATTGCCTGCAAAAGTCCTACCTATAAAACTTTTTGGGGTTAACATTTTCCCCCAGATATTTGAGGGCCATGGAACATTCATTTTACAATGGACTCATGTGTAGGGCATAATATTAACTTTTTTGTCTTTATTAAGGTTCCTTGGACATTTGTAATAAAAAGTGGTAACTTCAAGCATTTGCATCATCTCTAATATAGAGGGGCTTAGGGAGAAGATTATAAGGGATAGAGGACTAGAAAGAAAAAGAAAGGGATGAGGAGCCACAGTGATTATATAATCTGCACATACAGTCATATGAAAATGTTTGGGAACCCCTCTCAGCCTCCATAATAATTTACTCCACTTCCAACAAAAAAAGGTAACAGTGGTATGTCTTTCATTTCGCAGGAACACTGGGGTGTTTTCTGAACAAAGCTTTTTAGTGAAGCAGTATTCAGTTGTAGTGATGGGCGAATTTGCGCCGTTTTGCCGAAAAATTCACGAAACGGCGCCGGCGTCTCGTTTTTTTACGCCGGCGAATTTTTGCTGTAAATTTTCGCAGGCATTTGGCGAATTTTTTCGCTGGCGGTGAATCGTGCGAATTCGCGCCTGGCGAAAACATTCACCCATCACTTCAGTTGTATGGAATTAAATCAAATGTGGAAAACTGGCTGTGCAAAAATATGGGTACCCTTGTAGTTTTGCTAATAAATATGGGTACAGTAGGGACTATTTTGTTTAGAGTGGTCATGTACCATAACGTCAGTGATTTATACACATTTTCATTCTCTTAACCAAGTTACAATTTTTTTCATTGTGGTATTGACTCCAAGTTTTCTAGTTTAAGGGTCTTCCCTAAATCTGGGGCTCTGATTTGCCAGTGAAGTGTAAGTCCCGGTAAAGCTGCATAGGTTCAATCTTTACCCATCCAATCCTCATGTTGCTTTTCCTGGACTTAGTTAGAGAAAAGATGCAACCACTGAAGCTCCCGCCTGCCCTCCCTTCCAAAGTCTACAGCTCATTATCCATCAGACTATCCATGTAAGTGCAGCACAACTGGTCCCCCCACCAAACCATCCGTGCCCAGAAATTTGTATCCCCTGCCTCCCCGATGGCGACCCTGTTAACAACTGCACCACAATATCAAGTTGTACACACAGGACATCCAAGTTATACTGTACATTTTCATGGCAAGAATAATGGTTGTGAATTTTTAGCAATTTCCCTGTGCTGTATCAGCTAATATTGTAACGACCGAATTTACCCCTGATTCCTTGCCACGAGTGTTTACAGATAATTTAGGAAATTAATAAATTTAAGTCAATGTAAACCCTCAAACATCATCTCCTGGTGAGTTCTTCCAACCATATTCATATTCAGGAGAAATTTTCAGAAATCATCTGCATACAGGATTTTAATCTGGCCTTCACAGTAATACAGTCTATGGAACCAGACAATATACTGTAGATAAAGGTCTAAAAATCCTAAGCCATTATTCTTCAACAGCTCATTTAAAGGGTAAAGTCAATAGTGCAGTTAAGAAAAGGTACAGTTCCACTTGCTGTGAGCTCCAATGCATGGACTATCCTTGCTCTGGTAAATGACATGCGCTGAGCTGACTGACGCTAAGGAACCCTGGAATTACCACCACCCTAGACATAGTTTTAATTCCAGGGCATTGGATCAATAGCCACTGTAGACTAACACCAAGTATTTTGCACCCTAATGCTGCTATTGATGCCGAGCACATTGTTACGTTAGAAGCAACACCATCACTACTCCGGGAATACTAAAGGTATGGGGTACTCAAGTATGGGGTCTGTTATGCAGAAAATGTTCTCCAGAAAGCTCAAAATCATGGGAAGGCCATCTCCCATAGAGTCCATTTTAATTAATGATTCAAATGTTTTTTTAAATGATTTCTTTTTTCTCTCTTTCTAATAAAACAGTTTCTTGGACCTGATCCCAACTAAGATATAAAGAATGTGTTTTGGTGGAAAAACAATCCTGTTAATTTTAATTAATGCTAAAATGAAATTTTAGTAGACTTAAGGTATGGATATCCAAATTATAGAAATATATAACCAGAAAACCCTAGGTTCCGAGATTTCTGGATAACAGGTGTCATACCTGTGTTCAACCTCAATGGCATTTGTACATTCATAAACGAGCCATATATTGTTTTATGTGTTTATTTTTTTCTTATTATTATTATCGAAGAAAAGATCTGGGATGGGCGGTTTCCTTCAGTTTCTTTTATACGTTTGATATTTTATTTGTGTCTTTCCTCTTACTATACATACTAACTGTCTCATAACAATAAGTAACACTAATGGTAAAGAACTATAACTCATGAACTAAGGTGACCGCTGGTAAACTCTCTGTTTTGTTTATGATAATAATAATTAATTTAACTGACAAAGCTGCATTGCTGGAGCCAAAGCGCAAAGCAAATTAAAACTTTTGTTTTACATTATTTAATCCCATTTGAATTTGATTGTTTTGTATTCTAATGAGCCCCAGGGCACATTTATGTCAACTCCTGAATTAATAAGTGTAACAAGCTCAGATCTCGCTTTACCTTAGCGGGAAGCAAAATCCTCCAGAGTATTGGCCAAACATTTCATCATGTTGCATGTGCAATGCTTTTACCTCATCAACACGGATGTAAAATTAAATATAATATTATGTTTGCATAAAACTGTGGGAAACCTAAATAGATAGTGACCACTCTTTCTAATACACAAAGTGATGCTCTAACGCAGTGGTCCCCAACCAGTAGCTCGTGAGCAACATGTTGCTCTCCAGTCCCTTGGATGTTGCTCCCAGTGGCCTCAAAGCAGGTACTAATTTTTGAGTTCCTAGCTTGGAGGCAAGTTTTGGTTGTATAAAAACCAGATGTACTGCCAAACAGAACCTCAATGTAGGGTGACAATCCACATAGGGGCTACTAAATGGCCAATCACACCACTTATTTTGGCACCCCAAGAACATTTTTCATGCTAGTGTTGCTCCCCAACTCCCTTTACTTCTGAATGTTGCTCACGGGTTCAAAAGGTTGGGGATCCCTGCTCTAACGTATTATCCACAATAGATGGGACTATTCTATCTTATACAAAAAATAATGTTCTACTGAATTTTCCCAAATACTTCATACATAACATCTCCCATACAGAAAGTTGTGCTCTATGCAGCTGATACCCAAATACAAATGAAAAATAAACGTATCATGACCCTTTCCACAAAACATTTGCAATTGTTATTTTCCATAATCCCCCCTTATTCAAGTAGTCCCAATGGGTTGTACATCTACACTGAGATTATGAGGACCATTAGTGCTTGACCCTCATACAACTATGATATTATAGGAAAAGAGGAATGGTGGAACTGCGAGTACTTACTAAACTATAGAGTTCCAATTCATATGGGACAAACACAGGCTAAGTTCACTGCTAGTTAGATAAGGGGATGATGGAAGATCTGACCATACACATAAGTCCACCTTGTACATTCGATCCAAAAATCAAATGAACTTATAGACAATGGGCTACAGGGGAAGGTGACTTTTTTCCACTTTCAGGCCCATCTGATGGTTTCCAATACATACTGTAGCAAAGATTTGAGCACACAGAGGTTCGCCACCTTTATACCACACATCTCAGTAAAAAGTCTAACTGGGTCAACATTATAATATCTGCCATAGCTTTGCTGCACATGGGTTCAAAGAGGATTAAAAAGGCACCTGTACAGGATGGTGAAAAGGGGTGCCTGGGCATTTTATTTCCATCAGACAGTAAGGCTCTGCTGAGATTTGAGCCAGAGACCCTTGGGTTTGCGGCTCTACAATTTAACATTGGGTCAGGTGAGCAGCTAGCTGGCTTGCACATTAACAATCACCTGGCCTTTTGGTTTAATTGTAGAGCCAAAAACCCAAAGCCCAAAACCCATTGCTTCTATAGGGCAGGGTCTGCCCTGATTAGTTGTTCCCAACCCACCAATTACTGAAGGCTGCTGCTGGGAATAGGCTGAAAAGGCCAGGTGATAGGTAATGAAGCTGCTTATCTGGCCCAATGGTTAAAACACAGAGCTGGACTCAGTATGGACATCGGTATGGACACTTCCCTATTACAAGGTTAATCCTTCAGGATTACCCACATTTTTTCATGCAAATATACAAAAGAAGAGATTTTTTAAATGGGAAAATACCATATAGGGGTTTCACTATTCATTGTTGTATAAAAATACAGTACATACTTTATTTAGCAAATAAATGCTAAAATATATTTTATATAGATCCAAAGACAAATACTGACAATCCTAAATCTTATTCAGCATTCTACAAAAACATCAAGGATGATGTTAAAAAGTTTCAAGAAGCATGTTATCATTTATATCAATGCTCGATGTAAGATCCAAAGCATCTCAAGAGTCACAGCACCGATCCATATTTGGCCTTATGGCTTCTTCACTGGGTAGAACTAATAGTTTGAATAGATTGAATTTGAATAGTTGAACCAACCCAAGTGCACATGTAATGATGCCAAAGCTCAGATATTTTCATATGCTGAACATGCCAGTTTCAAGATTTGCCAGCCCTACTGTATAGACACAAAAGACCGACAATGTCTCTAGCATCAGGAGGGTATTTATTATTCTATTTTATTTTGATTGAAAGACCCCAAGATGGTACGTGAAGATGGTTTTATTGTTAAGCAACCTGCATAGTTTTGCATTAGTCTTAGAATGCCTCTTGGTCGTCCGACTGTATTGGCCACACAGAATGTGGTGGTGTTGCAGCATCACCAGCTTTTTGGCCTTCTGTAGTCGTTTTCACTGAAGGACCAGGAATGAATGGGGCTTTCAATTGCCTCTTCATTAGAACTTCCCAGTTCATTGGTACAACACTTATTTGGTATTTTTTATTTTATATGGAATATTTAAATGCTTAATTCCTTAAATAATAACGGTGATAACTAATAACAGGTACATCTCAGTTAATAAATGTAACATTATAATATGGAAGGACATCAGTTATATCTACACCCATTCCTAAATATGACTGCCCTCCAAGATATCTACAATATTAATTTACCTCAAAGTAGCTATATCTCATCACTTCTTCCCCATCATTTTTAACTGAACCAAGATGGGCTTGGTTGTCTTTATTTAAAAGCTGCACAAGAGAAAAATAATAGTTACACAGGAACCCACAGTAAAGCATGCCTGCTTTTCTGTTATGTAATTGAACCTATTTATGGTGCCTTTTTATTCTGGTGTGCTGCTTGTTACCAATAAACATGCAGCGAAGTGCAAGTGACAACCCTGCTGTCTAAGAGCGGCTGCGCATGCGCAGTAGAACGATAAGCCAATCTTTAACTAAAAAGTTGTCTATTTCGTTCAACTGCGCCCGGGAAATTTGAAGCAAGAAGAAGCAGGAAGAGGATCTCTCCGTGGTGCCCACTGGTATTACTGACCCGGGGTTTTAATGTAAGTCAATACAATCACTTGGGGGTGCCTAACATGAAGCATGAAGACCTCAGTTAAATCGGAGGAGCAAGTGGAGGAAGCTTCTGAGCTTCTGTTTTTGATGGGATTTTCAAAACTGATGTTCTGATGTGTGGGTAAAAGGTGCCGTTTAAAATTACAAGTGCAAATTATGTTCCAAAGATAAATATAAGCAATATATTAATGAATGTTACAGGAGACCTAAAGCAACTGGCTAAGACCAGAAAATAAACTTTGTAGTACTCCTGAGCAATAAATGGTTGGTTAATTGCACCAAGGAATATACTTAATTCTTGGGGCAGTGACAAAGGAGTAACTCATATCCAGACATGCCAGGGTTCCAAGGAAGAAGTACATGGGAGTGTGAAGATGAGAATCAGTGAAGATCAGGAGAAGAATGAGAAGGTTCCCAGTCAGAGTAGATAAGGTAGATCAGGAGAAACACCAGGAACAGAGGAAGCTGAAGACTTGAAATGTCAGAAAGTCCAACTATTCAAGATATACTCAAAACACAACAGATACAAAAAATGAAAATTATAAAAGTCATAGTAAGCAAACAGAGTCTACCACCAAAGTAATTTTATCCCACTGCACCACAGGATATAATTCAGGTTACAATAATAATATTGCAATAAAATGACTGTCCAAACTGTAGAATTTAATAAAATGTCCCCCAAACATTTATAGTATAAAGATATAATATTAGTAGTATACTGTATAACCAACTGAAAATATAAGGACACAAGGCACATGATTTGTGACCAGTAATTACCCATCTATTGATAAACTATCACCATCTTCCTACGTTCAACGGGACTTTTGTCTCTTCTATAGAGGGGATACAAGATGAACGTTCCTGACATACAGTAAGAATCACCTTAGAATCCTGGAACTTTAATGCTCTAAAAAAACACACACATTTAAACATGCTCAAGCAAGTACAATCATAGGTATTTTGGAAATTAAAGGGCCATTATTAAATAAACCAAAAAACAGCTTACAGACTGTAGCTCAGATAATGGGTGTTTAAACTTTTTTTCCTAAACTCTGAACAGATCCCTTTATTTTTGTATTACATTTAAGTAGATGTAAAACCTGCTTATAAAGCTTTACCATAAATACTAACTTAGCATAAATGTAACTATATATGGGGGCAGATTTACTAAAGAGTGAAGTGGCTAACAATAGCGACTTTTCACCAGCGTTGCCACCCACAGGGGACATTTCCAATTCACTAACAGGAGCAGGCGCTAATTCGCTAGTAAACTGGACCGTCGCTATTGATCATATCACCAGACGACCTTTCGCTCTGGCAAACGGACGTTACTCTGCAAATGCACTAAAAGGCGGATTTTACCTCTTTCATCAGAGTTGACTTTGCCACCTCAGACCAGGCGAAGTGCTTAAAAGAAGAAAGATCTTCCTCAATCTTCTGTCACTTACAACATATCCTGTATACCCAAAATGCATTAAAGTTCCAAAAACGCTGGCGACGTTCCCTTTTTTGAAGCGGAATTGTCTGCAAAAGTCCTTACAAACTTTTTTTGGGTAACATGTTTTCTCCAGACATTTTATAACATATGGAACATTCATTTTATAGTGGACTCATGCGTAGGGCATTATATGAACTCTCTTATCTTAATTAAGGTTCCCTGGACTTGTGTAATATAAAGTGGTAACTTCAAGCATTTGCAGCAACATTTCTAATAAAGACATCCATACGATTTTAATGTACCCGTCCTATTCAAATTGACGTAAGATCACTAGCAAATTTTTGATAGGCACAAACGAACGCCAGCGCATCTTCGCTATGAAATGCTCGCACTGCCGAAGTAACGCTAGTGAAAAGACGCCAGTGTTCGGCGCCCAGCATATAAGTGAATTAGCATAGTGGTAGCGAATTTGCACATGGCGAACTGGTGTGATATGTGCGAAGCTGTCACTGTTGTCAAGTCACCGTTTAGTAAATCTGATAAACCATAAGTAGGGATGGGCGAATTTGACCCGTTTCGTTTCGCCAAAAATTTGCCGCCGGCGAAATGTCTACGACGCCCATTAAAGTCTATGGGAGTCAAAAAATGTTGTCGCGCGCCGAATTTTTTTGGACGCGCGTCTTTTTATTTTGACGCACAATGTCATACAAGTCTATAGGCGTCTTTTTTCAGCGAAACAAGGTGAAAAAATTCACCCATCCCTTACCATAAGCTTTTGTGTGGATTTTTAATGCATAAGCAGAAAAAAAGCAATCGCCATTGATGGACTTTGATACAATCGTTATACTGACAAATGTGTGACCGATGAATAAAATAAACATTGGGGCATTTATAAACTTTGTGCAGGGAAAAATGGTTTGCACTGTAAAGATATTTGCCCTGTGCCTGGTTATATTTATAAAGCTGGATAAGAGTGGTGTCCATAAGAGCTTTTTGACTATGGTAAAAATCACAAATTGTGAATATTTATGTGAATACTCTGCATTTGAGTTACGCCACCAAGAAAACATTTGCAAAATAATTTTGCAAATTGCAAATATAAATTACTGTCAATGCTATTTTCTCACACAACCACCTTGCAAGTGGGCGCACTCATGCTAACACTGGTTTCATTTGCAAGATATTTGCGAAAAATGCGTGCACTGCGAATTCGCCAAAAAAGGAAAGACAGGCACAATAGTGAAAACCATGGGCAATACAACCATTGCGAATAGGCACTAAGCGTAGTTTATAAATAACCCCCAATTTCATCTCACATCCCAGGACAACAGTCCATTCAAGCCCACTAAGTAGCTGACTACAGATACAACTTATGTTGCTGCCCATCCTCCAATACTGCACATTTTTCCTTTGACACAGTATAGGAAGGGGAAGAATTGATTTGCCATTCTATACATGTTTTGAAGACACTTCTAAAAGATAGAGTCTGTAGATATCTGAGATGCTTAAGGTGACATATCAATTCCTAAGATACCCATACTATGTATGTTGTAAGTCAATAAAGCTACAGTATGTGCCGCTAAAGCTGTATTCAGGATGTGCCTTGGTGAAGCAATGCCCAGCACTCGGCAAAGCTCACAGAGGTGTATTACTCCAGGAATCTTTCTATTCCTAAATCCTGACCACTTGAGTCCCCATAATGGCAGCATTGACACCACAGGGCACTAACCCTAATAAGCCTCCTTGTTGGAGCCTCTGGCTGCTGTACTTACTACCCTGATCATATCTTTCTATTACAAAGCTATACTTGCACTAACTTCACATTACTAAGTCTACCTCTGCTCAGACCCTCTGGAGCACACTTCACCTCCTCCAAAAGAGAGAGAGCATATGTGCTTACCTTTTGACAAATTATTGAAAACCTGACACCTTACACTGCTAAAGGACCTAATACTGCGAAAGGACCTAAACCTAGCTGACTAATAACCTTCCAGGGAAAATTAAAAAAACTACATTCAGGGTCTAGAGTCTTCATTTGTTACTGTGTTAGACTCAGGATTTTAAGTATATAAATGTCTTGAGAGTCTCTCTGGAGGGGTGCTGAATATTGGGATTAGCAAATTCTTCAGCTTTTTATGTTAAAAACAGTTATTCTGATTGTTTGTTGGGGGGGGGGGTGCTGTAGGAAAAGGATAGCTGGGAATTTTATACTTTTCCAATAACCAACCAGTTGATCTCTATTGTTAGCTAAAAACACCATCTATGTTTATAAGCTGAACATTTTATTGGGAGTTTTTTTTATATGATATGATAGAATGAGTAAAACAAAAGTTTAATCTAATTATTCTTAGGGACCTGTATAAGTAAATGTCTTCTTTTGTTTGTTATTCTGGTTGATTTAAAGGGGCAAATTCACTAACCGTCGAAAATTTGCCAGTGCTGGCTTTGCGCACATCGCAACACTTCGCCAGGCATAAATTCGTCTGGACAACGGTAATTCACGAATATCCGAAGTTGCGCACAGGGTACCGAATGCTGGCGAAATAATGCCAGCGAAATTACGCTCAGCAGTTCGAAGTTACACTAGCGTTGGCTAATTAGCATACGGCGTGCAGTTAAAGTACAATGGACGTATATGCTGCAGCAAATACATTACAATACACAAGGCCACTTCGCCCTTTAGTAAATTTGCCCCATAGTGTTAGTTTTTGTTATAACGTTTATAGTTTATTCATCCAATTTATCTAACATTGACCATCTTTGTAAAACTCTTTTCAAGGACATTTTGAGTTCCTGATTCCTCAAACTGTAGATTAGAGGGTTTAAAAAGGGATTTAATATTGCATAAAATACAGAAGCCACTTTATCATTATTAAATTGATCCTTTGTCTTTGACCGAAAGTAGTTGAAGAAAGTAGATATATAAAATAAGGAGACCACAGTTATATGAGAGGAGCAGGTAGAGAAAGCTTTCAGTTTCATGTCGTTTGATGGGATTTTCAAAACAGTTCTGATTATAGTGATGTATGAGTAAAAGGTCACTACTAAAATTCCTAGTCCAAATAATGTCCCAAGGAGAAATATAAGCAATATATTAATGAATGTGTCACTACATGAGATTTGAAGCAACTGGGGAAGATCGCAAAAGAAACTTTGCAAGACACTTGAGCTACAAAAGCTCAGTTTGGATAAAAAAAGAGTGTGCACCAAGGTATAAATCAAGTCAAAAACCAAAACACTTAATACAAGTTGAACACAAACTTTCCAGCTCATTATCTGTATGTAGTGAAGGGGACGGCAAATAGCAATGTATCTGTCATAGGACATCACTGCCAGTACATACATCTCTGACAGACCAAAGAAGATGAAAAAGTAGATCTGAGTTATACAAGCTTGTACAGAAATGGTCTTTTTTTCTTTGAATAAATCAAAGAGCATTCTTGGGACAGTGACTGAGGAGTAACTCATATCGAGGCATGCCAGGGTTCCAAGGAAGAAGTACATAGGGGTTTGGAGATGGAAATCAGTGAAGATCAGAATAAGAATGAGAAGGTTCTCAATCAAAGTGAAAATGTAGACCAGGAGAAACACCAGGAACAGAGGAAGCTGAAGACTTGGAATATCACACAGACCAGCTAAATTCAACATCAACTCTATTGTTTTGTTTTCCATCTCACTTTAATATTGCCAATAAAATGACCACTCATGATCATTATTGCACAAACAAAATTACTGCTCAGAGTCTAACTCTACAAATGTCACTTATCCCACTGTAAAACAAGGGCACAACAATATAAATAAGAGAGCTCTTATTATTTTTTCATTTCTAATTCACTGTAACATTGTTATAGCTCTCTCTTTTTAATGTTAAAGATATGTCTTTATGTTACTAGATTTACACCAATTTCAACTCAGTTTGTAACTTGCTGCTGAACTGTAACCAATGTTTTTTGCTGGATTTTAGCGATATGGTGAATGGCAACATGTTTGTGTAGAAGTTGTCACGCACACGCAAAAATATTTTTTTAAATAGACAACACACAACTGTTCTGATATTACTGCCAAAACTTATTTCTTAAAATGCAATTTTTAAAGTTGATAACACTGCAAGTAAAAAGTAAGAGCGGGGTTTGCATAAAATGACCATTGTACTTTCTTTGTCATCTATACACTGTAGGCCTTTCATGTATGGAAAATTCTAATCCAAAACCAACTCTGTTCTAAAAATTCAAAATGATGTTATAGAAAAACCATACTGGAAATTCCCATTTTTTTCTTGCTAAACTGAGACAATACCACTTACCTGTGCAGCCTTGTGCACATAAGATCCCAAACTATTTCAGTTTCAGGCCAACATTTTTTAAATAAACCATCCACTTGATCTCTAGTGGATAATTATAATGTATAAATTTGGTCTAGTCTCTAGAGCGGATTTAGGAAATTAACAGCATAGGTACTTTTTAATTGACTATTAGTTGGCAAATTTGGCCAAACTCTCAGTTCTCCTCAGGGCCGTAGCCCTTCCATTTAACTAAGTATTGGAGCTTACCTCGCACAAGGCAAGAATTGAGGAGCTCTTGGACTTCAAATTCAGAATGACCTTCAACCAACACTGGGGGAGGAACAGGCATTTGGGGGACTTGAGAGGCTGGTTTTAAAAGAGACACATGAAAAGAATTAGAAATTTTGAAATTATCAGGCAGTTTGAGATGAACAGAAGAGGCGGTTTATTATTTTAATGATGGGATATGGACCAATAAACCTGGGCCCCAACTTGAGAGAGGGGACTTTAAGCTTAATGTTCCTTGTAGACAACCATACCGAGTCTCCTACCTGATATTTGGGTGCCTCTCTACGAGACCTATCGGCTGCTTTTTTCTGAGCTGCTGTAGCTGCAAAAAGAGAGTCGTGCACCCCAGACCAAATTTTTGCAAACTGTTTGACAGAAGAATTGACAGAGGGTACAGGGGACAAAGAACCAGAAAAAGAAAATGCTTTGGGATGTAAACCATTGACAATAAAGAATGGGGATTCACCAGTTGATGAATGAGTTGCTTTATTGTAAGCAAACTCTGCCCATTGTAATAGTTCAGCCCATGAGGATTGGTTATCAGACACAAAACACCTCCAAAATTGTTCAAGGGACTGATTAACCATTTCAGTTTGACCATTTGTTTGAGGGTGATCTGCGGTAGAAAATGATAATTCAATACCAACCAAAGAGCAGAATGCTCGCCAAAACTTTGAAACAAATTGTACCCCTTTGAAACAAATTGTCAGAAACAATATTGACCGGAAAAACAACTTAAAAATGTCAGAAATTAATAATTCAGACCTCTGACAAACAGGACAGGAAAAAACTAATTTTCTAACATCCTGTTTAAAGGAAGGCCACCAAACATTTTGGGACAAAAGGGACACGGTTTTAGCGATGTCAGGATGTCCCGCCATTTTGGAGTTATGGGCTTCACCTAAAACCTGTTCCCTCAGATTTTCAGGAACAAAAAAATCTCCCAGAGGGAGTTTCTACTGGAGCAGAAGATTGCGCAGAAGATAACTGTGTCGCTAAGTCAGAACCCAGGGCTGCCACAATTAATTCGCTAGGAATGATGGGAATGCACTCACTAGATTCAAGTGGGTTGGATTCAAAGCTACGAGAGAGTGCATCCACCTTAGTGTTTTTGGAGCCAGGCCTAAAAGTGAGAGAAAAATTAAACCTGGTAAAAAACAATGCCCATCTGGCCTGCCTTGGATTCAACTGCTTGGCAGACTCTATATATAACAGGTTTTTATGGTCGGTAAAAACAGTTATTGCATGTTTAGCCCCCTCCAACAGATGCCGGCATTCCTCAAAGGCCCATTTAATAGCCAACAATTCTCTATTTCCAATGTCGTAATTTGCCTCAGCAGGCGAAAATTTCTTAGAGAAAAACGCACATGGGTGCACCTTGTTGGAAATAGGATGCCTTTGAGAAAGGACTGCCCCCGCCCCAACCTCGGAAGCATTAACCTCAACAATGAAAGGAAGAGCGGTGTCAGGGTGACGAAGAATGGGGGCAGATACAAATTTCCTTTTTAGGAAATCAAAAGCTTGAATAGCCTCGGGAGGCCATACGCTCGGATCAGCTCCTTTTTTAGTGAGATTAGTGATAGGAGCCACAACCAGGGTGAATTTTTTTTATAAATTGACGATAATAATTGGCTAAACCTATGAACCTTTGGGTTGCACGTAAGGAAAGAGGTTGGGCCCAATCCAGTACAGCTTTTACCTTCTCAGGATCCATTTCTAGACCCATACTGGAGATATTGAACCCAAAAAAACTGAACAGAAGAAACCTCAAAGGTACACTTCTCAAGTTTCGCATAAAGATTATTTTTTCTCAACATAAGTAACACTTCTCTCACATGTTTTTGATGGTCACACAGGTTAGAGGAAAAAATTAAAATATCGTCAAGATAGACCACTACGAATATCCCCAGCAGGTGCCGGAAGATGTCATTGACAAATTCCTGGAACACTGCTGGGGCGTTACAGAGACCAAACGACATTTCTAAATATTCGTAGTGGCCGTCCCTGGTGTTAAAGGCTGTTTTCCACTCATTCCCTTCCCTGATATGAATGAGGTTATAAGCACCTCTAAGGTCAAGTTTGGAATAGATCTTGCCATCTTTAACCTGCTCGAATAATTCAGAGATCAGAGGAAGGGGATAACGATTCTTAATGTCTTAAGTGCGAAGACCACCATCTTTTTTCCCAACAGGGGAATTAGAAGGTCTAATGAAACCTCTTTCGAGGTTCTCCATAATATACTCCTTCATTGTTTGGGCTTCCGGCCTGGAAAGAGGGTATGTTCTACCACAAGGAGGAGTAGACCCAGGGGTTAAATCAATTGGGCAGTCATACTGCCTGTGTGGGGGTAAGGTTTCTGCTAATAAGGTAGTTGCCACCACCGAAGGAATACAAGTATCACCACACTTTGAACCCCATTGAATAATTCCCCCAGATACCCAATCAATTAGTGGATTATGAGTCTGGAGCCAAGGCAACCCCAAAATAAGAGTAGAAGAAGCACCCTCAATAATGTAAAGGACTAACTCCTCACTGTGAATATTATTAACACACATGTATAGTCTCACAGTTTTCTTAGAAACTAAACCTGACCCCAAGGGTCTTTTGTCCACCGCAAGTATTCTCATGGGAGGATTTAGAGGGGTTAGAGGAACACAAAATCTGCCCGCGAAGGCAGTATCCAAAAATTTTCCCCTCTGCCCCCGAGTCCACAAAAACGGACACCTTGACAGAGCCCTTAGGCCAGATTAGTTTAACCGGTATCAAAATCCTAGAGGAAGACTGGAGAGAGGAAATTTCTTTACACAAATGGAGCTCTTCTTCTCCATTTAGGCTTGGAAGTTTCCCGGCCTCTTAGGGGATTGATTTAGGAAATTACCATTCTCCCCACAGTAAATGCATAAACCTTGGGACCGCCTGCGGGCCTTTTCCTCAGGAGTTAGATGGGATATGCCCAATTGCATGGGTTCCTTCAGAGGTAGAGGCACAGAGGGATTAGGGAATTTAACATTAGTCACCACATTAGAATAGTTAGTATTGGTAAACCCAGAATGAAAGGAAGAAACCCTCTCACCCCTTCTCTTCCTCTATCTTCTATCTACCTGAATGGCAAGAGACATGAGATCATCCAGGTTAGTAGATAGGGGATAGTTTACTAGACTGTCTTTGACAGCATCTGCGAGCCCTATCCGGAAGAGCCATGTCATTCCAACCAGTTTGTACTGCCCACCGGCAGAACTCAGTGCAATAAACCTCCACATCCCATTTCCCCTGGCGTAATTTACGAATCGCGGAATCGGCAGATGATGCACGAATCAGAATCAGGTTCAAACAGAATAGCAGGTTCAGGTTCAAACAGCTAACAGCACCAGGAAACAGGGCAATTTGGACCAGACTGAATTCCCCTTTTATACCCTGGTGTTTTAGCGCCATTGCGTCCCTTTGCGCGTCGGCGTCATCACACCAGTCAATAAAGGAAACGAGCCGCGGGCGCATGTGCCCTAACAACCAGCAATGGCGGAGGAAGAGGAAGCACGTGGCGGGCATCCCCGCCGCACCAATGGACGACCATTGTTAGTAAGGGCACATCTATTTTTTTACCAAACTGCAGAAATTAACCTTTTTCTATTTTTTTTAAAATCAGTTTGGGTAATTTAAAAAAAAAAAAAAGATTGATGTATTTATACGTCACACATGTCCGTATAATGATTGTATTGGGAATTGAGGCAAAAATAACAATTGCTCATGACTCAATCTTTTGCATAGCTTTCATTAAGTGTACCCTTTTGTATTCACTTTATCCTGGCCCTTTCCCTGAATTTTCTGTCCTGCAGCCACCCAATTTTATTTAGTCGTTTTGCTAACTAGGAGTAAACTAGGAGTAAATCCATCTTAGTTGGTATGTCAGTGTGCACAGCTAAAACTCTCTGTGTTGGATTCCTGCTTCTCAAAGCATCATAAAGAACATTTTGCTTAATTATTTTGTGAAAGACTTCTGATAGACAGCCCAGTGCATTTAGCTGAGGAATGGGACTTTATTCTTATATGCATCTAGAACTACAGTGGCAACTTTTTAGTCTCTGCAACAATTTTGTCTTGATAAGTTTCTTGCGACAAATCTTTCCATGAATCCATGACTTGGGAAAATAATTCACTCATCACGATTTCCTATCAAATCTGGCAGCAGAGGTGGGGGGGGGATAGTAGGTCCTGTATGGGCAGAAATGATGTGCATGAGCATTGCACAGTGATGTCACATCCACTCACATCAAGTGCAGTATAGATAACACAGGTATTGTGCCTTGGCCCTCTTTTTGATTTTAAATATTTTATTTGGTTTTCACAATAAACCATAAAAATCAATATGATAACAAATAGTATGCAGAATAAGAAGATTAATACAATGACATATTATACAGAATGTATAACTTACAATGAAGTAATATGTAAAATAAAATAGAAACTAACAGCCTTGGCCCTCTTAGGGCAGGTCCAAGCCGTGTAGGTACATTTCAGGACAGCAATATGTCTTCTAAACAAAAATGGTCTCCATTTCAGATGGCAGCAGTATAAAAAAACAAAGATTTTTTCAGCAAACAGTTTACAAGTAAAAACAAAAACATTAAAGATTTACAGACCTCTTTTCAGGTAACAATGTATGAATAGGTCCATAGACTTCAATACATTCAGTTTTTAAACCTTGCACTGGACTTTCCTCCATACTCTTCCAGTCTCTCTCTCTCTCCTTAAGGGACTGACTAACCAGGGAATTAAGGGCTACTGATTAGCCACCAGCCTCGGACCCAACTGTAGCACCTCACTTACATTTACCATTTACCTCACTAACATTTAACATTCAAGGTAATTTAAGGTCATTAAAGGTTAAAAAAAAAACCTCTATCACTCAATCTTTGTTAAAGGAACAGTGCAGTATAACATCTGAGTAAATAGATAGGCTGTGCAAAATAAAAAATGTTTCTAATATAGTTAAAGAGCTGAAAAGCAGGAAGGAGTGTTCTGTTCTGTTCGACATCCAGTCACTCCAGCCTTTATACATTACATTTTTGACTAACTAACTACATTAGAAACATTTTGCACAGCCTATCTCTTTACCCAGTTTTAGTTTTATACTGAACTGTTCAAGCAAATTTGGGAGCCCCAATTCGTCATGTTTAATGCCCCATTGTATAGGGTCTTTTTTCAACCAAATCTAACGATGTAGCTATAAGTCAGTCTCAGAATCTATTTTGCCCTGGGACTCACCACCACTCGAGAGTCTAACCCTGCTATAGCCTCTAAGAACTGATTGATCTTAGCTGGTGCTTTTGGGAATCTTGACAAACAACTTTTAATTACTACACACACAAAATAGTTTTAATTTTGCTGTCACAACAAAAATATTTTAATAAAGAAAAAATAAATTACAGTTTGTTATTATGCGAGGCATGCTATCAAATTACTCTTTTGGGTACAGTTTCCCATAATTTCACATGCTAATGCAGCAAAGCACCCAAATATACATTTATGTAAATTCCATAACAATAATCTTCATGAATATTCCAAGCTTTTGTCCCTCTTGATTGAGAATTGTGGTGTTCTCCTGTTGGCTGACGTCTTTTGTATAAACAGTAGGACTAAGAATAGGGACTGTAGAGTAGACATTACGCCAGAATAGTTCTTACAAGAATTTTCTTTTCAACAATCTGAAAAAAAGGAGATTAAACAAATATGAGCCAAGTTGTGTGTGTAGCTTTATTTATACTCCACATTGGGTTCAATGTACAGGCTACATACAGTATCTGACACTTATATGATAGTATTCATTTGGCTTATAGGTGGTCTCCAAAATCTGGACATGGTCCACATAGCTGCTATCAGAGTTTTACAGTAGTTGATGAAAGTTGTATATCAAAAGGTACATGGCCAGTCCTATTTATACATATAGGCAATATAGGGACATCATCACAGATTAAGGAGGTAATACAAAAATCACAGTAGGGGTTGAGAGTCAAATGAACATGTTATGTGGAACTGGGAGTTATACACATATAACAAGGCAAGCTGTGAATCACATGCACATAATGGAGCTTAAAGTTATGTACACAGGTGGAGTAAGGAGTTTTCAGCATATTACAAATGGAATTGGGAGCTATACACAAATGTAAAAGACCTAGGACTCTTAACATGCACAGAGTTTACAATATGGAATCCAAGAATTCCTACTCTGTATGTTGAGGGAACAGCCAGTTCTGAAGTGTCCCTAATGTGATATTAAGCCTCTATTAGATTTAAAACATGAATTTTGCCAATACATTCCTTACCAGTAGAAGGGACTGAACCAAACACCAGCGTAGAGAAAGTTGTATAAAGGCAATTGGATGTCCACATAGCTGGCTCTGTAGAGATAAATACGATTACTATCACACAGATAATGTCAAACACAAGTTGAGACGACAACGAAACCCTTGAAGAGCCTTGCAGGTTATGGTCAATAAAATTAGCTTTATGCCTTCATGACTTGTGGCAGTTGGTTTGCACAAAGGACTTGTTCATCCACAATTAATTCTAGAACACTTTTAGTGACATGTTGTATGAATTATGCTTTCATCTGCAGTATTATCACACCAAGGGGCGACATTGGTGGTGTACAGGGGAGCTGTAGTCAGGGGTCCCATGGAAAGAAGGGTCCCAAGATGGAAAAGCATTATTCTTGTGTAACAAAAGGGACAGAACTTGCAGGAATGGGTGGGATTTGGGTGCACCATGGGAGGAAGTTTTGCCATAATTGGGGCAGTCAGGACAGGCCATAGGTGCAACAGTACATGGGAGTTTTTTTTCTACTTTCGGGGTCCCATTTTACCTGATATGGTCCACCATATAGAGGGGCAAAGTGACCAGTACGCTAATAATTAGGGCCCTCTAGGGTCTACCTTCAAAGGAAGTAAAGGATCAGTGTAATAACAGGACATGTTCAGTAAGATATACATTATGGGGGAGATTTATTAAGGTTCAAATAGTAAATTCAAATTTTTTAACATTGTTTTGCCAAAAGAAATTTGAATTTAAAATTACCAACTCAAATGTAATTTCAAATGTGAGATGTATCACATCTCGACCATGGAAACAGTTCTAATTTAAATATTCACCACCTAAAACCTGCTGGATTCATTTACAAGTCAATGGCAGAGGTCCGTTGACTCATTTGAAGATATTAATAGCCTTCCTGAGAAGAAGAAAAACTCGAATCTTGTTTTATTCCAATTCGATTCAAGTTTTCAGGTCAGTAACATTTGTTCAAATTTGAGACATTCAAGTTTTTTCTTAAATAAAATAACATTTTCGAGTTTTGAGTACATTCAAATGTATTATTATAAAATAGAATTCACATAAACTCGAAATTTGTTGTACAAATTGAACACTGTATGTAGACCCAAATTATTGATTCCACTTTCAACATTGCAGATGATTTGTAGAGAATTTATAAGGCACAAACTGGTTATTGTACTCACCACAAATCCTCTTAGCCCTCTTGTAAAAGGACCTGTAATCGCAATCACAAAAACATAGCAAGATTGATTATGGAGTACATGTACAAGCTAAAAAGGGTACACATTGCCCTGCTCTGGTTGGTTGTCTGCACTAAAACTATTTTATATAAGTAGTACATTTATGGATTTGCTACTTAAATATTACTTTCATTGCACATGGTCATTTATATAGCTATTATTTATATCAGGGAAATAGATGGGGAAGAGATGTACCTCTGTGAGGAGAGTAATCAAATAGGATGCATTCAGCTATCAGTGCCAATATAGCTCGGAAATTTTTCTCTCCTGTATAGTGTAGAGCTTTAGTGCCATGAGGCATGGTCTCCTCAGTGCTGAAGAGAAAGACATCTTGAGCCTTATAAGCAATGCTGGGCTGATTCCTTAGGATTGCAGCCTTATCGTCATCGTTGCTCCTCTCCATGTGATCAACAACCACCGTAACTTTCTCTTTTCCTACAGATTAAACAATAACATTGCAATAGAACATACATTAAACTTGCAAAAACAATGTTGCTAAGTCATTGACATTTTTAAAAGCCAGATATCATAGAATACTGACTTTTGGGTTCAAGCTCCCCTTTGAGGTCCAACTGTTGGTCACAGACCTTTTTACCTCATGCCAAGCTTAAACACATATGAAAGAATATGTATTATCAATTTAGTCACAGGTGAAAGATGTATGTATATATTTGTAACAATATTGAGTGCTACAGGATCCTGAACTTCTAGGCCCATGTCACTTACACGGTTACAATTTCATTGGTTGGTTGACTGATTATGATGTCTTACAATAAAGTCTCACCAAGATTTTTATAGAGTGTATCCAGTTCCTCATTGTAGATGGAATCTGTCACATCAGTGATGTTGATTCTGCCTCTTGTATTTGAGTGATATAGGATGGCAAACTGGCACTTTGCGACTGCCTCTTGGAATTCCGACCAGTTTCTATTCGATATCTGAAAGGGTTGCACATATATAGTGCACCATCTCTGGGATTGGAGCTTGTCAATAAGCCAGCTGTATTCGCTCTTCCCATCTCTAGTGAATAGTCCAACACTGATCTTTGTGCTACGTAGATGTATCAGTAGGAACTGACAGTTAAAAAAAAAAAGGTATATTGATGCATAATACAAATGTAAGGTTACCAAAAACAATAACACAACACAATTTTAAAGAAAATGAAGATTGAAGTTGAAGCACATCAGTCCTCTCATCTAATTGGCCCTGATAAAAAAATTCTGTCAGTTGGACAAAAGGAAGTGAAAAGTATCTGAATCTCTACGGCTCGTATTCGCTTCCTGCTGTTCCGATTGTTAGGTCAGTTGACCCAAATGAATGGACCTATAGAAAGGTAGCCTCTGTCCATCCAGCCTGTGGGCCGATTGATTGGAATAATGATAGGAATAAATGAGATCTGCCTGTCTCAAATGGGTCATGGAATTGGTTGCTAGTCAACAGCTGGACATCCATATTCCCAAACCTTTATCATTTCCTGTGCAACCTGAAAGGACTGAAGGTACACTACGGAACCACTTAAAGACACCCAGAAAGGCTTTTCTTCCAGACATTTTTATTTATGCAAGCATTCCCGACTACAACAGGCAGGAACTGAAATCACCTTAAAGGGCCACAGGTAACATTTTTTGTACCATGTTAGCCTGTTGAAACTTTTGATATACAGCAAAACTAAAGTGGTGTAAAGGTGATACCTTTATTGGCTAACTAAAATGATAATCACAGTAAGCTTTCACAGTATGATGTAGAGAGTGATATTCTGAGACATTTTGCAATTGGTTTTCATTTTTTCATTTGTAGTTTTAGAGTTATTTAGCTTTTTATTCAGCAGCTCTCCAGTTTGCAATTTCAGCCATCTGCTTACTGGAGTCGAAATTACCCTTAGAAATAGGAGAGGTTTGAATAGAAAGATGACTCATTAAAAAGTATCCATAAAGACACATTTGTAGCCTTACAGAGCATTTGTTTTTAGATGGGGCAGTGACCCCTGTTTGAAAGCTGGAAAGTTAAGGCTAAGGAATCAATGCAGGTAGACTTTCATGTGGGGGGCCACAAAAGGGGACAGAACTGTGTTAGAGTATCACTATCATGCTAAAAATGAGGAGGAAGAGGTGAACCCTTCCTTAAGTCTTCATGTACACCATTAAATGTTTTGTTAGCATGAAAGCATTAGGGGTTATTTAAACCTATGGTTTCCACCTGTCCAGATTTGACCCGGACAGCCTGGTTGTCTGGGTCAAAACCGGACAGGTGGAAACTATATGCTCACAAAACATTTAATGGCCTGCCCAGTTTTCCTAATTTGGAAAAGCGGTCATAATTCCCTAAGATTTATGCAGCAAAAAACACCAACCTCCATGTTATAGCTCCGCCCACCAACCCGCCCATGAAATTTCAATGTCCCGCCCACAGCATCATCATCCCTCCCCCATGATGTCATTGGTCTGCCCCCTGCCTGAAGCTCCTCGTGGGGAAAGGTGGCAAACCTATTTAGGTACAAAAAAGGAGGGTTGTGGGTGCACTCCTAAGGCCATATAAAAACATATTTAAGTACAATAATCCCCTGTCTAAATGATTCAACGAATATGCAAGTGCATGTATTTAAAAAAGAAAAACATGTTTTTTTGTTACGAAGTTATGATCATAAAATTGATAAGCCACCATAACACATCAAGGTAAACCCCACACGGTGGTCCCAGTGATCATAATAAAAAAGGTCATATACCTCTCTGCTTAACAGCATTACTCGGAGTACTTAAATATGTTATTATATAGACTTCAAGAGTGCACCGACAACCCTCCTTTTTTGTACCTGGCAACCCTATTTAGACCCCAGACAGAATTCAGAGAGCACTAAAAGGAACACAGTGAGACTAGTGCCCCTGGAATAACATTTCTATGTGTCTCGTTCACCCTGCTAAATTGCTTATGGGCACTATATTCTACAACACAAAGTCTTACCTTATATATACACTCCTGTAGCGTGGATACAATCCAGTTGAAAAATCCCATTATACACTTAAAAAAAAAGCAAAAATCATTAACCAAAATCTCATACATACCCACAGTCTGCCTCTCTCTTATGTACCCACTTCCTGAGCCCACCCATTTCTTTTATTCCCACAACTGTAGTCTCCTCCTGTGTTAAAGGGGACCTCCATCCAAACAAAATGTAGGCTTTTTTGAAAACACAGTGCCACTGTGTTCTACAGTTTTCATTTGTATGTTGTAAATTTTAAGAAAAATTTGCTCCACGGCAAGCTTTTTTTCTAGAAGGACAAATTTATTTACCACATTAGAGTTAATAAAAGGGATTTAGCATCTTAGCGGCGAGCCCTAAATTTAACTTCTCACCAGCTGCTCAGAGCCGACTGAGCATAGAGTGTCAAAGACACTTTCCAAGATGGTGACCCCCTGTGACAAGTGTGAAGTCCTGGATTATTGCTGCTATTGACAAGCTCAAACTTTAGGCTGGTGCAGTAGGTTCAGTATAACATTCAGCAACTTTATCAATAATCATTTTTAGGGTTTAATTCTCATTTAAGGGGCACTGTTAAACCCTACATAGTCTGCATGTTTAGGCCACTTAAAGGAAAACTATAACCCCCAAACAATGTATGTCTCTATTAAAAGATACTGAGTAAAACAGCTCATGTGTAAAACCCTGCTTCATGTAAATGAACCATTATCATAATAATATACTTTTTTAGTAGTATTTGCCATTGGGTACCGTATATACTCGAGTATAAGCCGACCCGAGTATAAGCCGAGGTAACTAATTTTACCTATGAAAACTGGGAAAACTTATTGACTCTAGTATAAGCCTAGACACAACTACAGCCCTGTCTCCCAGCAGCGCACATTCCGCCAAAGCGACCCCCCAGCGATCAACCGGACTTCTTTGCAAAGTTGATGATGACAGAGAATTGCCAAACGGATTACTGTGTGCATTGTCCCACTGTCCCACTACCATGTGCAGAGGGTGCTGTGTGATATTGCCATCACTGTTAATCTTTCGTATAACCAACAGAGGGTGCTGTGTGATATTGCAGTCACTGTTATTCTTTCATATAACCAACAGAGGGCGCTGTGTGATATTGCCATCACTGTTATTCTTTCGTATAACCAACAGAGGGTGCTGTGTGATATTGCAGTCACTGTTATTCTTTCATATAACCAACAGAGGGTGCTGTGTGATATTGCAGTCACTGTTATTCTTTCATATAACCAACAGAGGGCGCTGTGTGATATTACAGTCACTGTTATTCTTTCATATAACCAACAGAGGGCATTGTGGGATATTGCAGTCTCTCCCCAAGTGAACTGTTGGTATAGGAATGATTAAAAGTGACTCCAATCTCAGCTTCTCGGGTCGGGTACCGCTGACCCGAGTATAAGCCGAGGTAGACTTTTTAAGCACATTTTGGATGCTGAAAAACTCGCTTATACTCGGGTATATACGGTAATCATAAATAGAAAATTGCCATTTTAAAAAATAAGGGCCACCCCCTGAGATCGTACGAGCACTAAAAGGAACACAGTGAGACTAGTGCCCCTGGAATAACATTTCTATGTGTCTCGTTCACCCTGCTAAATTGCTTATGGGCACTATATTCTACAACAAAAAGTCTTACCTTACATATACACTCCTGTAGCGTGGATACAATCCAGTTGAGAAATCCCATTATACACTTAAAAAAAAAGCAAAAATCATTAACCAAAATCTCATACATACCCACAGTCTGCCTCTCTCTTATGTACCCACTTCCTGAGCCCACCCATTTCTTTTATTCCCACAACTGTAGTCTCCTCCTGTGTTAAAGGGGACCTCCATCCAAACAAAATGTAGGCTTTTTTGAAAACACAGTGCCACTGTGTTCTACAGTTTTCATTTGTATGTTGTAAATTTTAAGAAAAATTTGCTCCACGGCAAGCTTTTTTTCTAGAAGGACAAATTTATTTACCACATTAGAGTTAATAAAAGGGATTTAGCATCTTAGCGGCGAGCCCTAAATTTAACTTCTCACCAGCTGCTCAGAGCCCACTGAGCATAGAGTGTCAAAGACACTTTCCAAGATGGTGACCCCCTGTGACAAGTGTGAAGTCCTGGATTATTGCTGCTATTGACAAGCTCAAACTTTAGGCTGGTGCAGTAGGTTCAGTATAACATTCAGCAACTTTATCAATAATCATTTTTAGGGTTTAATTCTCATTTAAGGGGCACTGTTAAACCCTACATAGTCTGCATGTTTAGGTCACTTAAAGGAAAACTATAACCCCCAAACAATGTATGTCTCTATTAAAAGATACTGAGTAAAACAGCTCATGTGTAAAACCCTGCTTCATGTAAATGAACCATTATCATAATAATATACTTTTTTAGTAGTATTTGCCATTGGGTACCGTATATACTCGAGTATAAGCCGACCCGAGTATAAGCCGAGGTAACTAATTTTACCTATGAAAACTGGGAAAACGTATTGACTCTAGTATAAGCCTAGACACAACTACAGCCCTGTCTCCCAGCAGCGCACATTCCGCCAAAGCGACCCCCCCAGCGATCAACCGGACTTCTTTGCAAAGTTGATGATGACAGAGAATTGCCAAACGGATTACTGTGTGCATTGTCCCACTGACCCACTACCATGTGCAGAGGGTGCTGTTTGATATTGCCATCACTGTTAATCTTTCGTATAACCAACAGAGGGTGCTGTGTGATATTGCAGTCACTGTTATTCTTTCATATAACCAACAGAGGGTGCTGTGTGATATTGCAGTCACTGTTATTCTTTCATATAACCAACAGAGGGCGCTGTGTGATATTACAGTCACTGTTATTCTTTCATATAACCAACAGAGGGCATTGTGGGATATTGCAGTCTCTCCCCAAGTGAACTGTTGGTATAGGAATGATTAAAAGTGACTCCAATCTCAGCTACTCGGGTCGGGTACCGCTGACCCGAGTATAAGCCGAGGTAGACTTTTTAAGCACATTTTGGATGCTGAAAAACTCGCTTATACTCGGGTATATACGGTAATCATAAATAGAAAATTGCCATTTTAAAAAATAAGGGCCACCCCCTGAGATCGTACGAGCACTAAAAGGAACACAGTGAGACTAGTGCCCCTGGAATAACATTTCTATGTGTCTCGTTCACCCTGCTAAATTGCTTATGGGCACTATATTCTACAACACAAAGTCTTACCTTACATATACACTCCTGTAGCGTGGATACAATCCAGTTGAGAAATCCCATTATACACTTAAAAAAAAAGCAAAAATCATTAACCAAAATCTCATACATACCCACAGTCTGCCTCTCTCTTATGTACCCACTTCCTGAGCCCACCCATTTCTTTTATTCCCACAACTGAAGTCTCCTCCTGTGTTAAAGGGGACCTCCGTCCAAACAAAATGTATGCTTTTTTGAAAAGTAAACATCGATTCAAGCAACTTTGCAATATACATCAGTTAAAAAAATATGCAGCCTTTTCATGATTTTTTACATAAAATGCTCTGCAACTGTTACCTAAGCCTAGCTGCCTGTTTTGCTGCTGATAGCAGTTAGCTGTCCTCAGCCTGCCTTCAATCCCACAATTGTCCCTCCTCCCCTTCTGTATTTCAAATAATGCAGAAAGAGAACAGTTTTTTAGCTGGATTTTAGCGTAAAAAAGTGGTCTTTATTCCTCATGCACGTTTACCTTCATACACAGCTGCAAAATGATCCAGTCTGTTTCTTTTGCCCTGGCACCGGCTCTTTCTATACCATGCAGGCTGCTCATGTCTTGCTATTCTGAGTGGAGGAAAGTGAAACTGAAAGTGTTTTGGTTCCTCGTGTTCTGCGTCTGCAGTGTCGTAATCCATGCCTCAGGGAGGTGGCAGACGGGGAGATTAGTTGCCCAGCATGGAAACGCAGACAAGTATGAGGATAACAAAAAAATGGCTAAAATCAAACCTAAGAATCCAATGCTAAACATTGTGCCACTGTGTTCTACAGTTTTCATTTGTATGTTGTACATTTTAAGAAAAATTTGCTCCACGGCAAGCTTTTTTTCTAGAAGGACAAATTTATTTACCACATTAGAGTTAATAAAAGGGATTTAGCATTTTAGCGGCGAGCCCTAAATTTAACTTCTCACCAGCTGCTCAGAGCCGACTGAGCATAGAGTGTCAAAGACACTTTCCAAGATGGTGACCCCCTGTGACAAGTGTGAAGTCCTGGATCATTGCTGCTATTGACAAGCTGAAACTTTAGGCTGGTGCAGTAGGTTCAGTATAACATTCAGCAACTTTATCAATAATCATTTTTAGGATTTAATTCTCATTTAAGGGGCACTGTTAAACCCTACATAGTCTGCATGTTTAGGCCACTTAAAGGAAAACTATAACCCCCAAACAATGTAGGTCTCTATTAAAAGATACTGAGTAAAACAGCTCATGTGTAAAACCCTGCTTCATGTAAATGAACCATTATCATAATAATATACTTTTTTAGTAGTATTTGCCATTGGGTACCGTATATACTTGAGTATAAGCCGACCCGAGTTTAAGCCAAGGTACCTAATTTTACCTATGAAAACTGGGAAAACTTATTGACTCTAGTATAAACCTAGACACAACTACAGCCCTGTCTCCTAGCAGCGCACATTCTGCCAAAGCGACCCCCCAGCGATCAACCAGACTTCTTTGCAAAGTTGATGATGACAGAGAATTGCCAAACGGATTACTGTGTGCATTGTCCCACTGTCCCACTACCATGTGAAGAGGGTGCTGTGTGATATTGCAGTCATTGTTATTCTTTCATATAACCAACAGAGGGCATTGTGGGATATTGCAGTCTCTCCCCAAGTGAACTGTTGGTATAGGAATGATTAAAAGTGACTCCAATCTCAGCTACTCGGGTCGGGTACCGCTGACCCGAGTATAAGCCGAGGTAGACTTTTTAAGCACATTTTGGATGCTGAAAAACTCGCTTATACTCGGGTATATACGGTAATCATAAATAGAAAATTGCCATTTTAAAAAATAAGGGCCACCCCCTGAGATCGTACGATTCACAGTGTACACATACAAACCACATGTAAGGTCACATGAGCCAATTAACAGACAGAGTTCTGCCTTTTGCTTCCTCACTTCTTCCTGTTACAGTTAGATTTCGAGTATTTCTGGTCAGGTGATCTCTGAGGCAGCACAGATAGAGTCACAAAATGGTGGTTCAAGGCAAGAGATGTAAAAGGGCAATATTTATGTAAATATATATTCCAGTTTGGTAAGATTCTTTAATATGTCATTCAATTTGATATAAACTATCTGTTACTTAAGTATTCATTTTGGGGGTATAGTTTTCCTTTAACTGCTGGCTTACTCACCAAGGATACTAACCCACTCAAACTCTGCTATGTAGTTGGAGGCTGCTCACTGAATATCTCATTTGCCTAGAATACCTAAACATCCCAAATTCTATGACTAGCTATTCCTTGATCTGAGACCTCTAGTCATGACTTTTTTAGGGTCTCCCCCTTGGAACTGTCTCTTCATTGGGATCTTCCACCCCTTGTGCTGATCTTTATCTTCTTTCCTTCACTGAGGGGGTTGCAAGAAAGGCTGGTGTTCATTCCCCTTCCTTATTTATATCAAGTGGGGGTCACCTGCACTAGTAGAACGTCTTTAGCTCAATATATATTTTTAATTCTTTGAAAATGTTACTGACTTACAACAGGCAATTCATAGTTTACCGTCACCTTGAAGACTACCTCCCTCTAGCTTAAGTGATACCATAGAAATCAGTACATTGGTCATGGCTAAGGCTTTAGAAAATTAATCATATTCTAGGAATAGTTTACCTTTAACACATGACCTTTGCACATACTGACTGTTCAACTGTTTGTCATTGACTTTTTGCTTTCACTTTCTATATGACACATATAGACGCAGTAAGTATTCCATAAAAGACGTTTTATGTTGCCCTGCTGTTCTGGAATGTTTTTTCCTTGAATCATTATTGACAGGTTAAGGGCACAGGATACATTTTTTTATTTTTTTCCAAATATTCTGAACATTTCTTTTGGATCTTTGAGGCCGCAGGCGCACAGGTGAGGTTGTACAGTTGCTCTCTAAGCTGCTCTCCAGGAAAATGTAAAATCCAAGGGAAAAAAGGGTGCCACTTGCCTTGACCATGAAAAAAACGGCTTCAATTCTGGCAAAACATAAAATTTAAGTACGTAAAATTAGGGTTCTACTGTACTGTACTGAACTCATACTGAAACTAAATTCTGCCAATTATTTTAATTAAATAATGCATATTTTATGATTTGTTGCATTTATAAAGTAGTATTGGAGTATTATTTTCTTAGAATTAGTATAAATACATATAATAAGCCTGGATAAACAACATTACCCTCCATCAACTCCATCCTCCATCACCCTTGCCTTACAGATCAGCAGGGGTCCATTATGCAGGGGCTTATTCTGTGAGTGGAAATCTAATTATCTATAAACGGGCAAGAATAAAACATGGAGTGGCTTATAAAAGACAACCATTTTTTGTAATCAACAATAGGCAAAAACTATGTTTAGTACAAGCCTTATTCATTGCAATGTGGTTACTGGGGCATTGTGGGACATTGGAGCTATACTGCACATTTATATACACTTAGGGGTTATTTATTAACGCCTGAATGCTAAAAACGCGGAACAGTCTAGTTTTTTAGACTATAAAATCCAAATTTTTAGTGGAAAAAAACTTGAATTTTTCGGGATTTATTATACACCGAGGATGGAAAAAGTCAGAATTCAAAAACCCAGCATCTCAGACCTGCCGAGGTTTTATATAAGCCAATGGGAGAAGTCCCGAAGATATCCTAATATAACATGGGTTTTGTGAAATAATCCGAAGATTTTGTGGTTTCGGGCAAAAATCCAAACAAAAAAAAAAATTGTTTTCGGGTGGAAAATCCAAGAAATTCATGTGATTCGAATTTTCAATTGTTTATTTTTTTTATTTTTTCCAAGCACAGGAAATTTTCAGGAACATGTATTGATAAATAAAGGGGAAATAACCCATGCAGATGTGGTCGGAGTTTATTTCAGAAAATAATGAGATCTTTTTGGATTTTGATATATAAACCCCTTAGACTGTAAGATCTACGGGGCAGGGACCTCCTTCCCACTGTCTCTTACCACAAAGCACTTAGAACTTTGTCCTGATATGAATTCTGTATATATTTATTGTGTGCTTTGTCTTCCCCGTGCATATTTTTATATATATATATATTGTACTTTTTATGCACTGCGGCTCCTTAACAGCCTTTACAAATAAAGTTATACATACATACATTTAAAATTCTAGCCATGAAATGTTAACCCACGCGTTACTGTTACATCTGAAAATCCATAATTTTTCTTCTATTCATTTGTTTATTCATTGTATTGTTCTGTCTGTCCTTACAGATGATTCTTTCTGTTACCATACTGTGTACCACTGTTGCTGGAGAAGCCCAGATACAATGAAGATACAGGCTGTAAAGTGGTGTCTTCCATGGGTAATATTTTTTTTGACAGATGTAAAATAAAGCTGTGGTGGTGTAAAGAGCTTCTCGAGAAATAGGGTTGGTCATGTGGAGATGTAAAATTTATATATTTGGCACACGGTGCTTATTGCAGCAACCAAGCAATACATAGACAATACATGCTACCTATGAAGTTTTCCCTATTTGTTTCCCGGTTAAGGCCTTTTGCTGTAGTCAGTGACTTTGCACGTGCTCAGTGACTCTTCAGTGCTTACTAACTACTGATATTGCAATATTACTTCTGGCATCAGAACGCATTAGTAAGTTGACTCATAATAAAGCACAAAGAATACTACACTAGAAACCTCAGTCTGCTTGCCCCTTCAAACATTCAGTTGTCTTACAAAATATTACATATTGTGCTTACACCATATTGTATGTGCTATTATTATGATACTGAATCATTTTTACAAGTGGATCATTAACCAGGATCTGTATAAACCACATTTTGTACAACACTGCACAGAATCTGCATAATAAAAGTCCTTTGCAAGTTAAGATAGTCATACACAGACCAAGTCGGGAGTTTATTGGCCAGTGTATGAGGAGCTCTGAAAGGTTTCACCAATCAATATCTGGCTGTATATTGTATATTGAAGACATTTCACTACTCATCCGAGCAGCTTCTTCAGTACAACTGATTGGTATGGGAAATTTTCATCATATAAACACTTCCACTAATCCAATCACAATGGCACATTGTAACTCTTCAAAGAGGTGACATCTGAAGAAATTCAGATAGGTGTAGATTCTGTGTAGTTACTGTGATAGGATTATCCAATGTGGCATGCAACTCCTAGATACAGGTGTTACTTTTGAGAGTTGCATGAATGGACGTGTGAAGTGTTCTGAAACTGCCGGGGTACAGATGTTAGAACAGCATTGAATGTAGCAGACAGGTGGTGTCGAAGGCCCCCGCCTCTGTTCAGGGATGGTTTCTCCACCTTGACATGAATCGTCTCTTTCACGTCTCGTTCAAACCAGCGATCTTCTTTATCCAAGATTTGGACCTTGCTATCTTCAAAGGAGTGTCCCTTGTCTTTTAGGTGTAGAAAGACAGCTGAGTCTTGCCCTGTAGAGTTCTCCCTCCTGTGCTGAGCCATTCGCTTGGAGAGCAGTTGTTTTGTCTCCCCAATGTATAGATCTGTGCACTCCTCGCTACACTGGACATATAATGTAATACATAAGATTGTGGTTGTACAAAGTGGCAGGTTGCGCTAAGATTAGACTGCAGGAGGAGCAAATTACAGCTTCACAAAATGAGTAATATCCCTTTGCTACTTTGAATAAATTCGCAAAACGCCCGCGAAAATTAACCGTAAAAAATTTACCAGCGTCAAAAAAAAATTTCGCCAGTGTCCGAAAAAACGGCCGCCGGCGTCAAAAACGGGCGCCGGCATCAAATACGAGACGCCGGCGCCGTTCTGAGAATTTTCCGGGAAACGGTGCAAATTCGCCCATCACTAGCAAGGATTTGTGGGCCTGTTTTATGCTCTGAAGGATGGATTTCAGAAGTATCCTTGGTATGGGATTATGTGTGGCTGTTTTTGAATCCTTTAACCATAGGGGGCGCCATTCTGGCAGTGAAGTTTTGTACAGGTATGGGATCCATGATCTGGAAACCTCATTTTCTATAAAGCTCCAAGTTATGGAAGAGCAGTCTCCCATTGACTCCATTTTATCCAAATGTGTAAAAAAAGATTTCCTTTTTCTGTGTAATAATAAAACAGTAGCTTGTACTTGATCCCAACTAAGATATAATTAATCCTTATTGGAAGCAAAACCAGCCTATTGGGTTTATTTAGTGTTTACATGATTTTCTAGTAGACTGAAGGTATGAAGATCCAAAATGTGGAAAGATCCGTCTGGAACCTCCAGGATCTGAGCATTCTAGTAACAAGTCCCATACCTATAAGTACAAGAGTATACCTGCTTTACCTGGCTGTGCAGAATGCATCATAATAATGGCGCTCCCACCTATATATTATGCTTAATACATTTCCATCATTTTACATCTTCCTAGAATTTATACCATTTGTTTCTGGTCTCTTGGAAAACTGCTTTTAAAAACGTTTACGCATTACAAAGTGTTTTGTAGCTGTTTACATTATTATATACTGAATGTGAAACTATTTAAACCGTTTTGTGCCTTTACTGGGACTAACTGGAAGCAATAAATAATAAACAAATAGCTAATGGTCACTACTTTATGCCATTCTTTTCCAGCCACTGCTCATTTAACCCCAGTACTTCCAGATCTGACCACAAATCCCAACCTGAGTCTACTGACTGTATATCTATCTGTTCAGTGTGGAGCTACTGATCACAGCAGAACACAAGAAAGGCCAAAGGAGAAAGACAGAGAAACTGAAATAAAAAAGTTTTTTAATTTACCTTTTTTACCGCACTATGGTGTCTAGTGTCATTATCTGGATTTATACATTTTATAAATAAGGCTGTATCTATAACACAATCAATGAAACAAGAAAAAAAATGTTCACCGCTTAATAATGCAGCCATGTAAGATCTTTACGATTAAATTCTACATAGTAATTATGTCCCAAGTGGTTAGAATTAGTGATGGGTGAATTTATTCTGCAGGCGCGAATTTGTGGTGAATTCACACGATCTGCCGAAGGCAAATAAATTCGCGAAACCCCTGGCGAATGTGTGGCGAATGTTTCACAAATTTTTGCCATTTCGCAGGAAATTTGCAAATTTTTTGGTGAATCGAAACAGCCCAAATTCGCCCATCACTTTTTAGAATAGTTTGCACAATAAGGGGCATATTTATCAAAGGTCAAGTTATAGAGTTTTTACCTTGAATCTCGAATAGTATCTTATTTAAGAAAAACCTCAAACGTCTAAAACTTTATAGAATATTACTGCCCAAAAACGTAAATCGAATTCAACTAAACTCGAATTGTTTTTTCTCTGGAAAAAAAAACTGTGAAAGTCAGGAAGTCTATTAACATCTCCAAATGGCTCAACGGACCTCTGCCATTGACTTCTACATGAACTCTGCAGGTTGTAGGTGGCGAATAGTCGAATTCGACTTGTTCCCAAACTCAAGGTATGATTACATTTGAATTTTAATTCCAGTTTGGATTATTCCCAACTCAAATTTGTGACTTCAAAGCAATTTGGCAAATTTTTGGTGAAGCGAAACAGGTCAGATTTGCCCATCACTATATTAACCATAATATGTTTCATGCTTGACTGGATTTTGGATACTGATGTTCCTGTAAAGCGGTAGTTGACATACAACACAACATACTGTTTACTTTCATTACAGATGATTTCCATAACAAGTGTCAGATTATTGAGTGTTCCTTACTCCAACCTCTTATCCTCTTGGATGACAGACCTGCAGTACAACTTGATGTCAAAAGCAAATATTTGGTATTGGATAAACAATATTGTTAGTGCCGCAGAACAGACTTTGCATAAACATTTGTTTCTAAAATAAAGGATACTTTCATATGTTTTAATTTTATTAAATAAAACATGTTATTCCTTTTCTAGATCGTTTCTATTCTGTGTGATGCCCAATAAAAGTCAATACATGGTTACTGGTGTCATATATGAATTTAGACCAAAAATAAAATCCTTCTCTTTACTCTCTTTATCCCTGAGCAATTTGAGCTCTTTGCTTTTCCAGACGAGTCCAAAACACTTGAAATGCCCACCCCCACCATATTGCTCTTTCTATGATTCAACAAGGGCTTAGTGGTGATTAACACTGAATGGTTGATTTCAAAACTTTTGGTTTATTTTTCGGGCTGTTGTCCTAAAGCAGTGTTGCTCAAGCAGCAGTGTAGTTATACACTCCTTAACAAACTTATAGCTAAAGAATAGTCTTGTAGAAACTAATCCTGATCTAATCCTGAGAGCAATTCTTTCCATAAAGTAAGAATGACCTGTTATTTTACAATGGAGGAAGCAACTTGATAAGAAAAATGTTAAATAACTCAAAACCCAATATAAAAAAAGGCCAGTGATTTAGAGATTAACTTCCCCTTCATCCCTTTTCTAAGTATCCTGTGCCTATAGGAATACAGATGGCTGCAAACCAGAGCAGTACCATATGCAACAGGTCTGTTGACTCCCACTCACCTTTCAATGTGCACAGTTCGTAAAATCAGATAAGGTGCACTGCATTATAGTTTTGCTCAATATACAGTAGGTCGATTTTTGTAAAAACATTTACTATGGCAACCTAACATGTAGCAGTGAACTTTGCACTCCTTTCTTTATAGCAGTATGTGTGTGATTATAGTTTCTCTTTGAAGCACTTAAAAGGGACCTATTGCAAAAATGACAATTTAATATAAACTGCATCTGACCGAAATGAGACACTTTCTAAATATAATCAATTAATCATTCTGTACCGTTAATGAAATTACCAAGTTGCTCTTCCCTCCCCCATCTCAGCAACCTGTCTCTCTTTGTTCTCTGTTAATGAGGTAGGCAGAGTCATCTTTGATTAACAGTTAAGTCTAAAGGTGGCCATATACTGAGAGATCCGCTCGTTTTGCGATGTCGCCAAACGAGCGGATCTCTCCCCGATATGCCCACCTTGAGGTGGGCAATATCGGGCTGATCTGATCGTGGGCCCTAGGGCCCAACGATCGGATCCTAACGCATGGGAAACAGGGGTCAGATCGCGGGACCGCATCAACGAACAGATGCGGCCGCGATCCGACGGGATTTTTCGTCCCATCCGATAGAGATCTGGCCGACTTTTGGCCAGATCTCGATCGGTGAAGCCCGACGGGGGGCCCCATACACGGGCCAATAAGCTGCCGAGACGGTCTGTCGGCAGCTTTTATTGGCCCGTGTATGGCCACCTTAATACAGCCTTTGAGGGGGGTTGCTCCATTTGCCAAGAAAGATGCTTTAGACCTCAATCTTTCAAAATAACTGGCTCTGATGTAAATCCTGTTTTTCATTAGAGAAGTATTACAATTAGGGATGGGCAAATTTTTTCACCTTGTTTCGCCGCGAAAATGACGTCAGAAAAAATGCGTCAAAAAAAAAAACAACGCACGTCAAAAAAATTTCGACACCCATAAACTTTAATGGGTGTCGGCGACATTTCGCTGGTGGAGAATTTTTGCCAAAGCTAAACCGGTCAAATTCGCCCAAGCCTTAATTACGATCATTCCTGAATCATACAGTGAATGCCTAGAGAGAGGAAGACACTGCTATAGTTATTGTAAGTATCTTGCTATAGGGACTAATTTACAAACATTGTAAGTGCTAAATTGCACTTGTTCAGTAATCAGTACCAATGAAGTGGATACTTAGAACTAATCTACAGTGTATCTGAACCTCTGTTTGAAGTAAAACATAGTGCTAATACAGGCCAATACATGTCTCACTGGTAATATGACAGACTGAGAATGAAAATAGATGTGTATAAAGTATTAGGAAAGAAACCCCCGGTCAGAGAAGATGCCATGGGGAGTAAGGAATATATAAGGAATATATTATGATTTGCATCCCTGATAAAATACACAGGTGCCCTGCCCCTTACATCACAATTGTACATTGGGCAACAATCCAATGATCTTTACATAAGCCATAATGATCATTCCAGAATTTATCCGCTGCAAGAAGGGAGAAATCTGAACAGGCTGGTACAAAGATCTTTACATCCCAAAGCTCTTTACAGCTGTAGTACATGCTACTATGGATCTAATGGCTTGTGACTGGAGCAACTGCTTAATTTATAAACCTGTGGAACTTCATCACTAACATGTTTATCATGTCTGTTAATTTCCATTCCTGGATAAAAGGGCAAAGCTTGAACCCAAGTGACCTCTTTATTGTTACCCTGGCTTTCTCCAACATGGTCTTTTCTGTCACAGATGGAGCCTATACTATATGCATCGTTGTTATCCAAATCAGTAACTTTGGGGCTTATCAATTCTACGTGCAATATTCCATCAGGATGTATGTGCTCTTCAGCAATTCATGGCTCAGCGGCTGCCTGTGTTTCTTCTACTTTGTGAAAGTCAGTAACTTTAAGCCTGGTGACCTGGCTTGGCTCAAATCAAAGATCCACACTCTCATGCCAAGGCTAATACTGGGAGCTCAAGTGTTCTCCATCCTGAACTCACTTTGTATATGTTAGGATTTTCTAAGGCAAACATTGAAATTACTTCGAAATTTGATCCTTGATAAATCTGCCCCTAAATATTGCAGATTATGGAATAGATGATTTTTACAATGTATTTTTCTTGTTGATCAATTGTAATATTCCTTTCCTGATTATAGTAGTCACCACCAGCCTTATCATTGCCTCACTCTACAAGCACACTCGTCATATGCAGCAAAATATGGGAGAGTTTGGTGGTCCCAGCCTGAAAATTCATCAAAGAGCAGCCCTTAAAATGGCATCCCTTCTTATTCTTTGTCTTCTGTTTTATGTTGTAGTACTTGGGGTTAGTTTACTTCTTAAAAAGAAGATGTTGAACTGGGATAACTACATGGTGGGTTGTGCTTTCTCCCCCATTCAGTCCATCATTCTAATTATGGGGAACACCAGACTGAATAATACCTGTATGAAAGTACTATATAGCTGTAGGAAAACGTTCAGTGAAGAATATCATGAAAATACTTTGTGCATTTAAACTAAATGGTCTACTGCAATTGGTGATCAAAAAAAATCAAAAAGTTATATGTATATATGTGGAGGAAGAGCCGCACTCGCAGGTCTAATGACAGCTGTAAAATATAATAGAAGGAGACTGGCGTTTTGGCTAGTACCTTATCCTTTTTGGTTGGAAGTTTGTTATTAATCAGTAATTCCACTACTACTTTTTTCTGTGTACAATATCTCTGTGTGATTCTCTTTAGGAACTTTATCTAAAGTTTTTCTTTGAATTTGTTCAGTAGCATTTACATGTTACAAATCCTGTTCCTAAAAACATTACTGCATTTTTGATCTTTATTTTGATCTTTATTTTGATCTCCCCGTTTTCCTTTCCATCACCAGCCAAGAATATTCATATCCTCTTTTTATTTTGGGGTCCCAATAATAGCACACACCAATCTGTGCTCAGAGGCTGGAAAACAAATATATGTGCAAAATATCAGGTAAGATAAGTTTCTGAACAGATGAAATAAAGGTGGAAATTCAATTCTTAGGTATTGAAATATAATGTATACCATTTCTATGGAATTGAGGCTACCTGACAGCAAATTAGTTAAATTAAACAATTTAATGAATTCAGCTCTCACAGAGAAAAAGATCAAATTAAAGCAACTTCAGTCACTCATTGGACAGGTCACTTTTGCTACATGGTAAAGTTTTAGTAGAAGGTTAATAGCATTATTAGCAGGTATCACTAATCCAAATTGGCATATAAGAATAATTTGTGAAGTAAAAGAATTTGGCAGCAATTCCTTGAACATTTTAAAAGGGATCTATGGTCAAATCTATAATCTTGGGGAATGATGATAAGGCTATTTGCATTTGCAATGCATTATTTTTTTTTGTGTGGTTTTGATTCTATAATAGCCGTTACCTTGCCTCTCGGTGTATTCCCCCAGAATCAGCTCAGTTCACTTGTAAAGAAAACCTCACATCCATCGGCCGTCTCATCTGTCTAACCCAACCATCCACCAATGAAAAAACAGTAGGTGGTCCTCGCTGCAATTCTAGGATGGGAACCATCAGAAAAAGCCATTTCAAGAAGCTGGTTATAGAGCAAATATTGGCACTTTTATTATATGTTAGGTACACGACTGACAATGTCAGTTTTCAGAAATAGTAGGATGGGACTTCTTACACAGACTATTGATCTCTGGTATTTGCACTGTTAGTTATTTCTATAACTTATAACTATAATTCTGTAGTTAACACTCATTATTGTCTTCTTTCATAGAACAAATCAGCTGACATCAGGAACAACATCAACAATCTCCAGGAAAAGTCAAAGCGATGTCAGAAGGAAACTCAAGCAGAACATACAAAAGAGTGAAGAGTGGAGAAAGCCACAGTTGGAAAAGTCAAGTCAAGTCAAGTGGATTTTATTGTCATTTCAGCCATATACAGTAAATACAGTACATAGTAGAAATGAAATGGCATTCCTCCAGAACCCCCCGGTGCTATACAACAACTCTAGTACACGGTCATGCAAAGTGGACATTTCAGTTCCTTATGAATATATTCAGTTCAGTCCTTGGGAGTTGAGATACCTGATGGCTTGTGGGAATAGACTGGAAGTCAGCGCTGGAATACTGCGGTATCTTTTACAGGATGGCAAGAGGGTAAAGAGATCATGTGCAGGGTGGGTGATATCCCTGACAATGCTGGTAGCCTTCTGGAGACAGCGGGTGTGGTAAATATCCATAATGGCAGGAAGTGAGACCCTCATGATCTTTTCCGCTGTCCTCACCACCCGCTGCAGGATCTTGCGATCTGATACAGAGCAGTTTCCATACCAGGTAGTGATGCAGCGGCATAAAATGCTTTCAAATAGACCCTCTGTAGAAGATAGTGAGAATGTATTAGTGGTGGAAGGTGGGCTTTTTTCAACTTTCGCAGAAAGTAGAGATGCTGCTGTGCTTTCTTCACTATAGAGCTGGTATAAAGGGACCAGGGAGGTTATAAATTAGAAGACACTTAGAAGAAGAACATGCATCTTAGTAAGTATATTCAACAAAAAGAGAAAGACAAAACAAATAAGAAAAAAAAGAGAAAACTCAGGATGCAGAAAAGTAAATGTCAGAAGGAAAGTACAGTAGAACACACAGAAGAGTGTGGAAAAATCAAAAACACAGACAGCAGTATAGGAACTGCTGAGAATATGTGTAGAGGCTGTGGAAAGTCACAGTTGCAAAAGCAGAAGCCTTGCAGAAGAACATTCAACATTGTTAGGATTTTCAATTAAAAGAGAAAGACAAAATAAATTACAGTGAGAAAACTCGGGATTAGGAATAACACACTAAAAATAAAATAAAACAGGTGAGTTTTACAGATAATCTGAACACTTTTTATGAGATGCACATGAGGAAATGGAGGAAGATAAAAAAAAATGAGAAGAATCATAAGGAATATCTGCCCTAGGATCACCTTGCCATTGAAGAGGAGTATCCGTTGAATGATGAGATTCATCAGGAAAATCTGCAGCCGGAAAAGTGAGAGAAGCAGTGAGAATGCTGAGTACAAAGAAAAGTGTAGGAAAACCCCCACAAACTACTGAGAAAAGTAGGAAAGTGGGAAATACAGAAAGATTTGAGAAAACACTGAAGAGACTGTGAAAGAAATTGAAGAGAAAAGTAAACAGGTGAGATTTGCAGAGAATCTGTTATGACATCATCATGCCAATAGGGATGAAGCAGAAAATCTGCCAAATTGAAAATGAGAGCAATGATGAGGAAAACACGGAAAGAGGTGAGAAAACTGAGGATGAAGTCAACTCAGAAAGCAGTGGGAATGCAAAGTATGAAGAACTCTAAAAGTGCTTTGAGAAAAGTGACAATGAAGATAAAATAAACGATAGTGAGAAAAGTGAGGAAACAGTACATAATGAGAGAAATCAGGAATTACAAAACACAAGAGGACAGTGAGAAAGTTAATGAAAAAAGCAGTAAGAATGAAAAACTTCCTGAAAAGAAATGACCAAAACAGGCTAAGATTTCCCAAAGATTAAGTTCTTCTGTATTGATGGAATGCACTAAAAGAAACGGAAGGAATTTACAATCTATATATTTTATGTAAATTTTATCCTAAACTTTTGTATGAATTAATCCAAATATATGCATAATCTGCCAACACTCCTAAAAATCAGTGGTGGAAAACTATTAATGATAAATGTCCAAAGATGAAAAAGGTGAGACACTGTACTGTCTCTTTAAAAATTTGAATTTGACTATTTGCCATCTAAAACCTAACTAATTGCTGTTTTAGCCTATGGGGACCACCTAGAAAGAAATTGGAGTTATTTGGTGAACTTTGAAAGATCAAAGTTATCTTTTTTAAAACCTTGAATCGAATTCGATTTGAATTCTTGGGTACAGCCTATTCACCCAAATTTATTCCCATGTATATACTGGGGGCTGTGAAGTTTAGATGCACTAGTCAGACCGATTGCAAAAACATCAGAGGTTTTTGGGGTTTTTCCAGTGAAATCCCACCCCAGAATCTAGTAACGATGAATCTAAAGCAATTGGGTTTGTTAAGTAATCTTGAAAATATTTTACTCATTCTAGCGGCTTCTTCATCTCATCTAAGTGCAAGGATATTTTCCAACATTCTAAACCCTTGGGGCTATAACACAAAATATATTTTGTCTGCCACTGGCATCCAGCATAAAGCTTAACTTCCTTACTTAAAGAACTTGGACCCTGT
The DNA here is from genome assembly GCF_017654675.1 of Xenopus laevis. Classification (NCBI taxonomy): domain Eukaryota; kingdom Metazoa; phylum Chordata; class Amphibia; order Anura; family Pipidae; genus Xenopus; species Xenopus laevis. Next base: position 109,701,957 of record NC_054388.1, on the reverse strand, counting down.
TTATTTGAGATTTACAGTGAGGATAAGAGGAAGAGTCTAAGACATGGATCCCCAACCTTTTGAACCTGTGAGCAGCTTTGAGAAGTTAAAAGAGTCGGGAGCAATACTAGCATGAAAAATGTTCTTGGGGTGCCAAATAATTGCTGTGATTGGCCATTTGGTAGCCCCTATGTGGATTGTCAACATACATTGAGGCTCTGTTTGGCAGTGCACTTGGTTTTTATACAACCAAAACTTGCCTCCAAGCCTGGAATTCAAAAATAAGCACCTGCTTTGAGGCCACTGGGAGCAACATCCAAGGGGTTGGTGAGCAACATGTTACTCACGAGCTACTGGTTGGGGATCACTGGTCTAAGACAACACCTGATAGGATTCAGTCACTCATAGTAATAATATTAGAAGAGGCAACACATACTTAACCCAAGAGTATTCAAAACACAAAAACATATGCAATCTAAACCTAGGGGCAAATTTACTAAAGGGCGAAGTGACTAACGCTGGCGAAAATTCTCCAGCGTGACGTCATTTCGGAACTTTGCCGATTTACTAATGATCGCCGGTGCAACATCGCTAGCAAAGGAGATAAACTCTAGCAGTACTTCTCTCCCTAAAGCCAGGCAAATTTGCACTCTGGCAAATGGACGTAACAATGCAAATTCACAAAGATGCGGATTTGTCTTGCGCCAGACTTGCCTTCACCACCTCAGATCAGGCGAATTGCAATAGAGTAGTTCCTAAAAAATAGTTGAACATTTTTCTAAGTCCCAAAAAACGCTAGCGTCTTTTCCTTTTTTCCCCCCTACATTTTCTAACATATGGCATATAAACTATACAGTGGGCTCATGTGTAGGGCTATATAACAACTTTATTTTATTTTATTAAGGTTTCCCGGGCTTGTGTAGTGTAATGTATTTGCTGCAACATATATGTCCATTGAACTTTAACTTCCTGCCGTATGCAAATTAGGCAACGCTAGCGCAACTTCAATTCGCTTGGCGCAGTAACGCAACTTCCCCAGCATTCGGCACCCTGGACTCAACTTTGGATTTTAGTGAATTTGCGTTGTCCTGGTAACAATGACTGTACTCTTAGCATCTTTCTATCTCATATGAGCTGCTGAATAATATTTGGCATTTTGGACAAATGCATACTTTTCAATTATCCGTGCATGAATCACAGGTAATGTAGCAAAATGGGAATTATAATGAATGTAAATGAGAGTGATGGATATAAATAACCCTTATTCTTCTGCTCTCAATCAGTGAAGATGCCAAAGGCAGTACGAAAATATTTTTATGATTTGCATCCCGGTTAACAAATTACACCGGAAACCTGCCACTTGCATCCCAAAGTACATTGGGCAATAATCCAATGATCTTGAAATAAGACATAATGATCATAAACTGACTTTATCTGCTGCAGGAAGCTGGCTGAACAGATCAGTGCAAAGCTGTTTATGAGATCTGAAAAAGTACAAGCTGCTATGGATCTAGTAACTTGTTACAACTGGAATAACTACTCAACTGACCAACCTGTGGATGCTGTGGTTGGGAAAGATACTAAAATATCTCCAATTCTATTCATATTTATATCGTGTGTTGGGATGCTCACTAACATGTTCATCATGTCTACTAATTTCCATTCCTGGATGAAAGGGCAAAACTTGAACCCAAGTGACCTCTTCATTGTTGCCCTGGCTTTCTCTAACCTGGTTTTTCCTGTCTCCACTGGTGTCTGGACCATATATTTTCAGTTCACCACTCGCGAGGTCTTTAAAGATTATCATTTCTATGTATATAATTCTGCCATGGTTTATGCGCTCTTCTGCAATTCATGGCTTAGTGCCTGCCTATGCTTCTTCTCCTTTGTGAAAGTCAGTAACTTTAAACCTGGTTTCCTGGCACGGCTCAAGTCAAAGATAAACACCCTGGTTCCAAGGCTAATACTGGGAGCTCAAGTGTTCTCCATCTTAAATTCACTATTTTACATGTTGACATTTTTTGAAGTCAACTTTGAAAACTAAAATGAGACTTCAAGTACTACTGGAGACAGGATAGACACGTTTTACAATATATTCTTCTTGTTGCTCAGTTGTTATATTCCATTCCTCATTATTGTGGTCACCACCAGCCTTATCATCACCTCACTCTACAAACACACACGCCACATGCAACAAAACATGGGAGAGTTTGGTGGTCCCAGCCTGAAAAGTCATCAGAGAGCAGCACGTACAATGGCATCTTTTCTTATTATTTATGTTTTCTTTTGCGGTTTATCACTGGGGAGTAGTATATTTCTAAATAAGCAGTTGTTGGACATGGTTAACTACAGTACATACTGAGTTGTGCTTTCTCCCCAACTCAATCTATCATTCTAATCATGGGGAACTCCAGGCTGAGGCAGACTTGTGTGAAAATACTGAACAAGGGTATAAAAATATTTCGTGAAGTTGAAAATATATCCACTAATTGAACCAATGCACTCAAAAGGAATATCAAAAAAGTTGAATTTGCTTTATATGAATTTAAGTGTGGTTAATTGTATGCCCTACTAGGGATTTTCCTTTGTTTAGTAGCAGTAGCCATGTATATTTCTTTGTGTGATTTTTCTTATATTATATAAAACAACAAAATATAAGGTTAGTTATTCCTTCTCTAGATCAGCCATGTAAGTGAGTGGTCCTTGGTTTTATGAACTTTCGGTCATCATAAATGCATAATGAGGTAAACTAAAACAACTTGTTTTCCCTTTTATGTCTGCATTGGAGATTTAACAACATATTAATACAAAGGGTGTTGTATTCCTCTGCCATTATTAGGTATGAATCACAGGAGACTACAAGTAGCAGCTACTAAAGGTGATCCAAGGCATACTGTAAGCCTAGCTTAACTTGTCTTAAAGAGTTGATTATTTGTTTGGAATTGTTCTTTGGTTTTGTTCTGAATAAAGCTTAAAAGTTTGTCAATTTGTGTTTTTTTGTTATCACAGCCTGTCACTTGAATTGACATCTACCTATATTTTCTCCTACTATTTATATCCTCCAAGTATATGACCAGTAACACTTCTTAATCAAAATTTTGCCTTTTCCTCTAACCTTCTAGACAAACAAGCCTTCTTACATTAGGTCACCTATCAAGGTAATCACTCTCCAAAATAAAAAATTATTCCAAAAATGCCTCCTTTATCTACATATAACCATTAATATACACAATACGATTATTTTGCCACAAATATGGATTTATTCAGGCCTGCCTGTTCCTGGTGGTTTTCTTCCTTCCGGTATCCTGGTGAGACGATCGTGCCCCTTTGCTAGTCCAGAACCGTTGGCTTAGCTCCTCTCTCAATTAAGACCTGGTGGCATCCAATAAGCCGAGGGCTCCTCCCGAGGTGAAAGGTGGCAGCTAAAGGCAGAAGTGAGTGCCGAGACCAGGGAGTTTAGCTTGGGTTCTGGATATAGGGTGCCGAACGTGACAGTACAACGGGCCCATGAGACGGAAGAAAATGGAAGAAGCAAATCAATGAACTGCTGTACTCGACCCTCCTCCAGCGTCTAGATGAACAAGAGGGAAAACAGAATTATATTATCCAAGGCCTGTGGTCTCTCTTCAAGAGGTTGGATGCAGCTCAGCAATCCTCTTCTGAGATTCCTGAAGTATCTGTTCCATCAGCTACTCCGGGTGATAGAGGTTCTTCCCATGACCCAAAATTCCCCTTCCCTGATAAGTATGGTGGGGATAGGAGTACATTTTCTGTTTTTTAAGAGGCATGTAAGTTATACTGTACCTCAGTTTTTTGCCTCACAACTTCCCTACTGGTGAGGATGAAGTAAGGTTCGTTATGACCTTACTACAAGGTGACCCAGAAGTTTGGGCACTAAGATTACCCCCCTCTGACCCTGCCCATCTATCCCTAGAAGCATTTTTTGCTACCATGCCCATGTTATACGATGACCCAGATTGTGCTAGCTCTGCCGATTCCACTATTCGTAAACTCCGTCAAGGGAAAAGAGTTATTGAGGAGTATTTTACAGAATTCCGCCGCTGGTCAGTTGAGACGGGGTGGAATGATACAGCTCTTCGTAGTCAATTCCGAGTGGGTCTTTCTAGCTCTGTCAAAAATAGTCTGGTTAATTACCCTCCTTCATCTACTTTGGATGACCTCATGAGGTTAGCAATCCAAATTGATAGGAGGCAAAGAGAAAGACAAGCTGAGGGGGATACAGATTTCCCTATTATATTTAATGATGAGTCACCAACTCCCTCGTTTCCTAACCCTCAAGGGGAACCCATGCAATTGGGGGCTACACGCTTGTCTCCTGAGGAAAGGGCCCCGTAGGCAATCCCTGGGTCTATGCATATATTGTGGGGATAAGGGGCATTTCCTTAAAAATTGTCCCAAGAGGGAAGTGGAGAAGTGAAGCTCCATTTGGGTAGAGAGATTTCCTCAAAAAAATTGAGTACCTGTAGTTTTGTCCTGGCCTGGGGGTTCAGTTAAAGTGTTGGCCTTGGTGGATTCTGGGGCTGGGGGAAATTTGTTTAGATGCTGCAGAAAGGTATAATCTTCCCCTTATTCCCCTCACACCTCCGATGAGGATTTCTGTTATTGATAAAAGCCCCCTGGGGTCAGGTCTGGTAACCCAAAAATCCAAGGCATTATTCATGTGTGTGAACAATATGCATTGTGAAAAATTAGCTTTTCACGTTCTCGGTGGTTCCTCGTCCCTGTTAATTCTGGGGTTACCATGGCTACAGGTACACAACCCTCACATTCATTGGTAACTGGGGAGGTTATTCAGTGGGGTCCCAAGTGCAAAGATTCATGTCTAGCTTCCACTCTAATGGTTGCAGTTACTTCCCTAGAGAAACTCTCTTCTGTTGAGCATTGCACTAAGTCTCATTTTGGGATACATAGTTCCCTATCGGCAGTTACATCCGCACAGAAAAGAGCAGCCGATAAGACCCATAGGGAAGTATCCAAATTTCAGGTTGGGGACTTGGTTTGGTTATCCACAGGGGATATCAAGCTTAAAATTCCATCTCTTAAATGGGGCCCAGATTTATAGGTCCATACCCTATTGTGGAAATTGTGAATCCAACCTCTGTCCACCTTGAGTTACCTGAGATGTTTTTGTTATCTAACCTGTTTCATGTTTCTATGTTAAAATCAGCCATACAGGTTCACCAGCAACTTTGTCTTCCTCGTGTGTCGGTAAAGAGTCTGGCCAAATCTGATGCCAGGGTTGACCACCTTAGGAGACTGTCCCATTCCAGGTCTCCATCTCTCAAACAGGACATTATTCTAGGGAAGGGCAACTAAGCTGGAAAAATCTTAGCTATGAGGAAAGACTGGCCAAATTGGGAATGTTCCCGCTGGAGAAGAGGTGCTTAAGGGGAGATATGATAACTATGTATAAATATATAAGGGGATCATATAATAATCTCTCTAATGATTTATTTACCAGTAGGTCTTTCCATCTGACACGAGGTCTCCCATTCCGATTAGAAGAAAAGAGGTTCCGGCTAAATATTGGGAAGAGGTTTGTTACAGTGAGAGCTGTGAAGATGTGGAATTGTCTCCCTGAATCAGTGGTACAGGCTGATACATTAGATAGGTACAAGGAAGGGTCGGATGCTTTATTCACCAGTAGCTCCTCCCAGCAGACAGGATTGAGCCAATGAGATTAGAGGAGGGAAAGGGGTGTTACAGGGAGAGCTGGGAAGTGAATCAGTGGTACAGGCTGATACATTAGATAGGTATAAGAAGGGGTTGGATGGTGTTTAGCAAGTGAGGGAATACAGGGATATAGGAGATAGCTCATAGTACAAGTTGATCCAGGGACTGGTCCCATTGCATCTTGGAGTCAGGAAGGATTTTTACCCCCTCTGAGGCAAATTGGATCCGTTTCATGTGGTTTTTTTTGCCTTCTGGATCAGAAAGCAGTTAGGCAGGTTATATATAGACTAAAAATGTTGAACTTGATGGTTGTGTCTTTTTTCAACCTACAATTTATAAGAAAGAATGCACCATAAGTGTTATGTATACGTCACTTGAATTCCACTTTATATATTATTAAACAATGCAGAGTATAAATTGGAATATGGAACATACATTTAGAGAACAACTACAGAATGGGAAAGATACAAATGTATAAAGCGGAGACAGCTGTGTCCACCAGAAGTTTATAGTTGTGTTATAGGGTTATTACCTTCCTTTTTGCTAATGAAGGATTTAAAGCCCCATGGTATTTGTCCTGTTCCACAGATAATTGTGACTTTTTTCAAGGCTGCTCTTCTTACTTTAGTTTATATAAAGCTTTGCCATCCCCATTGTTATATGACATTAAAGCCATTGCAATGAAATGAAAGTAGACCTTTAGCTTTGTTCTATCACACGAGTCATGGGGGTAAATTTACTAAATGGTGAAAATTTGCTAGCGACGGTTTCACAGCCATCGCAACACTTCTTTTACGCTCATTTACTAAAATGAATAAGTTGCGTCCAGGGAGCGAACACTGGCAAATTTTTGGCAATCAAAGCGAAGATGTGCTAGCGTTTAATGCTGCCTAGCACAACTTTTTTAGAGGTCTTCGCTCAGGCGGGAAATTATAAAGTTGAATGGACGTATATGTTGCAGCAAATACATTACATTACACAAGTCCAGGGAACCTTAATAAAGACAATAGAGTTGTTATAATGCCCTACAAATGAGCCCACTGTATAGTTTATATATATTAGAAAATGTATGGGGGAACCTGGTTTCCCAAAACATTTTTGGAATTACTTACCTTATTTCTATCGCATCCGACGTGACACCTGCGTTTTTGCGCAGCACGCCGGATCGCGCCAGAATCGTCCGTGCCCTAAATGATTATCAGAAGAGCCCTGCCTGATTTTCTTTTGCCTGTCTTTTGTTCCCAATCAGCCACAGGGAGAAAGAAAATTTCCTCTTAATTTGCATCACGATTACACGAATAACACAGGTGACCTGCCACTGGCATCACAATGTATACTGGGCAACAATCCAGCCATCTTTTATTAAGTCGTTTTGATCATAATCAGACTTTTATTCAGCAGCAACGAGGTTGAGCAGATCTGAACTGGCTGCTACAAAGCTGGTCTTAGAAGAACTATGGATCCAATGATCTTTTATAGCTGGAATAACTACTCAACTGAAGAACCTATGAATGCTGTGGGATATGCTATATTATTTCCAGGTTTAATTATAGCTTTATCCATTTTGGGAATACTTACTAGCATGTTCATCATGTCTGTTAATTTCCAATCCTGGATAAAAGGACAAAACTTAAACCCAACTGACCTCCTCAACGTTGCCCTGGCTTTCTGCAACATGGTCTTTTCTGTCTCAAATTATGCCTTCATCACATGCATATTTTTCATCACTTGTTGGGTCTTTGAATATCAAGTCTACGTGGAAAATTATTGTTTTGCGTATTCACTGTTCTGCAATTCCTGGCTCAGCTCCTGCCTATGTTTCTTCTACTTTGTGAAAGTCAATAACTTTAAACCGGGTTACCTTGCATGGCTCAAATTACGGATTAACACCCTGGTGCCAAGGCTAATACTGGGTACTCAAGTGTTCTCTGTCTTGAACTCACTATTATACCTACTGGGGTTTTCGGATGAGAATGTTGAAAACTCAGCAGTTCCTCTTGTGACCAACCAGACTGCAATTATTACCGATTACAGAACATGTATTTATTTCTATATATTTTTATTGTTCATTAACTGTTGTATTCCATTCCTGATAATATTGGTCACCACCAGCCTTAATATTTCCTCACTCTACAATCACATTTGTCGTATGCAAAAAAACTTGGGAGAGTTTGGTGGTCCCAGCATGAAAATTCATCAAAGAACAGTTCTAACAATGACACTGCTTCTTATTTTTTATATGCTCTTTTATGCTGTAGTACTGGGATATAGCTTTTTTTTAAATACAGAGCTGTTCATTTGGGTTTATTACACAGCACTGTCTTTTTTTCCCCCTCTTCAGTCCATTATTCTAATCATGGGGAACTCCAGACTGAAGCAAACCTGTGTGAACATATTAAACAGTTGTAGGAAAATGTTTAGTGAAAGGGAAAATGCACCTACTATATGCACCTAAACCTAATATTGGTAGCTAAAAATATTTTTGAAAAAGGAACACATGCCTTTATTCTCTCTTATCTAGTCTTTATTTTGCATCATTCTGTGGGTGACTTTGGTGTATATAATTGATTATATATTGAATAAAACAATTAAGTTTGTGTTTATGAACTTATGTCATCTGCATTTTCATTGGTGAATTTTCTTGCATATGTAATAAAGTATATTTGTCAACTTCTAAAGAGAACTATAAAAATTTTTACAAGTTTTGCCTGGTTCCTATCAATTTTTTACTTGCCCCAGCCTGCCACCTGCTTTTACATCCCCTAGATCTTCCTAAATTCTCTCCTTTATTATTTTAAAATATCCATCAAATTCTGTACCTTGTTTCCAAGTACTGGAGATACCAACAATTTAAGTTGCCATTCCAATCCTATACTGTATTTCCTTACATTTTCCTAGCATAGTTATGCTTGTTGTATTCTTGTACGAGGATCATCATTCTTTCTCAGAAATCATGGGAAAGGTAAGTCGTATTCACAGATACAATATTCACAACTCAACAACAACTATAAACACACGCAGGTTGAATGGTGGAACAAGGCCGCAACTTGTTTATTAATCATTCACATGAACTGAATTCAATAACAAAACAAAGACAATTTTGTTTCTGAACCATAGCCAGCCCCTGAGTAACTGTCCCCAGCAGGTCGCCATGAAATGAATCTTGCTTAATCCCTGCCTTATAACAGCCAGGGTCTTTATACAAAACCTTTAATTTACCATTCCTCCAACACTACGGGAGTTATTTATCAAGGTCCGAATTTATCTCAGTATCGGAGGGTGGAGGTCCTTTGCAGGGACTGTTTTACAAGAGGCAGGTGGCTCACCTAGCTCACATCTTATCCCCCCTAAAGAGGCCCACCCCTATTACAAGTTAACAACTAACCCTACAACTTCTGTATTACCCATTCCACCGATGGCTACAGAGCCTAATTAGCATTCGGCCACTTAAGGAAAACAAAAAATGAAAGGGGGGAAGCTAATCCCTGTAACTCCCACCTTCCCATGAGTTTTCAGGGGGTATTTGTCCCCTTTTCTCTTCATTCTATGTGGTATTTTGTGGCCCTCGAAATTGGCAGTGTATACTATTGTCAACCACAGGAGTTGGGTCTTACTACAGTATATTTGCTCTTATTTCCTTGTGTAATGCAGTGCTTAAGCTCTTGTGAGCTAGATTAGTAAAGACTCATCTCTACTACGTTTTCTGTCCTAATGGCTAATACAAAGTGAAACATTTTTTGAATGGGCCAAATCAGAATGCAGTTTCATGGACAAAAAAAGTGCTACTTATGGTGCTCGAGAGAAAGTAGACAGACCATCCTGCAGTCCTGATAAATACTTTTTTCAGCAACTTAATATTTCAAGTATATTTCTATCTGATTAACCTCTCTTGTTCTTATCTAGCTCATTGTATTTGTATTGTTAAATTCCAGCATCCCAGCTGCACAAATGGCAACTGAATAGTGAGGAGAGAATTGCCTCCTGAACACTATCTATGTGGATAGAAACTCAGTGACAAACAGCGTTGTCTAGCTTGGATCCATGAACAATATATATTCCGTTACCAGTGATAGTAAATGATGATGATCTACATGCCTTCTTCACCCATCCCTCATGAATACAACTGCTGAATGGAGGCAGCTCTGTATTCATGGAGACTTATGGCAATTCAGAAAATGGCAAGGCACAACTGTGCAAAAGACATCAGAAAAAAACATACAATTCATCTTGGCTTTAGATTTTGTTGTAATGCACATCTAGTCATCTTGTGACATTTATGAAGTATAATGTGCTTTGTTTTTCTTGCAGTGCAACAGACAAAATCAAACCTGTCCGATTGACCAAACCACCGATCTCCACCAGATGAATAATGCCGGGACTCTCCACACAAAGTCCGAAAATCGTACAAATCCTCGATTCATATGATAGGATCTTTACGTCTATGGCCACCTTAAGGCTAGTAGACATTAATGGTGTGCTACTAGGCCTGACAACTTTTGGAAGTTAAAGTACTGCTCTCTCTGCTCACGCCTTACAGAATTATGAAGGTAAGGGGTCTCTAAGATGATTTATAACTAGCACACAGTTTAAGAAGAAATATTGGTCACCAGTAGGTTCTTAAGCAGAAACAAAATAAAATGATGAATTAAATAATGCAAAGCAGGTTTTTCACATTACAGGTGTATCAACCTGTTTATTCTCTTCATAGATACAATGGAAGTTCCTTAATAAGTTACTGTCACCACAGATGTCTCTTAGTTTATTCTGAGTGTCCACACACACTGAAGCCCCTATATCTGGTGAGTATTGCTTGGGGAACTAACCCCATGCTGTTTTTTCTCTTAAAGCATAAACCTGCTCATACTGCAAAGCCTGATTATTTCACAGAGTGTCCTAAGATAGAAGCAAGACACACTAACTACAAATCCTCATGCAATTACCTTAGGGTCCTGGCTTCTCTTCAATGAGGTCTACATCCTCAGACTCTCCAGCAAATTACACCTTCTTTATAAAATTGAAGTCCAAAAAGGAAAAACTATATAATCCTTTGTCTTTTATAGACTAGGGAATTTCCATAGAATTACTGGGTGAATAGGAACATGGGTGCACTAAAGGAGTATTTCCAGACATTACGGGAGGTTAAGGTTTCACACCACTTACAGGGTCATCAGTTCATAAGGGGAGGTTGAGGTTTCATATCACCTACAGGTTCATCAGTTCATTAGGGGAGGTTAAGGTTTTATATCACATGAGTTCATATTCATATATTTTCTTATGCAGTGTTTGTCCTGAATGAAGTAGTCATTAGCAGGACCTTTTAGCAAGTTCATGTAAAATTGTAGACCCTTCGACCCATCGAAAATGGCACATCAGGAGCATAGTAAGTCAGCAAGAGCTGCTTGTTACAGTAGAAAGTGTTGTATGGAATTGGTATAGGGTCAGTATTTTTACAATTACAAAAATGTTCTGATTTAAAAGCACAGGCTGCACATGTGCCTTTAATAGGTGCTAAAACATGCATTTGAACAGGGAGGCTGGCACATCTGGAGGTAAGAGATCATTGTGCATATCTTTTTCTCTGCCTATGATGTTGCATGTAGTACATTAAAGGAAAAGGAAATCTCCAAGACAGTTTATTGCCAACAGATTAGCCATAATAGTGCAATCTAGAACACTATATTTATTCTGCAGAATGTTTTACCATACCTGAGTAAACAGCTCTAGACGCTGTCTCTGTTTGTTTAGGCTAGAAGCTGCCATATAAGCTTGGTGTGACATCACATCCTGCCTGAGACTCCCCCTGAACAGCTCTGGGTTCAGATTACAGCAGAGATGGGAGGAGGGAGGGGGAGAGGAGCAAAATGAGCATGCTCAAGGCCATGCCCTGGAGGTTTAAGCTGAAAACAGCAGAAGCCCATGTGTACAGAATAAAAGGAAAGAAATGTGGTGTTTCTTTTGACAGAGGACTCAGAGCAGCATTACTTTGAGGGTTTAGTGGTGTATTTATATAGACCTGTCTGATAAAGCTTACTTAATTGTAGCCTTTCCTTCTCCTTTAACACACAGCACAAGTGCACATGTTGATTCTGGGGCACGTGTAGGGAAATATCAAGGTGCTTGTTTTTGCATTGTACCCTTGAGCAAACTGACTTCTGTTTACTGATTCTGTTCCAGCCCTGTTATTCTATTGCTCTCATTGGTTTTAACCCTGGCCTGTTTTTTAACCACATAGTTATTTTACCTGCCCTGTCCTTTGACTTCTAGGTTCCAGGTTTAAGTTGCCAAACTTTTTGGTACTTTTGCCTCTGTAAACTTTTTTCTATAGAGACATTTGTTAGAGAACAAACTAGTAAAATACTACTAGATTCCCGTAATTTTTGCATCAATTCAAACATTTGACAGGTAAAAGAATTTGATAATAATATAATATAATATATATGATATATAATAATAATAATATTATAATATAATATTATAATATAATATATATATATATATATATATATATATATATATATATAATATATAAATATAATATATTTTATATATTTATTATTTATTTTATATATAATAAATTTATAAAATATATTTATTATATTAGATTTATTATATTTAATATAGGCCCACTGTGGAAATAAGGATGAGTGACTTTGGAAACCGCAATAAGCTGAGGTCACTGTAGATTCTTTTGTACTCTGGTAGCTAGAGAACATTCTTTATTGTCATTTCATTGTTACATTTGGAAAAGGTCAAAAGAATATTTTCTAGATTTTTAGCACTGCAAAAATATGTCACATCTACAAACATCAAAAAAAATGGGTACAGAAAACCCATGGGAAAATATAGCAGCACATTTATGAAAAGTACTTTTCTGCAAAGAACCACTTGACCTCTGGGTCTACGTCTTGGGTAAACTCCTCTAAAATCTTCCCAAAGCAGCAAAATAGTTAACCAACCATATACTTTGAGCAGCAAGGAGGATGATAAGCTTAAACTGGAAATAGTGGAGGAAACCCACAATGAATGAAGTCCATGATCAAGTAGAAGAGGTACGAAGAATGGAATACTGTATATGTCTTCTATACATAATAATAAAACGTCTTCATACAATGATATATGGGCAATTGGATATATTACTTGCTCACCACCCCCACTTCAACACCGAGACCCTGAAGGGACTGATCGTCCCCATCTAAAAATATTGCCTACAAATCGGGTCCTTTATAAGGGTCTATATATATATATATATATATATATATATATATATATATATATATATATATATATATATATATATATATATATATATATATATATATATATATATACACATGAATGGTACCAAAACCCTGTGCCCCAAACCCCTACCTCTGATTAATGATTAGAGAAGGAAGGGTATAGAGTTGTATATGTGGTTCTTTCTCTACAGGACGATGTAAAGTACAGATATGTTCAAATTGATAATACGTATTTTGTAACTTTACCTTAAGCTCCATTCCACGCGGTGACATGTTATAATTGTCGCATATATATATATATATATATATATATATATATATATATATAAAATCAAATATATGATCAAAAATAATCATATATTGTTGCATTCCCTACCTTTATGATTCTCCACTAGGGAAATATGATTCTCGCCCACAATGAGTATGTCTCTCTTGGATTTAAATAAATACTTACTCAAACCGAAACTGGCCCTGAAGTTCCCCCTGGGCCTGACTCGAACCATTCAGATTCACTCAGGATATTAACCACACAGCTTTTTTTGAGGTATACATTAATACAGAGTATGAAATAATAGCTCATACGTCCTGAAAGCTTGTGAGGATGTGGAGGGACAATTAGCAATATAACATGTTACAATTTAACCACTTCTTCTTCCATGGAACTGATCCAGTGGCATCCAATCATCATTTTTGTTTTAGCATAACTTTTTCACTATTTCTATTGTAGGGACAGACTCACAGTCTTAGTACAAAAACCAAATAAGGTGCATCTACTGTGTCAGTACAATGTCCAGAATGGTATCTATGCTGTCGTTTCTGAAACTATAAGTGTCTTTCTTGGCCTTGCACTAGGAATACTTTTGACATGAGACAACAGACGTATTCCTTGTTCTGTGTAGACATCGCCAAACGAGCCGATCTTTCCCCGATATGCCACTAATGGGCATGGCTATATCGGGGGTAATCTGAATGTTCGGCCCATGGCCGAACTATCAGATTACGATGAGAGCGCAATGGGCTCCGGCGACCAATCTCTGTCGGACAAAAAATGTCGGGACTCTCCACACCCGGTCCGAAAATCGTACGAATCCTCGATTTGTACGATAGGATCTTTGCGTCTATGGCCACCTTTAGTGTCATGTTCTATAATCTTTGTTCTTTGATAATAACCATTTATGGTTTAAATCTGAAATCCTGATATCTTGTGTCATTTTGCTTTACTTCTTTGTATAATGTTGTTTCTTTTATGGTTTTATTTTTACTTTGTTTACTCATATCAAAAATCAATATAACAAAGCGTTACAGAAGAAAAAACGAAAAAACGAAATGTGAAGTTTTATAAACAAGGCTTTGTATCTTTCCATATTAGTCATGTAAAATGATACAGGTCCTTCCATTTTTGTGTAGCTCTTTTAAACATGTGCATGCATTGATTGATGATTGATCCAAATTATTCCATTTGTATTATGCATTATTTAGGTGACTTATTTGAGACAATATTGTCTCATGACAAAAATTAGAGCATAACTCAGAAATAAAGTGCTCCCATAACATTCATTTGTGATAGTAAAATTCACAAGGTTTTTGTTTTCCTTATAACACAGCTCGGAACTATTGGAATTTGAATAACGATGCAATTCATTTCCATGATGGTTTTAAGTTCAGAACATATTTGTATATTTACATAAAGAGGACAACAATAACAATCAGAATTAGCCTGCTCAAAATCTCGAAGTGCAACTTTAATATTCCAGTAGAAATGTGCTTTTTACAGGGTGTTACATCTGAACTATGTTGTCATAGTTTAAGGCAGTGGTCCCCAACCAGTAGCTTGTGAGCAACATGTTGCTCACTTACCCCTTGGCTGTTGCTCTCAGTGGCCTCAAAGCAGGAGCTTATTTTTGAATTCCAGGCTTGGAGACAAGTTTTGGTTGCATAAAAACCAGATGTACTGTCAAGTAGAGCCTCCTGTAGGCTACCAGTCCACATAGGGGCTACCAAATAGCCAATCACAGACCTTATTTGGCACCCAGGGACTCTTTTCATGCTTTTGTTGCTCCCCAACCTTTTTGTGGCTCACAAGTAACAAAGGTTGGTTTAAGGGAACAAAGATACCTATGATATCACTATGTATAGGCTATGAGCAAAAGTAGGGTGCTGTTGCTACACAGTGATTATAGTAAGATGACAATGCATAGTTATTTGTACCTGTAATTTTCCCTGCTATTATTATTCTTTATTTTTACCAAGGACAGTTCCATTTTTATCCCTGCTCAGCTGGCAACAGACCCAATTACATCAGACCATACAAAGAGGGGTGACTCTGACACAATTGCATCCAAATCTAAGAACTAATATCTACAATCAAGCACTGTAACCAGGTTCCTGTTGAGGGGTTATTTTGAATTTTGCACCGTGCCATGGAATTGGGGCATCACAACATTGTACACAGCAAGATGACATCAGTGGCTGCACAAAAATAACAGACCTCATTGACCCAAAGGATTGATGCAACCTGATAGGATATCCTCCCAAGGAGAGCCACAGGACTTCCATTGCCCGGTTTTTCAGAAGATTTCCTAAGAAATTCTCATAGTAAACAAGGGGCATGGACATCTTAGCATTTGACCATCAAGGGGGCCCTGAGGTCATTGTTTTTTTCAAGACATACCGGTACTTAATTTGTCATGCCACAGTATGGTGGAAAAGTCAGCAAAGGGCTTTGAAAGTGTTGCTTTCGTCAGATTTCTTTTAGGAGTGCTCCATATAGCCAACATGTGAGTGTGTTTATTACCCACCCCAACTCTGTCTGGCTGCAGCCGTGCGGTATAAAATGAAAGTCAGTTCCATCCCCTGACTTACATTCTTGCTCGCTTTCTAAGGAAATTAAAAAATGTCAAGTCCTGTTATATGATGTATGGAGAATAGACCACCCCACTGGGAGACAGTTTACATACTACTCTGCAGTGCATAAAGTGCACTTTTGTTTCAACTATTTTTTGCTATCCCAGTCATGCCTTACAATTCCTTATATAGCTGATATCCTCCCGATAACCTGTTCTGGCCATGCACCTATTCAGCTCACTTTGGACCTAATGGAAGCTACCAAAAGAGAACCTCATTGGAGGCTTAATGAAACTTTATTACATGATAAAGATTCCTTTGAAGCTATTGATAGAGCATTGAAAGAGTTTTTTCAATTCAGTGAAGGAACTGTGCAAAGTAAGTCCACACTATGGGAGGCTCATAAGGCAACCATTAGAGGGTGTATTATTGCCATAACGACAGCAAAGGAAAAAGCCTCGAGACTGCAATTGCAACAGCTAAAGCTGTATGAGACACAGTATAATCAGAGTAATCCTGACTCGATATTAGCTAAAATAGTATCTTTTCGTAAAGATCTTTGTGAGCTGAAACAAAAAGAGGTGGAAAAAGCATTGGTATGGACTAAACAATTATTTTATGAAAAGGGTAATAAACAACACACCTTTCTGGCTAGGAGGTTAAAAGAACAAAAGGCACAAACGACGATCAAGTCTATTAGGCCAATCTATTTATAACCCAGATAAGATTACAGAACAATTTTATTTATATTACACTAACTTGTATAATCTTCGGTCAGAAATACCGCAATCTCCATTACCATTCGAGCCCTTTTTCCAGAAGGCAAAATTGCCCAAATTTCAGGCTGAGGATCTTGAAACTCTAAATAAAGACATTACTTTAATGGAACTTCTTAACACTCTGAAAAGTCTTCAAAATGGAAGGGCCCCTGGCCTGGATGGCTATCCCTATCAATACTATAAACAATATTCTGGTACCTTGGCCCCTCACTTGGTAGATCTTTTTAATCTGTTTATGAGAGACTTACCAATACCCTCTTCCATGCTTACGTCCTATTTATCATTGATACAAAAGGAGTGTAAGGATCCTACATTTTGCTCGAATTATAGGCCTATAGCATTGTTAAATGCGGACCTCTAAAATTCGGACCTCTAAAATATTAGCGAATCGGCTGGCACCTATTTTACCTAAACTTATAAGTAAGGATTAAGTGGGATTTATCCAAGGACGACAAGCTGGGAATAATACCAGGAGACTTATTCATATAATGATATAATATGGAAAAAAAACAAAGGAGCATTGATATTAAGTTTAGATGCGGAAAAAGCGTTTGACCGTTTAGACTGGTCATATTTATTTGCCTTGCCTACACACCTAAATCTCTTAGGCCCATACTTAAAGGCTTTGAAAGCATTGTATACTACTCCTAGTACTTTTTTGAAACTACCAGCCCGGGTGAGAACCCAAATAAAGATTTTAAATGGGACACGGCAGGGATGCCCCCTTTCCCCTCTGCTGTATGCATTAAGTATCGAGCCCCTCGCAGCAAATATTAGGACTGATCTGAACATTAGAGGTGTAGTTGTTGGATCGTCACATTTTAAGATAGCATTGTACGCGGACGATGTAATATTGACTTTAACGTCTCTTCAGACCTCCCTTCCAGCACTAGTGATGGGCGAATTTATTCGCCAGGCATCAATTCGCGGCGAATTTGCACAATTTGCCGCCAGCGAATAAATTCGCGAAACGTCCGCGAAAATTCGCGGCAAAAAATCGCCAGCATCAAAAAAAAAATTTCCGGAAAAACGGGCGCGGGCGTCGAAAACGAGACGCCGGCGCCATTTCGCTAATTTTTCGCCGTTTCTCGAATTTCGCAAAGCGAAACAGCGCAAATTCGCCCATCACTATCCAGCACTACAAGTGCTCCTAGATCATTATGGGAGACTATTAGGCTACAAACTAAATGTATCTAAAACAGAAGCTCTCCCAATTGGACTACCAGCTCACAGCTTTATGCACACAATATAAATTTAATTGGAAGACAGATTATAGCTCCTATTTAGGACCTAAAATTACTCCTACCTATGAAGCTTTATTCAGATATAATTTTGTCCCGCTAGTGCAAAAAATAAAGACTACTTTGATTAAATGGAATTCTTATCCGATATCCTGGTTAGGTAAGATTGGTGGGGTTAAAATAAATATCCTGCCCAAATTTTTGTACCTATTTGAAACACTACCCATAATCATACCACAGATGTTTTTCAAAGAATTACAGGCAGCAATCCATATCTTTGTATGGGGTAGGAAGAAACACAGAATCAATAAACAGACTTTAAATACATCAGTGATTCAGGGAGGACTGGGTGTTCCACTACTAAATCAAGGCAGCCCAACTTAGTCTATATAGCGCCAACAGTGCTATGCAATATGTTGGCGCTATATAAATACATGTTAATAATAATAATAGACAACTATTGACATGGTCCTCTCAGGTTCCTAACTCCCAGTGGTTGTGCATAGAATGCTCACATTTTTCCCCTTATCACCCTAATGCATGGTTTTGGCCAACACCAGGAACTACGTTACCTAAAATGATGATGTTAAAAACCACTGTATTAACGCTTAATTTATGGAAAAGATTGAAGGTCAAATATAAACTATATTCAGCTTACTCCCCTGTGACTGCACTAGTGGGCAATCCTTCTTTTCAGCCTGCAGTTGCAATTTGGAGATGTCAGTCGGTAGACTCTATTGCGATATTTAAGATCTCTGACTTTTTAAATTCCTCCCTAACAACCATGCTCACTTTGGATCAATTGAGAGCCAAAGCGGTGGATACTAATATCCCCTGGTATTTGTATTTTCAAATAAGGCATTATATAGATCCATTTGTTAAGGCATTTAAAGAAAAGACTCCTACTCAGTTTGAAATCTTAGCGCTGCAAGGTTTACCCCAAAAGGGCTCGATGTCTAAAATCTACAAATTGATTAATGACCCCACATGGGTACCAGGATATAGACACAGTTATATGAAGAAATGGCAAGCTATGCTTGGCTATGAGATTACTATGGAGGACTGGTCAGATATGTGGCTCAATGCTAAAAGCTGTGTTACTTGTGTAAAACAAAAAGAGAACATTTATAAAATATTAATGCTATGGTACCTCACTCCCGCTAGACTACATAATATCTTTCCTGATGCTTCATCATTATGCTGGAGGGGGTGCCTAATGAACGGTACACTTTACCACATATTTTGGGAATGCCCATGTATACAACCGTTTTGGTACGAGGTTAAGAAATTACTAGATGTCCTAACGCATGATAATATTCAATTAGATGTCACCAACTTTCTATTAGGGAAACCCTTTGAAAGGATGTCTAAACAAACACAGAAATTACTTAACCATGTATTAACAGCAGTAAGCATATCCATAGCATCCAAATGTTAATCACAGATTCTTCACTCCTGGTTGGAAATACATGAAAGAATTGAAAGTAATAAGAGGTTTAAACATGCTATTGCATTAATACAAAATAGAGTTCCCCAGTTCTTAAAGGTATGGACACCTTGGGAACTTTATCTTCTTTAATTTGGGATGATTTGATTACTATCAGCAATCATAAGAAGTGAAGGAACTCAATACGGATTTCTTCCAATTTAATACAATGTCAGGAAAGATAGATCACTGAACTGAGTCTAAACTTAGTTTAACCGATCTTTGTTCTCTTTTTTTTGTATTTTTTTTATTATGCCGGTTTTCTCACTTCTTATATTTGTATTAATCTTCTTTTGCAATTATAGATATGTTTATGCTTAGTCACCAGACGGTGTAAAAATAGAGACGAGAAGTAGACTATAATGTAACCAGTGTACTTTATTTTTGACTGTAATTGCAATTTTTTATTTTATAAAATAAAAATTTAAGTTACAAAAAAAAAAAAAAAAAAGTCAGTGATTGCCAAGTGCAAGTTGAGTGGAAAGAGAAATTGCTATAAATGACTTCACAAAATGATATTAGCGGTTTCAAATCAAAAGCGCAGAACTCCTGACTTCTCTCACTAAACTAAACTTAAAGCTTACCCTCAGCTTCTGTAATTTATACATAATAGAATCAGGGCCAGATTTACATAGCGGGCGCCCCTAAGCCTGATGCCGTTCACCCCCCTTGCCCTTTTATTCAAGCAAATTTTCCCCCGGATCGAAGCAATTGGGATTGGCACACAGGAAATTTATAAAACTATCTCCTGTGCATCCTCTGTGATGCTTTAATTTTAACTTTAAGACCCTTCTAATGTGCTAGAGACCTATTTCTTTATGCAATACTGGCACAATAACTTTTTACAGTACTAAAAATATAAGGGGTTTTCATATGGAATTCAAACCTCAACAGGGGGCCTCAACCCGCCACTATAATTTTGTGAAACCATTTATAGCAACTGCTCTTTTCTTCTAGTAATGTTTATTATGTTAACGCACTTACCTATAAGCATCAAACGAGTAGTGAAACTATCTTCAAATGATACTGAAAATTCCAGTTCTCAACAAAAATCATTGATGTTTTTGAAAATGTAAATTACATCTGCTCTCATTTTGCTCGAATAGCTCTTTTTTTTAGGTTTGAGCTGGAGAACAAGGTTTGATGATATTTTCATTGACGAATGTTGCAGTTCTTTAAAACTAGGGGAGAGCAGATAAAACTCTTCATAGATTCATAGATTAAAGCAAAAAATATAATAAGTCTGCCCTTGAATGAACCCATAGCGTATATGAAAGTGCATAGAGCATCTTAGCTCTTGATGTGTATAAAGGAAAAGTGTATGCATTTAAATCACCCACTTGACAGCTGCCAGAAAGAAAAATGTTGCCACCGTTGACGCGTTTCGCTGAATGGGCTTCTTCCTTAAGCCCATTCACCGAATCGACCCAGTGGTGACGACAGCGGAAGCAATGCAGACATGTGCAGTGAGGACTGAGGGATGCCGCGGACATCTCAGCCCATGCTGCAGGAGAGCCTTTTTGGTTTTAAAAGTAGAACATTGTAAGTGCAATATACAGTATTTTATTATTAAAGAACCACAAAATGTTTATTATCTCTTTATTGTCCAAAGGAGGAATCCCGGGAGCAACAATATTATTGATGAGTGAAACAAAATCTATGTGTTTGTGATTATAATCAACCACCAGATATACCGCTATACCCTATTTTTCTACTGTAAAATAGCTTTTCTCTTTTAAAAAAGCCCAGTGCACTATAATTGATGGAGTATGAGTATGTTTGAACTCCATTCACTTGCACTTCAAAGTTAAGTGGGTAAATACGGCACTGATAATACGTGCAATTGCATCGAGATGTGAATCTTAAAAAGAAAGCTACACTATATATTTTTTCTTGTTTTTTCCCCATTTTCCTATTTTTGAGGTACGATCACTGTTGGAACATTCGAATTTCTGGAGCTCGGAGAGAGCCTAGAGGTTACTGAACTGGGGATCACATTTGGTTTGGGACTTTGTATATATATTTTTTTTTTATTACAGAGAAAGAGAAATAATATTTTAATGTGATTTTTTTTAAATGTGTGTTTTATGTGAATTATTTGATTAAAATGGAGTCCATGGGAAAGGGACTTCCTGTAATTCGGAGCTGTCTGGATAACAGTTTTTTACATAATGGATTCTATACCTGTACATATACAAAAACACTGCTTTTTCTAGCCTGGTTCTCATCTCTCCTGTTGGACTTAAGCAGAATAGGATGAGCTACTAAGCACCATTGATTTAGCCATAAATGGAATCCTGTGGGCTCCCAAACAATATTGTGTCAACCAATTGAATGCTCTGAAACATGTGCTTGAACAATCAATGCAGTTATATGTGCATTTATTACTAGTGATGATCAAATCTGTCCCAAAAAAATTTTTCTCACCCCAAATGCATTGAAGTCAATTGCTGTTTTTCTTGTGGCGACTTTTTTGTTTGAGCCACGTTTTTTCTTTTTATTACTTCTACCCCCCCCAAGCAAGGTTTTAAGTGAATTCCAGGTAATTTTCGAAGTAAAAAAAAAAAATCGAAATTCAAAGTAATTTTTTGGATACTTCGACCATCGAATAGGATACTACAACTTCAAATTTACTTCGACTTTGATTCAAAGTCAAAATCGTCTGAATATTCAACCATCAAAATACTGTCTCTTTAAAAAAACTTTGACTTCAATACTTAATACTTAAACCTGCGAAGTGCTATGTTAGCCTATGGGGACCATCTAGACCGTTTTGCTAAGTCTTCACACATTGAAGTAAAATCGTTCCATCGTACACTAAAATCGCTCAAATCGTTAGTTTCCAATGATTTAATCGTACGATCGAGCGATTTTACTTTGATCGTTCGATGGCCAAATTCGGTAAAAAATACTTTGACTTCGATATTCGATATTTTGAAGTATTTTACACTTCGAAATTCGACCCTTGATAAATCTGCCCCCTAATGTTTTTATACTGAGTGAGCTTAATGACATTAGTTTTCTTTCCAATAATTTGCTAAACCCTTAACAACTAAGGCTGCCTCTTCCAAATACGGAAATGAAGAATCAATGTTAGAATGAAGACCTTTATTTATGCCTACAAATATAATTGCATGAATTTCTGAATATTACTTTTGCTGGATTACAAATGTGAACACATTCATCAGATATGATATCATATGTCAGCAAGTGGCTTCTAATACACACATATTTAATTATAATTATCTTATGGTGAACAATACAGATTCAAACATTTTTATTTTAAAGGAGAAGGAAAGCTACGTAGGCAGTTTATTGGCAATAGATAAGCTACAATAGTGCAAGCTAGAATGCTATATTTATTCTGTAGAATGTTTTACCATACCTGAGTAAAAAGCTCTAGAAGCTCTCTTTTTGTTTAGGATAGCAGCTGCCATATTAGCTTGGTGTGACATCACTTCCTGCCTGAGTCTCTCCCTGCTCACTCATAGCTCTGGGCTCAGATTAGAGCAGGGAGGAGGGGAGAGAGGAGCAAACTGAGCATGCTCACGCCCAGGGCAAGGAGGTTTAAGCAGAAAACAGGAAGTCTGATACAGAAGCCCATGAGTACACAATAGAAGGAAAGAAATGCAGTGTTTCTTTTGACAGAGGACTCAGAGCAGCATTACTTTGACGGTTTACTGGTATATTTAGGTGGACCTTTCTGATAAGGCTTACTTAGTTTTAACCTTTCCTTCTCCTTTAAGCACACAAATAAGCTAATCACTCAAAAACATCTTAGACAAGGCCATTTTTAGTTTGCTATTTCCAAAGATCAGAACGATAGCTTCAGCCGAAGGCTTTGTCATAATAACAGACCAGTATATTATTGTTTTAACAATGACATTATTGAGATACATCAGACCCAGGGCCAAGGTACTGTAATAACTGTCAAGAAGAAAATCAAGTTCAGAATCAAAAGAAAGGACATTGTCCTGCAAGCTCCCACATGGCTCTTCAACTGAAAAGTATTGTTCTTCATCTTCTGGACATGTCTCAGAAGGAACATCACACTGAGTCCAATGCAAAGAGAAGTTATAAGAACTGGCACACAGCAGCCAATGACAACATTGAACAGCATGAATTTAATATCCAGTTTGTAGATAGAATTTTCAGCTGATAAGGTGGTATTTTGCAGAAGCTCTGTATCTATTGTCCAAATCAATAGAACATTAATCAAGCATGAAACCATCACTGATCCAAACAGGAACAGAGTGCTTGAGAGTCCCCTTTGAGATCTTACAATCATACTAAGTGAAATATTGAGCAGCTTCATGTAATAGCAAATGGAGAGGCAGGCAGTGAGCCACATGGAGACATAAGTCAAAGAAAAAAATAATATGGAACCAACCACATAGATTTCCTTAAAAAACAGCCCATACAGTTCATAAACAACAATTGTTTCACTGATAGTCAAAAAGCACTGCATGAATAAGTTGGTGCACCCTATGGTCAGAATGGTCCGTTCACATTCCCCAAGGATTATTCTATTCTTCCAGTCTCTGAGATACACTGCTACAATAGAGGAGTTTAACATGGACCCACATAGCCAAGTTACTATAAGACTTGTTATCTTGATCACATTTATAGAGAATGCCATCTTCTGGAATGTCAGTGTTTTTCGTCCCTGCTTTTCAGATGTTCATCAACGTGGAATGAGATTTGCAAGGGTGTTTTAGAGGAGTATCTAGAACAATGATTCACTTTAATCAGAATATTATGGAAATGTGGAGGAATAGATTCAATATGCAAATTATTTCAGTATCTGGTTTTCTTTCTGATGTTGTGTCTTATTTTCCATACAACTAGACTTTTACTCTCCAGTTTTAACTCCTAGAGCAGAAGAGCATTACAAACTCCACAGATTCTCTGATGGACAACAGAAGAGTAAAAAATCTCTGTTTGTGTGAGTACAATTGTAGGAGAGAGATTGCTCTAGTGCTAGCACTCAAAGAGATTGGATTATAACTGGAGTTTAAAGGAACTATCTGGTTTCCTTTGTTGTGTTTAACAGTTAGACTCCAGTTTTAACCCTAAAGAAGACATTAGGCAAGATCTATCTAATGTATCAGCCTGTACCACTGATTCAGGGTAAACATTCCACATCTTCACAGCTCTCACTGTAACAAACCCCTTCCCAATATTTAGCCGGAACCTCTTTTCTTCTAATCGGAATGGGTGACCTTGTGTCAGCTGGAAAGACCTACTGGTAAATAAATCATTAGAGAGATTATTATATGATCCCCTTATATATTTATACATAGTTATCATATCTCCCCTTAAGCGCCTCTTCTCCAGCTTGAACATCCCCAATTTGGCCAGTCTTTCCTCATAGCTAAGATTTTCCCTTTACCAACTTAGTTGCCCTTCTCTGTCCCCTCTCTAATACAATAATGTCCTGTAACATACATGGTAACATAGTAAGTTAGGTTGAGAAAAGAAACACATATATTAAGTTCAACCTTTTAACTTTTTTTAACCTGCTTAACTGCCAGTTGATCCAGAGTGATGGAGACCAAAACTATATGGCATATTCTAGATGTATCATGTCCACATCTGTATCAGGTTCTACATTTTTAACATTTGAAAAAATCAATGAAATTCACAAATGTATGCCTTATGCTCTTCTGCATTTTTCATGTAGGTAGATCAGGTAAGTTATTTTATGTATATTTTTTTCTAAATATGAAACCTGTATCAACACAAAATAATAACTTACAATAAACTGCAGAATTCCTTTGTATCACTCTAGCCTGGATTAATGGGTATCCCTGTACAAGATATGAGCAAACTTATAATTGTGCTTAGTACAGGGAATACCTATGCTGCCATAGTTTTATGGGATCTCTCTGTACAGACTATGAGCAAATTTAGGGGCTGTTCCTGCTGAATTGTGCTCAGTACAGAGGAATACCTATGCTGCCATAGTTTTATGGTATCTCTCTGTACAGACTATGAGCAAATTTAGGGACTGTTCCTGCTGAATTGTGCTTAGTACATAGGAATACCTATGCTGCCATAGTTTTATGGGATCTCTCTGTACAGACTATGAGCAAACTTAGGGGACTGTTCCTGCTGAATTGTGCTTAGTACAGGGAATACCTATGCTGCCATAGTTTTATGGTATCTCTCTGTACAGACTATGAGCAAACTTAGGGGCTGTTCCTGCTGAATTGTGCTTAGTACATAGGAATACCTATGCTGCCATAGTTTTATGGGATC
Source organism: Xenopus laevis (assembly GCF_017654675.1). NCBI lineage: Eukaryota > Metazoa > Chordata > Amphibia > Anura > Pipidae > Xenopus > Xenopus laevis. Next base: position 109,676,435 of record NC_054388.1, on the reverse strand, counting down.
TCTCTGTACAGACTATGAGCAAACTTAGGGGACTGTTCCTGCTGAATTGTGCTTAGTACAGGGAATACCTATGCTGCCATAGTTTTATGGTATCTCTCTGTACAGACTATGAGCAAACGTAGGGGCTGTTCCTGCTGAATTGTGCTCAGTACAGAGGAATACCTATGCTGCCATAGTTTTATGGTATCTCTCTGTACAGACTATGAGCAAATTTAGGGACTGTTCCTGCTGAATTGTGCTTAGTACATAGGAATACCTATGCTGCCATAGTTTTATGGGATCTCTCTGTACAGACTATGAGCAAATTTAGAGACTGTTCCTGCTGAATTGTGCTTATTACAGGGAATACCTATGCTGCCATAGTTTTATGGGATCTCTCTGTACAGACTATGAGCAAACTTAGGGGCTGTTCCTGCTGAATTGTGCTTAGTACAGGGAATACCTACAGTATGCTGCCATAGTTTTATGGGATCTCTCTGTACAGACTATGAGCAAACTTAGGGGCTGTTCCTGCTGAATTGTGCTTGGTACAGGGGATACCTATGCTGCCATAGTTTTATGGGATCTCTCTGTACAGGCTATGAGCAAACTTAGGGTCTGTTCCTGCTGAATTGTGCTTAGTACAGGGGAATACCTATGCTGCCATAGTTTTATGGGATCTCTCTATACAGACTATGAGCAAACTTAGGGGCTATTACTGCTGAATTGTGCTTAAAAATAGGGAATACCTATGCAGCCATAGTTTTATTGTATCTTTCTGTACAGCCTATGAGCAAATTTAGGGGCTGTTCCTGCAGAATTGTGCTTAGTACAGAGGAATACCTATGCTGCCATAGTTTTTTGGGATCACTCTGTACAGACTATGAGCAAACTGAGGGTCTGTTCCTGCTGAATTGTGCTTACTACAGGGAATACCTATGCTGCCATACTTTTTTGGTATCTCTCTGCACAGACTATGAGCAAACTTAGGGGACTGTTCCTGCTGAATTGTGCTTAGTACAGGGAATACCTATGCTGCCATAGTTTTATGGTATCTCTCTGTACAGACTATGAGCAAACTTAGGGGCTGTTCCTGCTGAATTGTGTTTAGTACAGGGGAATACCTATGCTGCCATAGTTTTATGGGATCTCTCTGTACAGCCTAAGAGCAAACTTAGGGGACTGTTCCTGCTGAATTGTGCTTAGTACAGGGGAATACCTATGCTGCCATAGTTTTATGGGATCTCTCTGTACAGCCTAAGAGCAAACTTAGGGGACTGTTCCTGCTGAATTGTGCTTAGTACAGGGAATACCTATGCTGCCATAGTTTTATGGTATCTCTCTGTACAGACTATGAGCAAACTTAGGGGCTGTTCCTGCTGAATTGTGCTCAGTACAGAGGAATACCTATGCTGCCATAGTTTTATGGTATCTCTCTGTACAGACTATGAGCAAATTTAGGGACTGTTCCTGCTGAATTGTGCTTAGTACATAGGAATACCTATGCTGCCATAGTTTTATGGGATCTCTCTGTACAGACTATGAGCAAATTTAGAGACTGTTCCTGCTGAATTGTGCTTATTACAGGGAATACCTATGCTGCCATTGTTTTATGGGATCTCTCTGTACAGACTATGAGCAAACTTAGGGGCTGTTCCTGCTGAATTGTGCTTGGTACAGGGGATACCTATGCTGCCATAGTTTTATGGGATCTCTCTGTACAGGCTATGAGCAAACTTAGGGTCTGTTCCTGCTGAATTGTGCTTAGTACAGGGGAATACCTATGCTGCCATAGTTTTATGGGATCTCTCTATACAGACTATGAGCAAACTTAGGGGCTATTACTGCTGAATTGTGCTTAAAAATAGGGAATACCTATGCAGCCATAGTTTTATTGTATCTTTCTGTACAGCCTATGAGCAAATTTAGGGGCTGTTCCTGCAGAATTGTGCTTAGTACAGAGGAATACCTATGCTGCCATAGTTTTTTGGGATCACTCTGTACAGACTATGAGCAAACTGAGGGGCTGTTCCTGCTGAATTGTGCTTACTACAGGGAATACCTATCCTGCCATACTTTTTTGGTATCTCTCTGCACAGACTATGAGCAAACTTAGGGGACTGTTCCTGCTGAATTGTGCTTAGTACAGGGAATACCTATGCTGCCATAGTTTTATGGTATCTCTCTGTACAGACTATGAGCAAACTTAGGGGCTGTTCCTGCTGAATTGTGCTTAGTACAGGGGAATACCTATGCTGCCATAGTTTTATGGGATCTCTCTGTACAGCCTAAGAGCAAACTTAGGGGACTGTTCCTGCTGAATTGTGCTTAGTACAGGGGAATACCTATGCTGCCATAGTTTTATGGGATCTCTCTGTACAGCCTAAGAGCAAACTTAGGGGACTGTTCCTGCTGAATTGTGCTTAGTACAGGGAATACCTATGCTGCCATAGTTTTATGGTATCTCTCTGTACAGACTATGAGCAAATTTAGGGACTGTTCCTGCTGAATTGTGCTTAGTACATAGGAATACCTATTCTGCCATAGTTTTATGGGATCTCTCTGTACAGACTATGAGCAAACTTAGGGGACTGTTCCTGCTGAATTGTGCTTAGTACAGGGAATACCTATGCTGCCATAGTTTTATGGTATCTCTCTGTACAGACTATGAGCAAACTTAGGGGCTGTTCCTGCTGAATTGTGCTCAGTACAAAGGAATACCTATGCTGCCATAGTTTTATGGTATCTCTCTGTACAGACTATGAGCAAATTTAGGGACTGTTCCTGCTGAATTGTGCTTAGTACATAGGAATACCTATGCTGCCATAGTTTTATGGGATCTCTCTGTACAGACTATGAGCAAATTTAGAGACTGTTCCTGCTGAATTGTGCTTATTACAGGGAATACCTATGCTGCCATAGTTTTATGGGATCTCTCTGTACAGACTATGAGCAAACTTAGGGGCTGTTCCTGCTGAATTGTGCTTAGTACAGGGAATACCTACAGTATGCTGCCATAGTTTTATGGGATCTCTCTGTACAGACTATGAGCAAACTTAGGGGCTGTTCCTGCTGAATTGTGCTTGGTACAGGGGATACCTATGCTGCCATAGTTTTATGGGATCTCTCTGTACAGGCTATGAGCAAACTTAGGGTCTGTTCCTGCTGAATTGTGCTTAGTACAGGGGAATACCTATGCTGCCATAGTTTTATGGGATCTCTCTATACAGACTATGAGCAAACTTAGGGGCTATTACTGCTGAATTGTGCTTAAAAATAGGGAATACCTATGCAGCCATAGTTTTATTGTATCTCTCTGTACAGACTATGAGCAAATTTAGGGGCTGTTCCTGCAGAATTGTGCTTAGTACAGAGGAATACCTATGCTGCCATAGTTTTTTGGGATCACTCTGTACAGACTATGAGCAAACTGAGGGGCTGTTCCTGCTGAATTGTGCTTAGTACAGGGAATACCTATGCTGCCATACTTTTTTGGTATCTCTCTGCACAGACTATGAGCAAACTTAGGGGACTGTTCCTGCTGAATTGTGCTTAGTACAGGGAATACCTATGCTGCCATAGTTTTATGGTATCTCTCTGTACAGACTATGAGCAAACTTAGGGGCTGTTCCTGCTGAATTGTGCTTAGTACAGGGGAATACCTATGCTGCCATAGTTTTATGGGATCTCTCTGTACAGCCTAAGAGCAAACTTAGGGGACTGTTCCTGCTGAATTGTGCTTAGTACAGGGGATACCTATGCTGCCATAGTTTTATGGGATCTCTCTGTACAGACTATGAGCAAACTTAGGGGCTGTTCCTGCTGAATTGTGCTTAGTACAGGGGAATACCTATGCTGCCATAGTTTTATGGGATCTCTCTGTACAGAATATGAGCAAACTTAGGGGACTGTTCCTGCTGAATTGTGCTTAGTACAGGGGAATACCTATGCTGCCATAGTTTTATGGGATCTCTCTGTACAGACTATGAGCAAACTTAGGGACTGTTCCTGCTGAATTGTGCTTAGTACAGGGGATACCTATGCTGCCATAGTTTTATGGGATCTCTCTGTACAGACTATGAGCAAACTTAGGGTCTGTTCCTGCTGAATTGTGCTTAGTACAGGGGAATACCTATGCTGCCATAGTTTTATGGGATCTCTCTGCACAGACTATGAGCAAACTTAGGGTTCTGTTTCAAATCAGTAGTCTTTAGTACAAGATAAACCTATGTAGCTTTAGTTTTCTGCCATCTCTCTATACAGGCCACCAGAGAAAAGAGGGATGTTTTTAAGGGAAATGCTAATATTGTCACAATCGGCACCCTGAATCAAGAACTAGTGCTAAACTCCCGGTCATGGCTCAGTCTTTTGCCTGTAACAGCTGCCTTTGGCCTCTGGAAGAGCCCTCAGCTACTCAGATTCCACCAGGTCTTAAAATGATAGGAACAAAGCGTAGAGTTCTGAACAAGTGAAAAGGCACGTTCGTAATACAAGTTTAGGACGAAAGGCAACAGCAACTTCACGGTGTCAAGGCAGCCGGGAGTGCGAAGAAGCGCGTCTGCTCCCGGCGGTGAAGAGTCCAAAATTGGCATGCCGATGCCGCATGCCAATGTAAGGACGCCAATGACGTCACTATGGCGCCAAATTCAAATATAAAAGTGCATCCAGGACGCCAGAATGGCGCCCAAGAATAGGTTCAGCTACCCTGAACCTGGGTTCCTGTTTTCCTGCCTGTATCCTGTTTCCAAGCCTTGATTCCTGTTCCCACTCCTGATTCCTGCTTCCAACCAGTTACTGCACTCGTCTTGTTATTGAACTCTTGCCTGAACTCTGACTACCCACCTGTTTAACCCTTTGGACACCGCAACCTTGATCCCTCAAGAGGGCTTCCTCCTAGATCCTGACAACCTCCCTGGAGGGAGCTCCTGGCTCCCTGACACATACACTGGTGGTAAATGTTGGCGAAATTGCGCTGGCATTACTAAGCCAGGCATAGCGAAGTTGCGCTAGCGTTAGATAGTTTGCATACAGCGGGAAATTAAATTTCAATGTATATGTTGCAGCAAATACATTACACTACACAAGCCCAGGGAACCCAAATAGAATAAAATAAAGTTGTTATATTGCCCTACACATGTGCCCAGTGTATAGTTTATGTGCCATATGTTAGGAAATGTAGGGGGGAAGCCGGTACCCTAAAAAAAAAATGTACGATCTTTTGCAGCCTATCACCCTGAAAAAAAGAAAAGAAAAAGCAAAGACGCCAGCTTTTTTTGGGACTTAGAAAAATTTCCAACAAACTTTAAACTAAGTCCTATCTACTCCATTGCACTTTGCCTGGTCTGAGGTGGCAAAGGCAATGCTGGCAATAGAGGTAACGTTCAGTAAAATAAAAAACTTGAATTTGCATAGTAATGCTCTTTTGCCAGAGCTAAAATTCACCTGGCGTTAGAGTGCGAAGTTGCGCCAGACTCTATCTCCTTCACTGGCGTAATTACGCCAACGCCCATTAGTAAATCGGTGAAGTGCTGAAATTATGTCACACTGGCGAATATTCACCAGCGCTTGCCACTTCGCCCTTTAGTAAATTTGCCCCCAAGAGGTTTCCTCTGGACCGTATCCCTGTACTGTACCAAATACTGTAACTTACCCGTCAGGAAGCTTGAGGATTGAGGTTAATAATCTTCATGATAGGATATGGACCAATAAACCTTGGTCCCAGTTTAAGAGATGGAACCTTAAGTTTAATATTCTTTGTAGATAACCAAACCATGGTTCCAACCTGATATTTGGGTGCTTCCCTACAGGACCTATCTGCTGCTCTCTTTTGAGCAGAAGTAGCTGCCCGAAAAGGAATCATGTACCCCAGTCCAGATCTTAGAAAAATGTGTAAAAGAGTTAACAGGAGGTACAGAGGACAAATGACATTATGAAAATGCCTTAAGATGCAAACCATTAACAATAAAAATGGAGATTGCCCAGTAGATGCAAATATTTTGAGACAGTAAGGCAATGGTTTTAGTAATACCCGGGTGCCCTGCCATTTTAGAGCTGTGAGTTTCAATGAGTACCTGCTCCCTCAGATTTCCGGGAACAAATAGCTTCCCAGAAGGAGTATTAGTAGGAGCCACTGCCTGAGCCTGAGACAGAAGTGTGGCGAGATCTGACCCTAAGGCTGCCACAATCACCTCTTTGGGAATGATGAAAACACACTTTAAAAGATTCAGATGGATTTTGATTCAAAACTCCTAGAGAGTGCGTCCACCTTAGTACTTTTAGAACCAGGCCTGTAAGTCAGAGAAAAAATACATCTATTAAAGAATAAAGCCCATCTGCCCTGTCTCGGGTTTAAATGTTTTGGCGTCTCAATGTACAAAAGCTATATTTCGCATCACAGCGTGTTGACGTCACGCTCCGCCAGCAAAAACCCAGAAGTGAGTGTCCGCCACACGCCAATAGGAGGAGTATCATTTGGCAGGACTAAATCGGCCCGGTGGGGGTTCCCGCCGCCCCCTAGACCACCAGGTAATCTTGCAAATATTTAGGTTTTATGGTATTTCTCTATGCAGGTTGTAAGGGATTACAAGTGGCTTTTCATACAGATTTAATACATGTAAATATGCTGATATCTCTATAGAGACTATAAAGTAATATGTTCCTGAACCTATTAAGGTATGAATGGAAGCCATGGTAGGAAAGGAAGTCACTCAATACACAGACCTCTGTATCTCTTTATCTTTTGCCAATTAGGGTTTGAGAAACTGATAAAATGCTGCCCATGTATAGTTTTGTTTGGTTTTAGGCACGATTCCTGCCCATACATACTGCTAACCTGTTCAGCATAGGAGAAAATCACATGTTCTGACTCTGTTGCATTAGCTAATCAATTTAGAAATACTCAGTAGAGTAAGACTGGCACACAGATACCTCACATGACTCTTTAACTGAGGTTTCTAGGACTGAGAAGTATTTTTCTTCATCCTTTGAACATGTCTTAGAAGGTCTAATGCAAAGGGGAGTTACAAGGACGGGTACACAGGAACCAAACACATTGTTTAAAAACATGAATTTAAAATATAGTTTGTACAAAAAGTAAGAGGGTATTGTGCAGATATCCTACATGCATTGCCCAAATGAATGGAATATTAATCAAACTTGAAACACACCATTGATCCAAACAGAAATGGAGTGCTTGTAAAGGGTACTCATAGAGTTCATACAGTAGTCATAACCATGGAAACCACTCTTCTTCTGCAAGGATGGAAGTCCACAACAACGATAATGAAAATGTTGAATATTTATTGTAACAGCTTCTTCAAACTTGCAACATCCATTCACATGTATTCAGTTCCTGGCACATTCACTTCCATAAGACACATCACGGCACGGTATCAGTCAATCTATTCCCCATTGAGCATTTACTCTTTACCATGTAAATTCTCCACTTAGGGTCATGGATCGTCCTTTTCCAGGGTTTCCACCTTCCGGTCCTAGCAGCCCGACCTGTACACCACGTCCCCCTGCCCTACTCTGGATAGGACTTTTCTCCTTTCACCCCCTGGTCCTACCAGTCCGGCATACTCTCTATGCCCCTCTGCCCTACTCCAGGTAGGAATTTGTTCACCCTTCCTTCAGGACGTCCAAGCTTCCCTATCACTACCGCCCTCACTGGCAAAGCCTTGGCTCATAAGCCGCTATCTCCTTGTTGGGGTCAAAACTACCCATGCTAGATGTTACCTCACTATCTTAAGTGTAAGAGGAATTTCACTGGTACACAGGAGTTGCGGTAGCAGGGCAAGCCCTTGCAATTTTATTATGCAGTTGTCACAACTGCATAATAAAATTGCAAGGGCTTGCCCTGCTACCGCAACTCCTGTGTGCCAGTGAAATTCTTCTTACCCGTATTGTGAGGAGGCCGAATCCTCTATCGCTGGGCACCAGGATAAGAATCTTTGGGTTTGGGCTTCTCCAAAGCTCTTCTGGACTCACTATCTTAAGTACCTAGTACTTTAACTTTTATCCCTGATGCTATCTATTAGGTGTGTTCTCACCAACCCTAGGGTGTGTTTTCCTCTTAAATTCTTTTCAGTCTTGAGCATCACTGTAACATTTCCCTCTCATGTGCTACTCATCCTATGCATGTGTCTACCCACTGCTGTCCAGCATGGAACCTCCTGAATCATAGATTTGACATCTTGTGGTGATTCTGCACATTACACTTTAAACAATCATTCAACATTTTCAATAATTTTAACATTTTACATCATTCAAACATTTACTTAACACATACAATGTACACCTATTCAGCACACAACCCAATCACCCTCTTACATGCTTGCAGAAGATATTGCCCTTTTTCATCTTATAAATAATCAATATGAAAATCTGACCAATTCCCCACAATAGGAGAAGCAACCAATAAATACAGGTCTCTGTTGTGGCATCTGTATGAAGCCTAGGTTAGGACACTTTTTTTTGATTTGCTGAATTGTGCTAAGCACCAATGTTATGGATTTATAGTATTTCTCTATGCAGCAATTTAACCTGTACAGACTATGAGCAAAAAATGCAACAGAAATACATTTAATAACATGATTTTATAAATCCGTTCCTATGTTGTATATCCACTTTTAATTTGCATTAAAACCTGATTTGCATCTTTGCAGTTTTAGTTTTGGTTATGAATTTTATCACAATGATTTGCATCCAGTATTCTCTTCTAGCAATACGACACTTTGTTGGAATGGAAAGAATACTTTTGAGTAAGTGCCATATAAATAGAGATACACATATTTGATTATTATTTGATTATTTGTCTATTTGGCATGCAAAATGTAAGATATATATGTGTTAAGGCAAATAAATGAAATTGAGATAATATACAGTATTTGCATCACTATTATTACTATAATTAAAGATATACCCTGTTATAACCTAAAATTAAGGCCCTACAGTACCTAAACATACACACAAAACTGCAAAACAAAAACATAAATACATTTCCAAACCTTTGCATTCCTTGTTGGTTTCCTTCTAGGCAAGTTCTTAGTAGATTTTTCATTGTATTTTTTTTTTCTCAAAGCATACAATCTCCAATCAGGAACCTGAAAGTTCACTAGAGAGTGACTTGGATAATAACACCCATTTCCTATCTAACATTCTGTTGCTCACTTATTCAGCATGGATAGTGATGGGCGAATGTCTCCCGTTTTGCTTCTCCGAAAGATTTGCGAATTTCCTGCGCAAATTGAAAAATGAGTGAAACATGAAAATTGGCGCACGCATACATTTTGACGCTGGCGTTAAAGTCAATGGGCATCCGAATAGCGTTGATGCGTGGTGGTTTTGACGCAATCGACTTTTCAGACGCGTGTCCAAAAATTTTTGACACCGGCGAATTTTCATGTGATTTTTGGCGGCAGCGAAGCGCAGAAAATCACAGCAAATTGTGCCAGCTGAATTTATTCGCCCATCACTAGTCACGGAAGCAGTTCTAGGTACATGTGCAATGAGGAACATGTTATTATGCTATACATGAAGCACTCGTGCCTTGTTTCTTTAACTTCTAATACTTTATTGTAGCTAGTTACTTTATTATAACTTTGGGACAAGACAGAGTGCACAAATTCTATAGACTCAACGGAGGATTGTAATCTATCTACACCACTTGCTATCGACCGGGTGCTTTCAAAGTTAGGCATTGCTCAATATGTATATTTCAGCTACATAAAGTACATACACTGTAGAGGCTCCTTCAATGTTCCACTTGGGCACATTTAAGTGAAAATCTAAGTAAAACAACAAACCAACTATTTAGAAAACTTAGATCTGATATTAGATTTTTATCCAAGGACAAAAGGCATGGCATCTTTGAGGTCATATTTAGGCACCTTAATTGATTTTACACATGAGAAACAATGGGGCCACTATCAGGGCTTCTTTCTATATCCGCCCACTGATGTTTAATTATGTGAAAGTTTACTTGGAAGAGTAAATTTACGGTAATAGTGAAAAACATATGCAAGACTTTTGTAGCTACTGTATAACTTTCTATACTTTATCTCCTCCCTGAAACGCCATTGTAGGATTCTGATGTTTCAGCACAAGGCAAAAACTCCATGGCAAATATATAATTTAATGGACATACTGTATGAGGTAGAATAATCAACAAAAATAAACTCACTCCCATCTCACATTTATGCTCAGAATGTTAATCTGCTCCACTCCCTATAATTAATATCTAGTATGTGCTTTTTACAATAGGAATAATTGCTTTAATTACTATAATGCCCAGGCACTCCTGATCTTCGGTTCCCAAACGTTAGTCAATTGGCAATTGTATTTATAAAAATATGTTACAATAACCTTTTATTTATCAAGATTGATTTTCCAGTTTGCTGCCCAGTTTTCCAGTTTAGACAAATCACTGTGCAAAGTGGCAGCATCCTGCATGGAACCTATAGTTCTGCACAATTTAGTATCATCTGCAAAAATAGAAACAGTACTTTCAATGGCCACCTCCAGGTCATTAATAAACAAGTTGAAAAGCAAGGGACCTAGTACAGAGCCCTGCGGTACTCCACTAACAACACTGGTCCAATTAGAAAATGTTCCATTTACCACCACTCTTTGTAGTCTATCTTTTAGCCAGTTCTCTATCCAGGTACAAATACTATGTTCCAGGCCAACATTCCTTCATTTAACCAGTAACCTTTTGTGTGGCACTGTATCAAATGCTTTAGCAAAGTCTAAGTAAATCACATCCACTGCCATCCCAGAATCGAGATCCCTGCTTACCTTACCATAAAAGGAAATTAAATTAGTCTGCCAAGATCTATTATGCATAGGGATGGGCGAATTTGACTCATTTAGTTTCACCAAAAGTTTGCCACCAGCGAAACATCGCCAGCTCCCATTAAAGTCTATGGACGTCAAAAACTTTTTGTTGCACGTTTTGTTTTTTTTTTGACGCACAACACCATACAAGTCTATGGGCATCATTTCCATGGTGAAACAAGGCGAAAAAATTCGCCCATTCCTAATTGCGCATAAAACCATGCTGGCACAAACTCACAGTATTATTATTTGCAATGAAGTCCTGTATCTTATCCCTTAATAACCCTTTGAAAAACTTTCCTACCACTGATGTCAGACTAACTGGCATATAGTTTTGAGGCTGAGTCCCCTGGGATGAATACCATCCAGTCCCGGACCTTTGTTTATCTTTACATTTTCTAGTCTCTTTTGAATTTCCTGATGCGTGAACCATGCAACATTAGTTGTATTAGTTGGATTAGGAGTATTAAGAAGGAAACCTTCATTATCTTGTCCCTCATTTGAGTAGACAGACGAAGAATAACAGTTCAGAATCTCTTTTTTTGGACAGAATTTAAGATTACTTTAAAAAGAATAATATATAATAAACCTAAAGGAACTAATTTATGCTCAGAATGATAACTTGCTCCCCTCTCTATATACATTTTATAGGGATGCACCGAATCCACTATTTTGGATTCGGCCGAACCCCTGAATCCTTCGTGAAAGATTTGGCCGAATGCGGAACTGAATCTGAATCCTAATTTGCATATGCAAATTAGGGGTGGGAAGGGGAAATACATTTTACTAACTTATTTTGTGACAAAAAGTCACACAATTTTTCTCCTCATCTTTAATTTGCATATGCAAATTAGGATTCGGCTGGGCATAAGGATTCAGCCAAATCCTGCTGAAAAAGGCTCAATTTTGGCTGAATCCTGAACCAAATCCTGGATTCGGTGCATCCTTAATATTTTACCTACTGTACATTGGCCCTGAGCATATACAGGTGAACAGGCATTAGGGAGAGTATCAGGCAATTGAAGTCAAAAATGGAATTTCTAAAATGTCATTTTATTCTCTTAAGGCACATATTTATCTAGCTACTATTAATAAATAATAACTTTCACAATATTCACATTTAAATGGTAATTCTGTCACACCCTATATTTCTAATACAAATATTCTACACATAACCTAATCCCTCAGAAACAAGTCTTTAACGAACCAGACCGTAACTTTGAATTTCCAAAAAACAAAATGATAGCTTGGCCTGAGGGACATGCCATGATTATAGTCCAGAAGAAAGTATCCAAAAGAGTTCCAGAACTGAATTGTAATATAGCAAAAATAATAACTGTTGCAAAAAAAAACAAGTTCAGAGCCATAAGGAGGAATATTGTCACACAGGCTCTTGCATGGGTCTTCATTTTACCACTCCAGGACTGAGAATTATTCTTCTTCACCCTCTGGACATGTCTCAAAAGGGACGTTAGGCTTAGTCCAATACAGAGAGAATTTAGAAGAGTTGGCAGGCAGAAACCAATTGCAGCATTGAAGGAAAGGCATTTACTGTCTCCCTTAAAAATAAAATAATCAATTGATAAGGGGATAGATGTGTTTTGCTTAGCTTTTATGTCAAATGTCCAAAAACCTGGAAAAATAATCATGCCTAAAATGACTGCTGTCCCAAAAAGGAGCTGGATTATCCCTGAAGAGACTCTCTGCTTTAAGACAAAAAAGAATTGATGTGAAATGTTGACAAGTCTCAAGCAGTAGCAGATACCGAGCCAGGCAGTGAGCCAAAACCAGAAGGAAGACAAGAAGAAGACAATGTAAGCTACTAAAAAGTAATTATTGTCAAAATGCTCATATAGTTGAAAACCATTGATTGTCCCACTGAAAGTTAAAAAGCACTGGAGGAGGACATTGGTGAACCCCTTGATCAGAATGATTTGATCACAATCCCCGAGGCTCACTCCCTTCTTCCAGTGTCTGAGATGCACAGCTACAATCGATGAGTTCAGGATGATCCCACACGGTCCTGTTATGATCAAAGTAATTATTTTTATTACTAGATTGACCAACAGCATCCTTGGTGACTGTAGCATTATTCCTGATTAGTGGCTCACAGGTGATTGTCGAAAAGCCAGAGTATTTATAAGAGCTTGTTACAAGACTTTGCAGCACAATGATTAATTGTAATCAGAATATCAAGAGAAATAACCAGCAATAGATGGAACATGCAAATCACTGGGGTGTCTTCTTTCCTTTGTCACCTGCATCTGCTCTCCAGTTAGATATAATACCTGTATGATTTCTGCAGGTTTTTGTTTTTTTATTCAATTACATTTTTGCTCAATTAATACTGCAAGGAAGGAAGGTATTCACTGAGGAATGTTGTAATTTATTTAGCTTTTACAACAAATAACATAGGTATGTAATACAGTATGTTGTGGAGATCACATTTTGTTGAAGGGGTGGAAATTCCAACACTTTCAATTCCAAGTACAAGAGTTAGTAAAATCTACCAAACTTATTCCCATAAGTCACCATAAAATGCAAGTGTTAGGAACAGTGTTGACTTAAGCATATAACACTGCAAATTGTACATTCCGTCCAAGTCTGTAGCAAGAGCTCACACACAAACTTTGAGGGACTGCTCAAGCCTTAAATTAACTTTTCCAGTTGATCACGTCTTTCAAAGCATATTTTTCGTCATTGGGCTGTTACAGCTGACTGAGACCTTGTGTTATACCTTTTGATGTCCAAATACATCTAAGCTTGGGAGGCCCATATGTTGTAGGCCGGGGCCGCAGCAATGTTCAGATCAACTGGCAGCAACACTTCTGCAGATAACAGTAGCATAGGCACATGGAAAGCACTCTGAACAAAAGGCAGTTGGTGCAGTAGAAAGGAAAATCCTTAAATATCTGTAGCTCAGGGCCGGAACTAGGGGTAGGCAGAGTAGGCACGTGCCTAGGGCGCAAAGCTGGGGGGGGCGCCAGGCATGTACCGCCTCTATCACCTACCCCGTGTCCGGTCCCGTCTCTGCCCGACTATCTGTGGTATTTTTTCGCTTGTACGCATGCGCAAGAATCTAATCAGCGCAGGCGCACGGCAATTCGCGCATGCCCACGCGGTCGGCAATTCGCGCACGCAAGTGACCATTCACGCATGTGCACAAGAGCAGCCATTCGCGCATGCACGCACTAAGCCGGTGCCGCGACTGCCGGGCTTAGTGCGTGCATGCCGCGCGGCCCGGCTCTGCTGTAGCTGTGTCTGAATGTAGCTGAACCATATGAAAGGTTTTTTTTTTTTCTCCATAGGTCTTTAGGTCTTTATTTTTTCGCCTCCTGCTAGAAACACCTACATGTTGTAGCAGAATGTCAGCTGAGAGACATACATATATCAATAAATATATAAATAGTCTGTAATCCAGAAGAAAATGTATTACCATATTGTGTTTGCAGTTCATGAGTTGGTTTCTGTTACTATCTATATCTGATGTATTGTATCCCAGCTTTGAAGCAGTATAAGACCGTAATTACCCCCCCACACACACACACACACACACAATTTCAAAGAAGCAAGATAAAGACAAAAACTTATGTCCTAGAGCCCACCCTAAAACAAATGTGACATGCCCCTCAAATGATTAAAAAAGGTTAACACAAAAATTATAACAGTTACAGCTTTTAAATACGATCCCACTTTAAAATATTTAAAAAAAAACAGCGTTTTTGTCATTTTAATAACTTTTCAGCATAAAGCATAATGATGTCACTGACATAAGATGGAGGAGGATGTAATTTTATCTTATCAATTCGCCAGGTCTAAGCTGACGAAGGAAACTCTGCAACATAATGGAAAGTTCAAATTTTGTTGAATTGCAGAGTAAGGTTCATTTGACTGAAAATGTGCCTGGTGAAAGGGCACACAACTTCACTAGCAATGCTCTCTTTCGCTAGCGACTTGTCCTCTACTCTTGTTAGTAAATTGGCGATGTCCCTGCGGATTGTATTTCTGGTGAATTTTCACTAGCGACAGCCACTTCACCCCTTTAGTAAATCTGCCCCTTGGAATATGACTGTTTAATAGCATCACTGGGTTCTGTCCTTTTTATATTTATTTTGGAAACTGAGTCCTGGGGTGTCTACATCTTCAAGAACTAAGAATAGCATAGCACTGCATGACACTGTTTCAGAGCTGGGCCAGTTCTGGTAGGAATACCTACTGAATGCCAACTGTGTGCACATAAATATATGATGAAATATACCATCAGTCTATATTCCAGAAAAAAACCTCAAGGATTCTGTTATGGGACCTATGGGCAAAATATTTACATAAATACTTTGACTATGAATGGGACTCAACAAAAAGCCATTAATGGATTTTGCATTTATGCAAGTCCAAAAAACACTATCTGTATTCCAATCACCTGTAAATTTAAGGCATGTTTCTCTGAAACAGCCAATACCTGCCAGAAGCTAGGATGAAGACACATCATTGCTGAAGAACTAATCTCTAGATCTCAGAGAGGATCCATTATTAATAAAGGAACATTGCTGAGGCAAGAAGATACATTTTCTGTACTTTTGAGAAACCTTAATGGGATCTGCTGAATACGCTGGTGACGTTCACTCCTTAAAGGGTTTTGTTGAATTCTTCAGTTCTCTCTATTAACAGTGTCCAAACTTGTTCTTGAGAAGCTGATAAAAAATTAAATCAAACCTTCTCATGGATCTCTCTAGCACACTCAATGTTGTGTATTCTCTGCTTCCAGGAATCACGGCAAACTTGACAGGAACCTTAACTAACGCATATATTTCTGTAGCAATTTTGCTCGATTATTTTAAAATACAAATGATGAGCACCAGCAATAAAATATTAGTTGCCCTGAGCTTATCAAATGTTTATCTTTCTCTTATGTTATTTATTAGCACAGTTAGTGTTTTCCTGCCCCTGATTAATGCTGATTCTGTTAACGGATATATTTCTGCACTTCTGATGTTCGGCATTTGTTCCTCTACCTGGATTACCACCTGTCTCTGTGTCTTCTACTTTTTGAAAATAATCGACTTCAGCTCTGGGCTCCTTGCTTGCTTCAAGTTGAAGATCAACATCATTGTTCCATGGTTCATATTCTTTTCGGAAGTGGTGTCTTTAGGCTGCAGTTTCCTTACTTTATTGCCTTCTGTTACTAGCCCAGGATCTTCAACAAACACCTCACTGTTCTACCCAGTAAACTCAACATCAGAAGAACTTATAAATTCACCTGGATTTATGAAGGTTACCTTCTTTGCTGTTTTTGTTCCTATGCTGATTATGATTGTCACTACATTCTCTACCATTGGGTCACTTTTTTTGCACAGTAGGAGAATGGAGAACACAGGGACATCTAGCAGCCTGACACCTCATAGAAATGCTGCGTGTATGATGGCATGGCTCCTTCTTTTATATACTGTCATTTTTGTGGTGTTATTTACATATTTTTTTAAGCTTTTTGATCAACAAAGCTTTGGCTATAAGATTACTTTTAACCTGATATATTTATTCACTTTAGTACAATCCGTTGTTTTAATTATAGGAAACCCAAAGCTAAAAGAAGCCATTACAAAATGTTGTTTATTTGCCACAAAAGTTAGTGACTAGAATAATATTATCGTGAAGAAGAACAATTCTATTCAAACCAAGAAATGTCTCCTGATTCTTCAATAATCTACATCAAAGATTCATCTGTAACCCTTTGACTTTTGCTGATCTATTTGATAATCAGTACAATAAATTGCCAATATTTTAATAGAAATATGAGCTATATAGGGAATAAGGTACCACCTGTAAAATGCAAGGGCGTCACAAGTCACTGAGAACTTTTATAAATACTATGAAACTGGAAGTCATGCAACACAAATTATAGCACTAAGCATTGATAAACTAATAATTGCTGTTGCTCCTCACGTTGAATTTCTCAAAATGCTTTTAAATTTAGCTTTCTGTCCTTTTGGGGTGGTTACATACAGTAGGTGATTAATTGCACGAGTGTTGTTGCATCCAAATATAGAACTCATTGATTGATAGGGTAGGTGCATCTGAGTAAATACAACCACACTTTTGGGGCAAATTCACTAAAGCGCGAAGCGGCTAACGCTAGTGCAAATTCGCCAGCATGACGTCATTTCGTTACTCCGCTGATTTACTAGCGGGTGCTGGCGTAAATATTTTTGGGGGCGCCCTCCTTCCCCCCTACATTTCCTAACATATGGCACCTAAACTATAAAGTGGGCACATGTATAGGCAAAATAACAACTCTATTTTATTTTATGAAGCTTTCCCAGGCTTGTGTAGTGTAATGTATTTGCTGCTACATATACGTCCATTAGGCATCACTAGCGTAACCTCGATTTGCTTGGCAAATTAACACTAGTGCAACTTCGCTACCTTTCGCCTCCCTGAGCGCAACTTCAGATTTTAGTGAATTATCGGCGCCCTGGTGAAGTGTGGCGAAGGCTGCGCTATCGCAACTCCGCAGGTTAGTGAATTCGCCCCAATGTATTTAAAGCAAAATTTTTTTGAAAAATCTTTATTTAGTAAAAGTTTTCATGTATAGGTGATACATTAAAAAGGGAGTTGTCACACATTTTTATATTTAAGAGCAATTACTATTTTATTGTATATGTTCAAATCTTTTCTTTATTATGTAATCTTTGGTGTACATTTTATACTGCTGAAAAACTGTAGGACCATCAGTTATATTTATTAATTTGTACATATTAAAATGCGTGGATGTGACTTTTTTCACTGTGATTACATATCGAGCATATGGAGGATTATCCACATGGACCATGTTATCCACTATTTTGCACTCTGGTTATGGATTAAAGCAGGGATCTATTCTGTCTTCTGGATCTCTTACACCAGATGGGCCAACTCCAGGTTTTTCACCACCAATTGTAGCAGTGCACTCCGGATCGTCACAGAAGCCTCCAACTTCAGTATATAAGTTAAAAGGTATATGTTTTATTGATGCATTAGACCTCTTGAGCTTATTTAGGTATAGAGCAGTTTAAGCCTATGGTGTTAAAGGGATTTGGATATGATTTTTATGGTGTAGCTTTTATTTCTAAATTACACTGTTTATACTGCAAATAATTCTCTTAACCATGTAAAATTTCATTCTTAACCTAATAAGTGTATTTTTTTAGTTGCAATATTGGTGTGTAGGTGCATTTCATGTCATTATGCCTGGTCATGTGGTTTCAGAAAGAGCCAGCACTTTAGGATGGAACTGCTTTTCAGGAAGGCTGTTATTTCTCCTACTTAATTTAACTGAATGTGTCCCAATGGGAAATGGATATTTGCTATTGAGTACTTTTCTTATAAATACCAAGGAACTGTTTACTTTCCCATTGTTCTGCTGATGGGGGGAGAAGGGAGGGTGTGATATCACTCCAACTTGCAGTGCTGCAAGAGTGACTGAAGTTTATCAAAACATGAAGTCACATGACTGGAGGAACCTTGGAAACTGGCAATATGTCTAGCCCCATGTCAGGTTTTAAAATTAAATACAAAAAAATATGTTTGCTCTTTTGAAAAATGGATTTCAGTTTAGAAGTCTGCTGGAGCGGCACTATTGACTGATGCATTTTGAAAAAAAATTGTTTTCCCATGACAGTATGCCTTTAAAATAGGATAGCATCAGGTCAGTGAGTGGTAGCATGAACCAAAGCCATTTTTGTTAAAGAGTCTATAGTTATATAAAGTACCTGTTCAGTAAAAAATGTTTCCAACCATTTTAATTCTTCTTTGGATATTTTTTAGGTTAGGTTATAAAATCTCTGATTCTGTCTACTTTAGAACTGGAGTTGGTCTGAGTTTTAAGATGGGATAGGGATATAAAATTCCTTGAAACACTATTTTGTCAGATGGATGTTGTAGTTGTTAATGAGAATCTTTAATGTAAGCTGCATTTTATATTTGTCTAGGTTGCTTCACAAAATATTTATTACATTTGTCGCCCAACTCGTAAGGTTGCTATTTAGATGTAGTTTTTTTGAGTGCTGTGATCCAATAAAGCGTTTAGTTGAATACACTGATCATCTAGTCTAGTGGCACCAATCTGGAGGTTGCCAGTGTGTAAGGTCCAACTTTTGTATTTTGGTGATTAGTGTTTCAATATTTGCTTGCTTTTCTTTTTTATTTGTCTTGCTCCAAGGTAGATGAGTGTGAGCTTGCATCTTTATAATCTAATTAACTGTAAACCAACAGATAAGAACCACAATAGGTAATTTTGTCAATATTGATTAACAGCTATATAAAGACCTATAGTATAAAGCTGGCCATAGATGCAAAGACTTCGCTATCTACAGACCTGCCACTAACCTTTCAGATCAAATGAAGTAGAAAAAGAACTGATCAGCCGATGTTCTGCCCCAACAGCAATCTTACGAAAGTTATGTCAGACAAAAGCTAGTGACAGTCTCCCACTGAAGATCATCAGATCGGCAATACACACCGAGATATTATCGGCAGCCGACAGAAATCTTCTAACCTGTCTGATCGACTGAATGACCGAATGGCATGGCACGACAGATGTCGGGACACTCCACACACAATCTGAAAATCGTACGAAACGAGGATTCGTATTATGGAATCTTTGCGTCTATGGCCATCATAAGGAGAGGATATTGGAAACATTCCCCACACTGAATAGGTTCAGTTCTATATGTATTATGCGCATGTATTTTAGTATTTAGACGTTTCTGATTCTGCAGCAACTTACATTTGTAACTTTGTAACTGAGATAATGAGTGCTAGCAAGATTGAAGTTCTGACTGTGCACAGTCTGCCATATGTATGCAGATTTGGAACAAGAGATCCAAAATGCTTACCTATATGCTGGTTGTGAGCAAATTGGCACTTTGGAGGCTTGAGTTAGAGCACTAGAGCAACAAATTGCGACACTGCGGTCAATTGACAATCTTGAAAGGAGTCTCTTGCTCACTGAGCAGGATATTGAGGCAGCTAGCCGGGTGACAGATAGAAAATCTAAGGTGGGCAAAAGGAAAATGGCTGATCCGGAGCTTATACATCGCAACTAATTTGCCACATTGTGTGATGCTGATGGGAGTATGAACTCTGGATTGGCAATTCTAGATGGGGCTGATCTCTCTAACAGCCGGGAGACCAGTTTCTCTAGTAGTGGTGGGGAGGAGAGTAGAGTCAGGCCTAAGCAGATTGTGGTTGTAAGGGACTCAATTATTAGGAAAGTGGATAGGGTAATTTGTCGTCCGGATCGCTACAAGGGTGGAGGAGAGTGTTTGTATGTAAAGCCTGAATTAAAGCCATTCACTAAAGAAATAACCATAGCTCTGGGTAGAGATTTTGACTGGGCAAAG
Source organism: Xenopus laevis (assembly GCF_017654675.1). Classification (NCBI taxonomy): domain Eukaryota; kingdom Metazoa; phylum Chordata; class Amphibia; order Anura; family Pipidae; genus Xenopus; species Xenopus laevis. The sequence goes on along the minus strand of NC_054388.1, from coordinate 109,656,243 downwards.
GGTTGCAAAGAGAATTATCATTGGTGTATGCTATAAACCACCTGGTATAAGTGTCGAGTATGAAGCCCAGCTACTCTTGCACATACAAGCGGCTTCACAGCTGGGTCAAGTTGTTGCTATGGGTGACTTCAATTATCCAGACATTGACTGGGGTAATGGGGTTGCTAAGACAGAAAAAGCGAGTAGGTTTGTAAATATGCTGAATGACAACTTTTTATTCCAGCTCATTCAAGAACCTACTAGGAATAACTCATTTTTGGACCTTGTAATTACGGATGGGTGAATTTTTTCAGCTTGTTTCACCGCAGAAATGACGCCCATAGACTTGTATGGCGTTGTGCGTCAAAAAAAAAATCAGTAGAAAGAATCCAAAATTATTTTTTAAATACGTTAATAGTACAAAAATGAAGCAGGAAGGGGGTGGGACCTTTATTATCAGAGGGGGGTCAGCTGGTTGATGAAAACAAAAAAAACCCCGCAGATTCTGAACTCATATTTTTCGTCTGTCTACACAATGAGGAACCAGTTAATGAAGGTTTCCTACTAAATAGTCCCAATTCTAGTAATACAACTAATGATGCATGGTTCACACATGAGGAAATTCAAAAGGGACTAGAACATGTTAAGACTAACAATGGTCCAGGGCCAGATGGTATTCATCCCAGGGTACTTAGCGAGCTTAGCTCTGTCACTTTGCAAAGTGATTTATCTAAGTTGGGAAACTGGGCAGCAAACTGGAAAATTGGTTCAATGTTGATAAATGCAGGTTATGGCAAAAATAATATAAATGCAAGTTATACATTAAATGGCAGTGTGTTTGGGAGTTTCCTTAATTGAGAAGGATCTTGGGGTTTTTGTAGATAACAAGTTGTCTAATTCTGGGCAGTGTCATTCTGTGGCTACTAAAGCAAATAAAGTTCTTGTATAAAAAAGGGCATTAACTCAAGGGATGAAAACATAATTATGTCTCTTTATAGGTCCTTGGTGAGGCCTCATCTGGAGTATGGGGGCAGTTTTGGACTCCAGTCCTTAAGAGGGATATAAATGAGCTGGAGAGAGTGCAGAGACTAAGTGCAACTAAACTGGTTAGAGGGAGGGAAGAGTTAAATTATGAGGGTAGACTGTCAAGGTTGGGGTTGTTTTCTCACGAAAAAAGGCGCTTGTGAGGGGACATGTACTTTACAAGTACATTAGAGGACATTATAGACAAATAGCAGGGGACCTTTTTACCCATAAAGTGGATCACCATACCAGAGGCCTCCCCTTCAGACTAGAAGAAAAGAACTTTCATTTAAAGGAACAGAGTAGGGGGTTCATCACAGTCAGGACAGTGAGGTTGTGGAATGCACTGCCGGGTGATGTTGTGATGCTGATTCAGTTAATGACTATAAGAGGGACTTGGATGATTTCTTGGACAGACATAATATCAAAGGCTATTGTGATACTAAACTCTATAGTTAGTATAGGTATGGGTATATAGAATTTATGTTAAACTAGGGAGGGGTGTGTGTATGGATGCTGGGTTTTCATTTGGAGGGGTTGAACTTGATGGACTTTGTCTTTTTTCAACCCGATTTAACTATGTAACTATGTAACTACATTGGTTGATTTTTAGATTTCTGATGCATAATGTCAGCATGTCTCTTTATATCGTTCAGTTCTTCTTTAAAGGTGAATAAAAAATGCTTAATTTCCTGCTTGGATGGGAGTTTGCTGAAGTAAGTATTCAGGTCAGGTTCCTCTTAACCTTTACTTTTGGAGGTATATGGGTGTTGAGTCTCTACTTTTTGGTTGTTCTTGTACTGGGGCTTTTTTTTAGAACAATGTCATTTTGAGCATGTGGTTTTTTGCTTGCTGGGGTGCCGGGCAAGTCCCTTTATGGCTGCCAAAATGGATGTCTCTTCAGGCTCTGCAACAGCCTATCCATTTTCTTCTCCAATTGGGTGAACACACAATGCCTTTTACTTCTTGGATTCATAAATCTACAAATTGCATAGTTGATGCTAACGGAGAGGAGCTACCGACTGCTAGAAAATGTACTTTATTTAGTAAATGCCTTGTTTATGTTCTATACATCCCTTGTACAATGTGGCACTTATTTGAAATTAAGGGGTGTATAGTACTGCTTTTGTCATATCTACAGTTTAGATGGTGTTATTTTTTTCTTACATTTGCAGCATTTACAAGATAATAAAAAGCCCAGGACTCTTCTCTCGATGTTGCTATACTTTTATACTCAATGGGGGTCATTTACACTGGGCAAATTTGCCTATGGGCAGTAACCCATGGCAACCAATTAAATTGCTGCATTCATTGTTCTACTTGCAGCTGGCTTTAAAAAGCTAATCACTGATTGGTTGCTATAGGTAACTGCCCATGAGCAAATTTGCCCAGTGTTGATAAATGAGCCCCATTTGTGTTTTACACTAAGTGAAGATATTTTTGGAAGCAAGAGTCTAATTATAGATATTGGCTCCCTGATATTGCAGGAAGGAAGCAATCTTGAAAAAGACTTGAAACTTGTCTGGATTCTGTCCATGTATCTTTATTTTGTTTTTGGAGACTAAGCCCTGGGGTGTCTTGCAGGAACTAAGGGGCAAATTCACTAAGATGCGAAGTTGCGGCAGGCGCAACTTCGCCGCACTGCGCTGCACTTCGCCGCACTTCGCCAGGCGTAGTTTCGCCAGGCGTAGTTTCGCCAGCGCTTCGCAAATTCACTAAAATCCGAAGTTGCGCACAGGGGTAGCGTAAGGTTGCGGAGTTGCGCTAGCGTTGTTTCGCTATATAAAGCGAAGTTGCGCTAGCAAAGGCTAATTTGCATACGGCGCGAAATTCAAATTTCAATGGAGGAACACGTATCTGCACTACAAATGCCTAGAAAACCTTCAAATCTGCAAATAAAAATTTTATTTTGCCCTACACATGTGCCCACTGTCTAGGTAAGTTGCCATGAGTCAGGAAATGTAGGGGGGAGGAAGGGGAGCCCCAAAAATTTTTCGATCTTTTTCAGCCTATCAGCCATCATGTAGAAAACACGCCAGCGTTTTTTGGACTTAGAAAAAATTTTGACTTTTTTTTAAACAATCCCTATCTACTCTATTGCGCTTCGCCAGGTCTGAGGTGGCAAAGGAAGTCTAGCGTAAAAGGTAGCGTTCACTACACTGCGCAAGTTAGTGAATTTGCGTAGTTTCGTCGCTAGCGAAGATTCGCCTGGCGTAAGGTTGCGAAGTAACACTAGCGAAACTACGCCAGCGTTTGTTAGTGAATTTGCGCAGTAGCGAAAATGCCAAACGCTAGCGAATTAACGCTAGCGTTCGGCGCTTCGCGCCTTAGTGAATTTGCCCCTAAGAATTCCATAGCACTGAATGATACTGTCTCAGAGATGGGCATGTTCTGGTAGGAATGCCCACACAATATATCAATAATCTATATTCCAGGAGAAAACCTCCAGGTTTCTTTTAGAGTATCTGTGGACAAAATATATGTATAAATGCTTTGACTATGTTTGTGACTTCAATATTGAACAGTGTATTTTGTATTTATGCAAATTTTGACAGTCCAATACAATGATCTGAATTCCAAGCAGCTATAAATATAAGGCATGTTTGTTTGAAACAGCCCAAAGCTGCCAGAAGCTACGATGATGGAACATCACTGCTGAGGGCTACTCTCTGGATCTCAGTTAGGATACTTATACATTAAGAGGAAGGACATTGCACAATTCTCCACTAAGCTTTGCATATTGGATGACTTATAACCTGATGTATTTATCTACTTTAGTACAATCTGTCGTGCTAGTTCTAGGAAACCCTAAACTGAAAGAAGCAATAACAATATGTTTTTTTTTTGGATGCCACAAAAGCTGGTAACTGGAATATATCATCATGCAACATAATTCTATTCAAACCAATAAATATCTCCTGGTTCCTCTCACTGAGGCTTTCCATGATGATACAAAAGCACTGGTAATGATCCTGCCTGACTGACTATTAAGATGTCAATGGAACTACCTGGTAAACAAATGCGTACTACTTTATTGCTGACAAAAAACATCTACAAAACCCAGAGCTTCTGAGCTCTTCTACTGCTGGTAAAAGATTGATAAAAGCCAACAATCCACAAAAAAATGTGTAACTGTACTTGTAAAGGATCAAACAAAAATGTGATCCCTTATCAAATTTATTTATCCTGCGGTAGAAGCAGAGGTCTGACCCCAGTCAGTAAGAACTATTAGATTAAAAAGAAAAAAGTACCCCACTTGCTTCAAACTCGCTCAGCAGTCTCAAGTTAAATTCCAGCTACCTAATAAATATAATCTCTATTGCGTGCAGAATTACTGATTACTTTGGGGTAATTGTATGAATTAAAAAGAAAGTGCTAGTGCTATAATTAAACCGGTTAAAATACCAATTCATTTGAAATTAAGTTAATTAAATAAATTTACAATTATAATACAGTTCATTCTATTGTATATAATAGGGTTTAATTGTACTGATATAACCTTAGCTATGATCAATTCTATTTCACACTAATTTTTATCCTTTTGCAACAAGGTGTGTTAATCTAGAAATTATTAATAAACCCCCTCTAGTCAATTTAAATAAGGATACTTTTAAAGTGCTTAAGTGCTTAGACAAATAATAAGGACATATGCTAATTATCAGTCCTTATTGGACTAATTGGACTAATTGGTAAAGTATCTGGTATTGACTGTTCCTCCAATTATATTACTGCTCCAGCAGAAAGCAACTGTGATTATAGACAGCCCTACAGTTGGGTATGGAAGAAGCTTGGGGGGAAAAAATCCAAAAAGATAATGGAGATAAAAGGAAATTACCACAGAAATAAACAAGAACAAAAAGAACCTAGGCCTAGGATAGCCATAGCTATGTGTATCAGTGCAGGTGAACCCTACACGTTTGGTTTGGACACTGTTAATAGAGAGAACTGAAGCATTTTGTCATTTTAATTACTTTGCGTCTTACAGCATATGATGTCACTGACATAAGATTGAGAAGGATGTAGTTTTATCTTATCAGTTCACCAGGTCTAGGCTGGCAAAAGAAACTCTGTAAAATAATGGAAAAATTGCACTTTGGTGAATTGCAGAATAAGGTTCGTTCATCTGAAAAAGTGCCTGGCGAAAGGGCGCAAAACTTCACTAGCAATGCTCTCTTTCGCTAGCGAATTGTCCTCTACGCCTGTTAGTAAATTAGAGATGTCCCTGCAGATTGGATTTCTGGTGAATTTTCACTAGCGACGGCCACTTCACCCCTATAGTAAATCTGCCCCTTTGAATATGACTGTTTAATAGCATCACTGGGTTCTGTCCTTTTTATATTTATTTTGGAAACTGAGTCCTGGGGTGTCTACATCTTCAAGAACTAAGAATAGCATAGCACTGCATGACACTGTTTTAGAGTTGGGCCAGTTCTGGTAGGAATACCTACTGAATGCCAACTGTGTGCACATAAATATATGATGAAATATACAATCAGTCTATATTCCAGAAAAAAACCTCAAGGATTCTGTTATGGGACCTATGGGCAAAATATTTACATAAATGATTTGACTATGAATGGGACTCAACAAAGAGCCAATAATGGATTTTGCATTTATGCAAGTCCAAAAAAAAATGATCTGTATTCCAATCACCTGTAGTAGGCATGTTTCTCTGAAACAGCTCATACCTGCCAGAAGCTAGGATGAAGACACATCATTGCTCAAGAACAACTCTCTAGATCTCAAAGAGGAGACATTATTAATAAAGGAGAAAGAACATTGCTGAGGCAAGAAGATTTCTGTACTTTTGAGAAACCTTAAAGGGATCTGCTGAATACGCTGGTGACATTCACTCCTTAAAGGGTTTTGCTGAATTCTTCAGTTCTCTCTATTAACAGTGTCCAAACTTGTACTTGAGAAGCCGATAAAAAAATTAAATCAAACCTTCTCATGGATCTCTCTAGCACACTCAATGTTGTGTATTCTCTGCTTCCAGGAATCACGGCAAACTTGACAGGAACCTTAACTAACGCATATATTTCTGTAGCAATTTTGCTCGATTATTTTAAAATACAAATGATGAGCACCAGCAATAAAATATTAGTTGCCCTGAGCTTATCAAATGTTTATCTTTCTCTTATTTTTTGCTCAATTAGTGTTTTCCTGCCCCTGATTAATGATGATTATTCTATTAAAGGATATATTTTTGCACTTCTGATGTTCGGCATTTGTTCCTCTAACTGGATTACCACCTGTCTCTGTGTCTTCTACTTTTTGAAAATAATCAACTTCAGCTCCGGGCTCCTTGCTTGCTTCAAGTTGAAGATCGACATCATTGTTCCATGGTTCATATTCTTTTCAGAAGTGGTGTCTTTAGGCTGCAGTTTCCTTACTTTATTGCCTTCTGTTACTAGCCCAGGATCTTCAACAAACTCAGTAAACTCAACATCAGAAGAATTTATAAATTCACCTGGATTTATGAAGGTTACCTTCATTGCTGTTTTTGTTCCTATGCTGATTATGATTGTCACTACATTCTCTACCATTGGGTCACTTTTTTTGCACAGTAGGAGAATGGAGAACACAGGGACATCTAGCAGCCTGACACCTCATAGAAATGCTGCGTGTATGATGGCATGGCTCCTTCTTTTATATACTGTCATTTTTGTGGCGTTATTTACATATTTTTTTGAACTCTTTGATCCACAAAGCTTTGGATATAGGATTAGTTTTAACCTGATATATTTATTCACTTTAGTACAATCCATTGTTCTAATTATAGGAAACCCAAAGCTAAAAGAAGCCATTAAAAAATGTTGTTTATTTGACACAAAAGTTAGTGACTAGAATAATATTATCATGAAGAAGAACAATTCTATTCAAACCAAGAAATGTCTCCTGATTCTTCAATAATCTGCATCAAAGATTCATCTGTAACCCTTTGACTTTTACTGATCTATTTGATAATCAGTACAATAAATTGTCAATATTTGTCAATAGAAATATGAGCTATATAGGGAATAAGGTACCACCTGTAAAATACAAGGGCATCACTAATCACTGAGGACTTTATAAATATTATGAAACTGGAAGTGATGCAACACAAATTACAGCACTAAGCATTAATAATAACTGATAACATAATAATTGCTGTTGCTCCTCACGTTGAATTTCTCAAAAGGCTTCTGAATTTTGATTTCTGTGCTTTGGGGGGTGGTAACATACAGTAGGTGACTAATTGCACCAGTGTTATCCATAGCATCCAAAAAAGAACCTAGGAAGAGGAAGTATAGAACTCATTGATTGATAGGGTATGTATATCTGAGTAAATACAGACACATAGGGGCTGATTCACTAAGGGTCGAATATCGAGGGTTAATTAACCCTCGATATTCAGCTAGGAATTGAAATCCTTCGACTTCGAATATCGAAGTCGAAGGATTTAGCGCAAATACTGTGATCGTACGATCAAAGGATTATTCCTTCGATCGAACGATTAAATCCTTCAAATCGAACGATTCGAAGGTTTTTAATCCAACGATCGAAGGAATATCCTTCGGTCAAAAAAACGTAGGAAAGCCTATGGGGACCTTCCCCATAGGCTAACATTGACTTCGGTAGCTTTTAGCTGCCGAACTAGGGGGTCGAAGTTTTTTTTAAAGAGACAGTACTTCGACTATCGAATGGTCGAATAGTCGAACGATTTTTACTTCGAATCCTTCGATTCAAAGTCGTAGTCGTAGGTCGAAGTAGCCCATTCGATGGTCGAAATAGCTGAAAAAATACTTCGAAATTCGAAGTTTTTTTACTTCGAATCCTTCACTCGAAGTTAGTGAATCGGCCCCATAGTCTACTATGGGGCAGATTTACTAAGGGGCTGATTCACTAAGGGTCGAATATCGAGGGTTAATTAACCCTCGATATTCGACTAGGAATTTAAATCCTTCGACTTCGAATATCGAAGTCGGAGGATTTAGCACAAATACTGCGATCGTACGATCGAAGGATTATTCCTTCAATCGAACGATTAAATCCTTCCAATCGAACGATTCGAAGGATTTTAATCCAACGATCGAAGGAATATCCTTCGGTCAAAAAAACGTAGGAAAGCCTATGGGGACCTTCCCCATAGGCTAACATTGACTTCGGTAGCTTTTAGCTGCCGAACTAGGGGGTCAAAGTTTTTTTTAAAGAGACAGTACTTCGACTATCGAATGGTCGAATAGTCGAACGATTTTTACTCCGAATCCTTCAATTCGAAGTCGTAGTCGAGGGTCGAAGTAGCCCATTGGATGGTCGAAGTAGCCCAAAAAATACTTCGAAATTCGAAGTTTTTTTACTTCGAATCCTTCACTCGAAGTTAGTGAATCGGCCCCTAAGAGTTGAAGTAAATTTGAGGGAATTTTCGAATTAAAAAAATTCTAAATTTTATGGATACTCCGACCATCGAATACGATTTTGAATTTACTTCAACTTTGATTCGAAGTAAAAATCGTTTGAATATTCGAACATTCGATAATCGAAGTACTGTCTCTTTAAAAAAAACTTCGACTTCAATACTTCGCCAAATTAAACCTGCCGAAGTGCTATGTTAGCCTATGGGGACCTTCTACAACCATTTTCTAAGTCTTTAGAATCGAATGAAAATCGTTCGGTCGATCGGTAAAATCGTTTGAATCATTAGATTGGAACGATTTAATCTTTCAATCGAATGATTTTTATTCGACCGCAGGATTGCCAAGTTTGTTGACAAAACTTCGGATATTCAAATTCGAAGCTTTTTAATGTGATGGTCGAATTTCGAAGTTTTTTTGTACTTCAAAATTCGACCCTTGATAAATCTCCCCCTAAGTGTTTAAAGCAGACTTTCTTTGTAAAATCTTTATTTAATAAAAGTTTTAATGTATATGGGATACAGAAAAAAAGGATATGTCACACATTTTCATATTTAAGAGCAGTTACTATTTTATTGTATATGTTCAAATCTTTTCTTTATTATGTAATCTTTGGTGTACATTTTATACTGCTGAAAAACTGTAGGACCATCAGTTATATTTATTGATTTGTACATATTAAAATGCGTGGATGTGACTTATTTCACTGTGATTACATATCGAGCATATCTACATAGGGGCTACTAAATGGCCAATCACAGCGCTTATTTGGCACCCAAGAACATTTTTCATGCTAGCATTGCTCCCCAACTCCTTTTACTTCTGAATGTTGCTCGTGGGTTAAAAAGGTTGAGAATCCCTGGTCTAGGGGGTTTATCAGCCTAAAGCAAGTACAAGAGTAGCTGTTTTTTTTATGGCTGAGAATTGAATATCAGAATGGAGAAGTAGTTTGGGTACAACATTTACTGAAAGCTTTTCTTATAGAATAGTCTTTATGTTGTTGAAATAATGTCCTTTCAGTATTCCTTTAAGGAACCGCAATGATACTAGATGTCACTATATGTGTTTTCTGTTCAAGGCATCAGGTTTGATCCTTTTCAAAATATTTAAGTTTTGTTGGGCTACAATACCATCTTGAAATCAAGTTTTAGTTAAATTCTTGTGTTTTAGGAGCTATAGCGTTATGTATCAACATTTATTAATGAAATGGATCTGTAATTACTGCAGCTCACAGGGTCTTTATTGGGTTATGGCCCTCTTGAGCTTGTTTAGGCATAGAGCAGTTTAAGCCTATGGTGTTAAAAGGATTTTGTCATGATTTTTATGGTGTCGTTTTTAATTCTAAATCACACTGTTTACACTTCAAATAATTCACTCTACCACGTAAAATCTTATTCTTAACCAAACAAGTGTATTTTTTTGTTATAATATTGGTGTGCAGGCACAATCTCAGGTTATTTTGCCTGGTCATGTGCTTTCAGAAAGAGCCAGCACTTCATGATGGAACTGCTTTCAGGCTGGCTATTGTTTCTCCTACTCAATGTAACAGAAGATGTCTCAATGGGACATGGATTTTTGCTATTGAGTGCTTTTCTTATATCTACCAGGGAACTGTTATCTGGTTACCTTCCCGTTGTCCTGCTGATGGACTGGAGCAGCACTATTAACTGATGCATTTTTTTTTTAAAAAAAAGTGTTTTCCCAGTTTGCCTTTAAAATAGGATAGCATCAGGTCAGTGAGTGATTAAATTTGTTTTTGAAGTAGCATGAATAAAAAATATCTTTGGGAAAAAGTCTATCGTTATATAAAGAACCTGTTCCGTAAAAGGTGTTTCCAATCATTTTAGTTCTTCTTTGATATTTTTTAGGTTATTTTTTGTTATAAAATCTCTGATTCTGTCTAATTTAGAACTGGAGTTGGTCTGAGTTTTACGTTGGAATAAGGATATGAAATTCCTTGAAACACTACTTTGTCAGATGGATGTTGTAGTTGTTAATGCTCATCTTTAATGGCTTTAATGCAAGCTGCATTTTGTATTTGTCTAAGTTGCTTCACAAAATATTTATTACATTTGTCGCCCAACTCGTAAGGTTGCTATTTAGATGTACTTTTTTGAGTGCTGTGATCCAATAAAGTTTTTAGTTGAATACACTGATCATCTAGTCTAGTGGCACCAATCTGGAGGTTGCCCGTGTGTGAGGTCCAACGTTTGTATTTTGGTGATTAGTGTTCCAATATTTGCTTGCTTTTCTTTTTTATTTGTCTAGCTCCAAGGTAGATGAGTGTGAGCTTGCATCTTTATAATCTAATTAACTAAACAACAGATAAGAATCACAATAGTTAGTTTTGTCAATATTGTTTAACAGCTATATAAAGACCTCTATAAGGAGAGGATATTGAAAACATCCCCCACACTGCATAGCTATCAGTTATATGTATTATACGCATGTATTTTAGTATTTCGCTGTTTCTGATTCTGCAGCAACTTACATTGGTTGATTTTTAGATTTCTGATGGCTAATGGCAGCATGTCTTTTTATATCTTTCAGTTCTTCTTTAATGGTGGATATAATGTTCAGCATATGCTTAATTTCCTGCTTGGATAGGAGTTTGCTGAAGTAAGTATTCAGGTCAGGTTCCTCTTAACCTTTACTTTTGGAGGTATTGGTGTTGAGTCGCTACTTCTCTGGTTGTTCTTGTACTGGGGCATTTTTTAGAACAATGTCATTTTGAGCATGTGTTTTTGTTTTTTTTTGCTTGCTGGGGTACCGGGCAAGTCCCTTTATGGCTGCCAAAATGGATGTCTCTTCAGGCTCTGCAACAGCCTATCCATTTTCTTCTCCAATTGTGTGAACACACAATGCCTTTTACTTCTTAGATTCATATATCTACAAATTGCATAGTTGATGCTAACGGAGAGGAGCTACCGACTGCTAGAAAATGTACTTTATTTAGTAAATGCCTTGTTTATGTTCTATACATCAGTGGCAGCAATATTTGTGATGCACCGCTTATTGCAAACTGATTATCTTATTGAAATGTCCATAAAACTACATGGTAGACAAAAGCACACTATGGTGCAGACATAAAACTTCTATAAAACCAAAGGCTTTTAAAATCTTGAGACTAGACTGGTAAAATCCAACAAGACACACATAAGTTACAACCTCCCTTGTATAATTTGGCACTTATTTGAAATTAAGTAGTGTATAGTACTGCTTTTGTCACATCTATAGTTTAGATGGTGTTGTAGTTTTTTTCTTACATTTGCAGCATTTATAAGATAATAAAAAGTACAGGACTCTTCTCTCAATGTTGCTATACTCCTATACTCAAGTGAAGATATTTTTGGAAGCAAGAGTCCAATTATAGATATTGGGTTCCTGATATTGCAGGAAGGAAGCAATCTTGAAAAAGACTTATGCCTTAAACATGTTTGAATTCTGTCCATTTATCTTTATTTTGTTTTTGGAGACTGAGCCCTGGGGTGTCTTGTAGGAACTAAGAATGTCATAGCACTGAATGATACTGTCTCAGAGATGGGAATGTTCTGGTAGGAATGCCCACACAATATATCAATAATCTATATTCCAGGAGAAACCCTTCAGGTTTCTTTTAGAGTATCTGTGGACAAAATATTTGTATAAATGCTTTGACTATGATTGTGACTCAGCCAATATAGAACAGTGTATTTATGCAAATTCTGACAGTACAATACAATGATCCGAATTCCAAGCAGCTATAAATTTAAGGCATGTTTGTTTGAAACAGCCCATAGCTGCCAGAAGCTACAATGATGGAACATCACTGCTGAGGGCTACTCTCTGGATCTCAATGAGGATAATTATACATTATGAGGAAGGACATTGTACAAGATAAATTGTCTGTGCTTTGAGATACCTATAGAGTCCTGCCAAATACTCTGGCAACATTGACCTCACCTGTGACCACAGCAAACTTGGACTGTTAAATATAAATCAGCTATAAATATAAATCATGGATCTCGCTAGCAAACTATATCTCCTGTATTCTCTGTTTACACCAAATCTGGCAATCATCGCAGGAGCTTTCACTAATGCATATATTTCTTTTGTGATTTTACTTGATTACTTTAAAACGCAAACAATGAGCACCGTCAATAAAATATTAGTTGCCCTGAGCTTATCAAATGCTTATTTTTCTCTTGTTTTATTTTTTAGCTCAATTTTTAGTTTTGTGTGGCCCCACATTAACACAGACCCTTACATCAAGGGCTTTATCCTGGCTCTGCTCATTTACGGCATTTCTTCCTCTGCCTGGATTACAACTTGTCTTTGTGTCTATTACTTTCTGAAGATAACCAGCTTCAGGTCTGGACTTCTTGCTTGCTTCAAGTTGAAGATCGACATCATTGTTCCATGGTTTATATTGTTTTCAGAAGTGGTGTCCTTGGGCTGCAGTTTCCTTACATTATTGCCTTCTGATAATAGCCAAGGATCTTCATGGAATGCCTCATTGTTCTACTCACTCAACACAACATCAGGAGCCATTACCACCAGCAATAGATTCATGAAGGTCACCTTCATTGTTATTTGCGTCCCTTTGCTGATTATGATTGTCACTACATTCCCTACTATTGGTTCACTGTATTTGCACAGTAGGAGAATGGAGAACACAGGAACATCCACCAGTCTGGCTCCTCATCGAAATGCTGTGTGTATGATGGCATGGCTCCTGTTTTTATATACCACTGTTTTTGTGGTGTTTTTTACAGATTTCATTCAACTGTTTTCTCCACTAAGCTTTGCATATTGGATGACTTATAATCTGATGTATTTATCTACTTTAGTACAATCTGCTGTGCTAATTCTAGGAAACCCTAAACTAAAAGAAGCAATTAAAATATGTTGTTTTGGATGCCACACAAGCTGGTAACTGGAATATATTATCATACAGCATAACAATTCTATTCAAACCAATAAATCTCTCATGGTTCCTCTCACTGAGGATTTCCATGATGAAACAAAAGCCTGACTGACTATTAAGATGTCCATGGAAGTACCTGGTAAAAAAAAATGTGCACTACTTTAATGCTGACAAAAAAACATCTACAAAACCCAGAGCTTCTGAGCTCTTCTACTGCTGGTAAAAGATTGATAAAAGCCAACAATCCACAAAAAATATAAAACTGTACTTGTAAACGAGGCACAGTACTGGTTTTGACAGTTGTGTATAATTTAGCATTTACAATACTCAAAAGATAAAGTAAAGATGAAGACTGTTGCGAAAATCACAAAAAATTTGTGATTTTTTAAAAGTCTGATTTTAGTTTAAAAGAATTTTTCAGAATTTATTAAACCCTTAGAATGGAGTCCAAAACTGAAAATCCGGCATCTCAGACCTGTCGAGGTTGCATTTAAGTAAATGGGAGAAGTCCCAATGATTTTTTGATGTGCACTGGGTTTTGTGCAATACCCCGAAGTTTTCAGAGTTTTCGGGTGAAAATTCTGAAAAAAAAATCATGAAAATCAGATTTTTTTTCACTGCAGAGAAAATGTAATAAATACGAGTAAAAAACAGAGCGGCGTTTGTAACAGAAAATATTGAGATAAATTCAGACTTTGATAAATAAACCCCTAAGTGTTCTTGTGCGACCTCAGTTTATGAAAAATACAGCATGTATAACAGAGGCAACGTACCATAGTTAAATAGTAAGTTAGGTTGAAAAAAAGACTCACCCCATCAAGTTCAACCTTTATATACAGTATATATTAAGTCTGTATATGACCTACCTAACTGCCAGTTGATCCAGAGGAAAGCAAAAACCCAATTTGAAGCCGATCCAATTTTCCTCAGAGGGAGAAAATTCCTTCCTGACTCCAATCTCCATCCCTGGATCACCTTTTTCTATGAACTCTCTTCCATAACCCTGTATTCCCTCCCTTACTAAAATGCCATCCAAATCCTTCTTTGAGCTATCTAATGTATCAGCCATTATCAATTCACCCTAATTCTACCCTAAGAGAACATACAGTATATAAACACAGCAGTTGCATATAAAGCCTTATGGTGCAACACTGTGACCTTGGTATTTGTTTCTCCTTTTATTTGGACTGCAGTTTGGATCTTTATGCAATCATAACATGCAGAAGGTATTTTTCTAATTTCATAGTGCAAATAATGCTGCTAAAATGTGTCCTTATAAAAGATAAGGACTGTCAGGCAGATGCTAAAAGCCTGGGGTTATGAGTGATGACTAAGTTTTCTACATTCTCTTAAACTGCCTATTTGTATACTTTTAGGACATAAGGCCCCACAAATGTAGCTAAATGGGATCCCCATAAGCCTTGAAAAAGAACCATGTCTTGAAACATGTTGTGTACAGCCTTGGATTGTCTGCTTGAAAAAAAATATATCTATTTCACCAACTCCATAAAAAAGCTGAGATGAGGTTAATTTCTTATGTATTGTTATGCAAAACAGTTGTTTTTTTTAATTTCCAGAAAATATAGCTGAAACTATTTTATTATTGTTAAAGAATAGCTTTAATGGGAAAGATGTAAAGGACTACAGGGCTTATTTAAGTCTGCAAGTGCAGTTGCTTCCCCTACTATTTCCCAGTATTCAGTTTCAGGTAAAACCACTTTCATTAAAGGTACTTGCATAAAAATTATAGTTGCAATCCCTGCTGCTCAGTGATTTCTGCCTTTAATTCCGAATTGAGCTCTGCTGCGCATGTTGATGCAGTGGGACTCCAGGAGCTACCACCACCTCAAGACCAGACAGTAGATCCAGGGTAGCTCCATAATTTGCAAGTGCATGCATAGTTGCGTTCGTCTTGGCAAATTGAACTTAATTGAGGTATGAAAACACAAATTTGTCAAGAGCATTGACATTTACAACTGCAATGACACCCGAATTTTGGGGGGAGATGCTTCACTGTGGGAAAAAACATGCCAATTTTGCTCAAAATTGCACTATACTACTGCACTTGTGGATGTACAGGAGCCCTAACATATGTCATTATTAATAAGTACTTCCAGAGTTGGAGGAATCAGACTATACTTATATATACTATACATTTTTTCCCTGCACTGGTAAAACTGATCTGTTTGCTTCAGAAACACTACTATAGTTCATATAAACAAGATGCTGAGTAGCAATGGCGAAATTGAAATAAGTCTGTATGGTACAGGTTAAATAGTGGATAACAGATAACACCATTATGTTCTACAGAGTTTATCTGCTATCTGTTGTGTAACCTGAGCTTTTTCTCCTTTGAATAGCTATCCCCATGGCTACACAGCAGCTTATTTATATAAACTATAGTAGTACTTATCTGTTATCTACTGTGTATCCTGTGCTTGAATGGCTGCCCCCATGGCTACACAGCAGCTTGTTTATATAAACTATAGTAGTACTTATCTGTTATCTACTGTGTATCCTGTGCTTGAATGGCTGGCCCCATGGCTACACAGCAGCTTGTTTATATAAACTATAGTAGTACTTATCTGTTATCTACTGTGTATCCTGTGCTTGAATGGCTGCCCCCATGGCTACACAGCAGCTTGTTTATATAAACTATAGTAGTACTTATCTGTTATCTACTGTGTATCCTGTGCTTGAATGACTGCCCCCATGGCTACACAGCAGCTTATTTATATAAACTATAGTAGTACTTAGCTGTTATCTACTGTGTATCCTGTGCTTGAATGGCTGCCCCCATGGCTACACAGCAGCTTGTTTATATAAACTATAGTAGTACTTATCTGTTATCTACTGTGTATCCTGTGCTTGAATGGCTGCCCCCATGGCTACACAGCAGCTTTTTGATATAAACTATAGTAGTACTTATCTGTTATCTACTGTGTATCCTGTGCTTGAATGGCTGCCCCATGGCTACACAGCAGCTTGTTCATATAAACTATAGTAGTACGTATCTGTTATCTACTGTGTATCCTGTGCTTGAATGGCTGCCCCCATTGCTACACAGCAGGTTGTTTATATAAACTATAGTAGTACTTATCTGTTATCTACTGTGTATCCTGTGCTTGAATGGCTGCCCCCATTGCTACACAGCAGGTTGTTTATATAAACTATAGTAGTACTTATCTGTTATCTACTGTGTATCCTGTGCTTGAATGGCTGCCCCCATGGCTACAGAGCAGCTTGTTGATATAAACTATAGTAGTACTTATCTGTTATCTACTGTGTATCCTGTGCTTGAATGGCTGCCCCCATTGCTACACAGCAGGTTGTTTATATAAACTATAGTAGTACTTATCTGTTATCTACTGTGTATCCTGTGCTTGAATGGCTGCCCCATGGCTACACAGCAGCTTGTTTATATAAACTATAGTAGTATATCTGAAGCGAACACAGCAGTTTTACTAGTGCAGGGCAACACAGCATTATATTTTTGTTACTTTAAAAAACTGAAAAACTGTTACATGTGTCGTTTGCCTGAATTAACTTGTACAGTAAATGATATACTATATATATATATATATATATATATATATATATATATATATATATATATATATATATATATATATATAAAAATAAACAAACAGTATGCACTTGTAAATTATACATTGATTTCTATAAAAAAATAACTCCAAAAAAACTAAAGGGCAGAAGTAGTGGCAATTATTTCTGATGCCCCAGACCCCACTACTCTTTCAAAAAGCAGCTCATGTTCCCTAGTGGTAGACATGAAAATAGCCCAAAAGTAGGAACACTGCTTTATATAAAGTAATGTGTCGCATTCAGTCTGTGTGTAACGCTGCCTCCATACCAATATTAAAAAAAATAATTTGCTGGTTCAAGAATAAAATTTGAAATGCTAAAGTCAGTTATTTGCAATGTAAACGTTATAATTTAGGAATAAAATGTACAACATAAAAATCATGACAGAATTTCTTTAATACATTTTTACAATGAACAAAGTGACATTTTGAGTAACATTTCTTAAAGGGCATTGTATCCCTTTAAATCTTTAATCTAAAAAAGTTGTAGGGCTCTACCCACTGATTATGAGGGACCAGTTTCTGAGAGATGCATCATTCAAAGTTCAAAGTTCTAGTGAAGCCCTGCAGAGCACATGGTATATCCCAAGATGGCTGCTGTATGAGGAATCTGCCCAATCTGAGCAGCACCTTGTTACCTGATTATGAGTTTTGTTATCACAATAAAAGGAGACTGTTTGTTAACTTATAATGTTTAATGTATTTTGTGTAATCCTGCAATATGTTTCCAGGCAGGGTCGGACTGGGCCGGTGGGACACCGGGAAAAAACCCGGTGGGCCCCTCAGCCCAGACCAGTTCCCATGCTGGCCCCCAAAAAGAAATATGCGGCAAATCTACAGCTAGGTCAAATCGGATGGTGATCCCCATGCACACTGGACCCCGAAAGTTTTGAACCCGGTGGACCCCAGTGATCCAGTCCGACCCTGTTTCCAGGGATACCTAGTAATAACTGCCTGTTGTGATGTAGGTGGGCTGGTGGCCTTGATTTGTACATGACTGTGGCGGTGTGTTTCTCTGCTGTTTTACTGGGCTCCAGCCAAGTGCACTCCACCTTAATAAAGAGTTGAAAAAACAGCTCCACTCAAGCCCAGAACTAGGGGTAGGCAGAAGGGCATGTGCCTAGGGAACAAAGCTTGGGGGCGCTAGGCATGTACCATTGCTGTTGCCTAATCCAAATCTGTCTGAACGAGTTCCACTGTACAGTGTCAAGATGCAGAGATGTGCACCCGTTTGCACTTACGCACACATGGATGGGTGGGGGGCAACATGGCCAACCAGATTGCCTAAGGTGCATGACCAGCTTGGCCCGACCCTGTCTGGTTCAAAGATAAAGAAATCAACTGGTAAGGTGGAAGATGTATTTTGCTTAGCATTTATTTTCAGTTCCCGAAAAATTGGAATATTAATCATGCCTAAAATCACCACTGTTCCCAGCAGGAGTTGGGTTACCCTACAGGGCACTGTCTTTTTTAAGATAATAAAGAATCGATGTGAAATGTTGACGAGTCTCAAGCAGTAGCAGATAGCGAGCCAGGCAGTGAGCCAAACCCAGAGGGAAGTGAAAAAGAAGAAGAGAATGTAAATCACAAAAATGAATTCTTTGTCAAGATGCTCATAGAGTTCAAAAGTATTAATGATCCAAATGAAAGCTAAAAAGCACTGGAGGAGGACATTGTTGAAGCCCATGATTAGAATGATTTGATCACAGTCCACAAGGCTCACTCCCTTCTTCCAGTGTCTGAGATCCACAGCTACAATCGATGAGTTTAGGATGATCCCACATGGTCCTGTTATGATCAGAGCAAGTGTTTTAATTACTAGAATGAACAACAACATATTCTTTGGATGTAACATTATTCTTGATTTCTGGTTCCCAGGTCTTTTTCCAAAGACCAAGAGTATTTATGAGTGTGTTACAAGACTTTGCAGCACAATGATTAATTGTAATCAGAATGTAAAGAGAAATAATCAGCAACAGATGGAACATGCAAATCACTGGGGTGTCTTCTTTCCTTTGTCACCTGCATCTGCTCTCCAGTTAGATATAATACCTGTATGATCGGCAAGTACAATTTGTTTCTCTTAATATGGAAAGGAAAGAAGATATTTAGTGAGAAATGTTGTAATTTCTTTAGTTAATGTTGTAATTTCTTTAGTTCCTGAACATCAATGGGCCAGGCGCTGTAGGCAACGTGGCTGTCTTGACACCTGACGTCCACATGCAAGCATACATGCGAATAGACATGCGCTCACACGTGCATGTAAATAGACACCCTGGAACTGCCGACGTGAGAGTGCAGAGACTGCCCCCAGTTTTACACCCTAGACACGTTCCTACTCTGCCTACTCATAGTTCCGGCCCTGTTCCTGAACAAACACAAAAAATAAAAGGAAAGTCAGAAGATCCTATGCCGTCTGTAGGAGGGAGCAGGGAACTATTGAACTATTGAGGATTTTAAAATAGAAAAGCTTATTGTTGCGGAAACTGAAGTTGACTTTAATGTGTGTGAATATGAGACCTTTGATTGTAGTAATGCTAATGTATTACATGAAGTCTGAAAAATGTTATTGGAAAAAATAAAATTTTTTTAGAGATGTATTATACCCCGAGGATGGAAAAAACTCCAAAAATCCAGCATCTCAGACCTACCGAGGTTGTATATATGTCTATGGGGCAGATTCACTAAAGGGCGAAGTGGCCATCGCTAGCGACAATTTGCCAGAAATCCAATCCGCGGGGACATCGCCAATAGTGATGGGCGAATTTATTTGCCAGGAGCGAATTCGCGGCGAATTTGCGTGTTTCGCTGACAGCGAATAAATTCGCGAATCGTCCACGAAAATTCGCGTCAAAAAAACGGGCGCCGGCGCAAAAAACGGGCGCCGGCGTCGAAAAAATGGGCGCCGGCGTCAAAAACGGGCGCCGGCGTCAAAAACGAGACGCCGGCGCCGTTTCGCAAATTTTTCGCCGTTTTGCGAATTTCGTGAATTTTTCAGCGAAGCGAAACAGCGCAAATTCGCCCATCACTAATCGCCAATTTACTAACAGGCATAGACAACAATTTGCTAGTGAAAGAGACCGTCACTAGTGTTCCTTCGCATGCTATCGCCGGCGACTTTTCACTCTGGCAAAAGGTTGTAACTCCGCAAATTCACTAAGATGCGAATTTTAATGAACGTTGCCTCTTTCGCCTGAGTTTACTTCACCACGTCAGACCAGGTGAATTGATTAGTGATGGGCAAATTTGGGGTGTTTAGCTTCGCAGAAAAAATTCCTGCAAAATTAGCGAAACAGAAAAAATTAGTGAAACGGCACCGGAGTCTTGTTTTTGATGCCGGCGTCTGTTTTTTTTGTCGCCGGCAAATTTTCGTGGTGGTTTTGTGAATTTATTCATCGGCGGCAAATCGTGTGAATTCGCCGCGAATCCGCGCCTCGCGCTAGAATTGATAAAACTAAGCTACATCCTCCTGAATCCTATGTCAGTGACATAATATCCTGTATGCTGGAAATGCATTAAAGTTGTAAAAAACGACTTTTCTTTTTTTAAAGTGGGAAAAAAGTCCAAACTATTAAAAATAATATTTGATAAAGTTTTTGATAAAGTGGGCACTTCAAACTTTTGCACCAACATTACTATTAAAGACGTCCATACAACTTTAATGTACCCACCCTATTCATGTTAACCTAAACGCAAGAGTGCTAGTGAAGTTTCTCTAGGAAAAAATTAATGCTAGCGAAAATTCGCTAAGAAATACTCACGCAGCCGCAGTAATTCTAGCGAAAAGTCACCAGCGTTCAGCAGCCGAGACGCAATTTAGTGAATTAGTGTAGTCGTAATTAACTGGCGAAGTGTGACCAAGCGGACGCTGGAGACAATTTGCCCTTTAGTGTAAGAGCTCCCTATACTATTTGGACATTTCTGTGGTCTGCTCTGGAATTAGCCAGAAATCTGACTAGTTTGGACTTTTTGAACAAAAATATGAAAAAGTTGGGCTTTTCTGGAAGCCCGAAACAATAGAGCGATTCAGGAAAAAAATCCAACGGTTCAGATTTTCGCTCGATTTTTTTTCGTGTTTGTCCCCGATCCGTATAAATCATGCTTTTTGTATAATAAATAAGGCAGAGTTGTGGATTCTAGTGTGGTCAGACTTTTTTACTTAAAATAATCAGAAAAAACCCGCTTCTGATAAATAAGGCCCTAAATATTAAGCTGTGGTTAAAGTTGTTTGGCCTTTCATGTTTTTGCCTGCTAGTTACCTCATTTCTTAGAATCCCACATTTTGTCCCCTTTGATGCCTTTCTTCATTTGTGACATCAAGGAAAGAAAATAGACTATAATGCCCTGTATTTAATACAGGTATGAAGTATGAGCTGTTATCCTGATTGCTGTAACTGGGTTTTCTGGATAAGGGGTCTTTCGGTTGTTTGAATCTCCATACCATGACTGCTAAAAAATTATTTAAAGGGGTGGTTCACCTTTAATTTAACTTTTAGGGGCCGATTCACTAAATTCGAGTGAAGGATTCGAAGTAAAAAAACATTGAATTTCGAAGTATTTTTTGGGCTACTTCGACCTTCGACTAAGACTACGACTTCGAATCGAAGTTCGACTATTCGACCATTCGATAGTCGAAGTACTGTCTCTTTAAAAAAAACTTCAAACCCCTAGTTCGGCAGCTAAAAGCTACCGAAGTCAATGTTAGCCTATGGGGAAGGTCCCCATAGGCTTTCCTAAGTTTTTTTGATCGAATGATATTCCTTCGATCGTTGGATTAAAATCCTTCGAATCGAAAGATTTAATCGTTCGATCGAAGGAATAATTCTTCGATCGTACGATTGCAGTATTTGCGCTAAATCTTTCGACTTCGATATTCGAAGTCGAAGGATTTCAATTCCTAGTCGAATATCGAGGGTTAATTAACCCTCGATATTCGACCCTTAATGAATCAGCCCCTTAGTGTGTAGCATTTCCAGTTCTAAGCAACATTTCTATTTGACTTCATTAGTTATTTCTAGCTTTTGAATTATTTGCGTTTTTTCACTGACCCCATCTAAAAACAAATACTCTGTAAGGCTACAAATGTATTGTTATTGCTACTTTTTATAACTCATCTTTCTATTCAGGCTTCTCCTATTAATATTCCAGTCTCTTATTCAAAACAGGGCATGGTTGCTAGGGTAATTTGGATCCTAGCAACCAGACGGCTCATGTCAAACTGGAGAGCTACTGCATAAAATTACTCAAAAACCACAAATAATAAAAAATGAAAACCAATTACAAATGTTCTCAGAATATCACTCTCTACATCATACTAAGGGGCAGATTTATCAAGGGTCAAATTTCAAGTGGAAAATACTTCGACATTCGACCATCGAATAGAATCCTCCAACATTCGAAGTAGGAGGATTTTATTTATCGTATGATCATATTCTGATCGTAGTACGATCGCACGATCGTACTTTGAATCGTACGATTCGAACGATTTTCCTTCGACTATAAAAAACGTAGAAAATTGCTCTGGAAGGTCCCATAGGCTAACATAGCACTTTGGCAGGTTTAAGTTGGCAAAGTATTGAAGTCGAAGTTTTTTTAAGAGACAGTTCTTCGATTATGGAATGGTCAAATAGTTAAATTCGAAGTCGTAGTATCCTATTCAATGGTCGAAGTATTCAAAAAATTACTTTGAAATTTGAACTTTTTGTACTTCGAAAATTCACTCAAAGCTTAGTAAATCTGCCCTCTAAAGTTAATGTAAAGGTGAACAACCCCTTTAAACCTTAATTAATCTTAATAGGTTTGTTTTGCTTACAATAATGATGGGCGAATAAATTTGCCAGGCGCAAATTTGCAGCGAATACATTTGTGAAACTGCGGTGTAAGTTCAATGGTGAAATATCCGCCGCGTCAGAATAGTTGCTCATAAAAAAAGCTCATGCATCAAAATTATTCTGACGCTCATTGACTTTAACAGTTATATATGTAGCAGAGGAGGATACCCTTGATTATTTACTTATAATACACAAAAGCCATGAATATCTTGTAAATTATATCCTTATAAACGGTGAGTTCTGATGTCATCAGTTATAAACGGTGAGTTCTGATGTCATTTCTGTCACATGACTCACTGAAACTTGTGTATTATAATAAATAAAGTACCCCCAATTGTAAAATATGAGGATATTAGAAGTTACCTCTGAGTTCCATGACCTGTATAAAAACACTCGCCCTTCGGCCTCGTGTTTTTATATGGTCATGAAACTCCTCGGTAACTTATAATATCCCTATATTTTACAAAAGGGGGTACTTTATTCACTATATAATACACAAAAGCCTTGAATATCTTGTAAATTATATCCTTATAAACGGTGAGTTCTGATGTAATTTCTGTCACTTGACTCACTGAAACGTGTGTATTATAATAAATAACGTACCCCCTCTTGTAAAATATAAGGATATTATAAGTTACCGAGGAGTTTCATGACCATATAAAAATACGAGGCCGAAGGCCTCGTATTTTTTTGAATTTCAAGCTAATTTTTGTGTACTTCAACGTCTCTTTAAAAATTCGAGTTCGACCATTTGCCACCTAAAAGCTGCCGAAGTGCTGTTTTAGCCTATGGGGGACCTCCTACAACCTGTATGGAGGCAATTGGGGGAGTCTGGGAGATCGAAGGTCAAAGTTAAAAAAAACTTTGAATCGAATGTACGATCAAAGTACAATCGTACCGTTCAAAGTATTATCGTATGATTCGAAGTAGGCCGAATTCGGCCCACTTTGACCCCAAAAAACCATCGACCTCCATTTGATTGATCTTTTTGAATTCGAAGTTCAAAGTTTTTTTAACTTCGACCTTTGATAAATATGCCCCTTATAGTTGTGCTACAACACCAACCCACCAACCTTTAGGAAATGGACAACCAGAATATGAATTTCCCCTTACTGATAGGTTTAAAGTGCTTTGGCTTTAATGCATTTGGACAAAATAGGCGCATGTATAAAAACTGTAGTGGCCGTCAAAATTGACACACATCAAAATAATTTTGACACCGTTTTTTCGCTGTTTCAC
Organism: Xenopus laevis; assembly: GCF_017654675.1. Classification (NCBI taxonomy): domain Eukaryota; kingdom Metazoa; phylum Chordata; class Amphibia; order Anura; family Pipidae; genus Xenopus; species Xenopus laevis. Next base: position 109,632,266 of record NC_054388.1, on the reverse strand, counting down.
TAATTTCGGACACCCATTGACTTTAATGGATTTGGACAAAATAGGTGCGCGTATAAAAATTGTAGCAGCCATCAAAATTGGCGTGAGTCAAAATAATTTTGACGCCCATTGACATCATTGCGTCTTGCAATTTTTCCGGCGAAACGGGATGAATTTGCCCATCACTAATGATTAATTATATATAATTTTAGTGAATTATTGGCAATGTAAACAGTGCAATTTAGAAATAAACAGTACAACCATAAAAATCATGATAGATTCTGTTTAATAAAGTTTCACAGTAAAAATGTCAAACCTCAAATGAGACTTTGACGCTGTTCTATCACAAAGAAAAGATATTTTTTTATTGCACTATCCTCAAGCACAGAAACATTTCTATGCCTTATTTTAACAAACGAAATCAAATACATATGATACAGCATATCTATTCTGTCTAAATAATGTTATGAGTTCTTAGTCATGTTTTAAACTTTCAATATATAACATACAATGCACAATTCTGCCAAGTCTTTTGGAAGTTTCTGTTTATTAGCAAGATGAATCCATTATGCAATAAACCAATGACTCAATAAGAAAAAAATAGATTTGGTTAAATTGTATTTTCTTCTGGTAGAGCACATATATATCTCGCTATTTCTGCTAAATAGAAACCATCACAATATACATTTAAATTAATGGTTATTCTGTCACATCCTATATCTCTAGTACAAGTATGCCACACATAACCTAATCCCTCAGTACAAGTCTTTAACAAATGAGACGTAACTTTGAATTTCCAAGCAAGAGAATGACAGCTTGGCCTGAAGGACTCGCCATGATTATAGACCAGAAGAGAGTGTCCCAATTATTTCCAATATAGAGTTGTAATAAAATAAAAATAAAAACTGTCAAGAAGAAAAACACGTTCAGAGCCATAAGGAGGAATATTGTCACGCAGGCTTTTGCATGGGTCTTCATTTTACCACTCCAGGATTGAGAAATATTCTGCTTCACCCTCTGGACATGTCTCAAAAGGGACATTAAGCTGAGTCCCATACAGAGAAAAGTTATAAGAGTTGGCAGGCAGCAACCCAATGCAGCGGCGAAGGACAGGTATTTAATGTTGGGTTCATAGTTAAAGAAATCAACTGGTGAAGTGAACGATGTGTTTTGCTTTGCCTTTGTGTTCATAGTCCAAAAAATTGGAATATTAATCATGGCCAAAATCACCACTGTTCCCAGCAGGAGTTGGGTTATCCAACAGGGCACTGTCTTTTTTAAGATAATAAAGACTCGATGTGAAATGTTGACGAGTCTCAAGCAGTAGCAGATAGCGAGCCAGGCAGTGAGCCAAACCCAGAGGGAAATGAAAAAGAAGAAGAAAGTATAACTCACAAAAATGAATTCTTTGTCAAGATGCTCATAGAGTTCTAAAGTATCAATGGTCCCATCTAAAACGAAATAGCACTGGAGGAGGACATTGGTGAAGCCCATGATTAGAGTGATTTGATCACATTCCCCAAGGTTCACTCCCTTCATCCAGTGTCTGAGCTGCACAGCTACAATCGATGAGTTTAGGGTGATCCCACATGGTCCTGCTGTGATCAGAATAAGGATTTTAATTATTAGAATGACTGACAGCATATTTGTTGACTGTGGCGTTATTCCTGATTTCTGGTTCCCCAGTGTTCTTCAAAGAGCAAGAGTATTTATAAGAGGCGTTACAAGACTTTGCAGCACAATGAGTAATTGTAATCAGAACATCAAGAGAAATAACCTGCAATAGATGGAACATGCAAATCACTGGGGTGTCTTCTTTCCTGTGTCACCTGCTACTGCACTCCTGCTACAAATAATACCTTTATGATTTTACCGATGTAAAATCGGAAGGAAGGTATTCCGTGAGAAATGTTGTAATTTCTTTAGTTCTTGCAACAAGCTTAAGGGACAGATTAGGTTTTTATAATTGTTCAATATAAAAACATCCAGTTACTGGATGTGTAACATAATAACCAGAACACTACTTCCTGCTTTTCAGCTCTCTTTGTTTCCACTGATTGGTTATCAGGCAGTAACCAATCAGTGACTTGAGGGGGGCCACATGGGTCATATCTATTGCTTTTGAATCTGAGCTGAATGCTGAGGATCAATTACAAACTCACTGAGCAGTTATGTCCCATGTGGCCCCCCTTATAGTCACTGACTAACTCAGAGTTAGAGAGCTGAAAAGCAGGAAGATTTGTCCTGTAATGTTAGGTATCTGCTTACCCCAGCCTTTATAGATTACAGTTTGGCTAACTAACTATATTAGAAACATTTTTTTATTTTGCATCTTTGCATTTTTTTTTACTTTAGATTTACCCCGTTTTTTATTTTTTACTGTATTATTACAGAGAAAAAAGACAGACTTAAACATGCAAAAGGGCAAACAGATTATTTTATATTCAATTTTGAAATCTGACATGGGGCTAGAAATGTTGTCAGTTTCCCTGTTGCTCTCAGTCATGTCAGTCATTCATTACTGCTGTGCTGCAAGTTGTATGACAAGATAACAGTTCTCTGGTAGATATGAGAATAGCACTCAATAGTAAAAATCCAAGTCACTCTGTGACTCCTCCAGTTACATTGAATAGACGAAACAATAGCTTATCTGAAAGTAGTTCTGATTGACTCTTTTTGAAAGCACAGTATCAGGCTCAATGACCTGAGGTGGCTGCCTCTACAAATATTTACAATTGAGAAAAATGCACTTGATGGCTCAGTAATAAAATGTTATATTGTAGAGTGAAGTATTTGTAATATAAACAATGTAATTTAGAAATAAAAACTATACCATAAAAAGCATGATAGAATACCTTTTAAGTTTCTCCAAGGGTAGGGCTATCAAACGTATGGTTTTGCTGCAACTACTGGAACCAGAATTTGCAAGAGCTTCCAGAATCCAATGCGGTTTGGGTAGATTATTCTGTAATTAACACCAAGAAGTCTGTATTTAATAAGTCTGTATTTAATACCCCTGCCACTATTACATATGCCGCAGATGAGATTTATTTTTCTTATATAAACAGCAGTGATTATATAATTAATGAATTCTTATAGCAGAATATTTACATAAAGGCTTAGAATATGACTGTGACACCCATTAACCATAAACGGATTTTGCATGTATGCAAACTCTTCAGTTCATATAATGCACTGTAATCCAGGCAAATTAAGGTTTGTTTGTCTAAAACATCCCATACCAGTCTGAAGCTATGATGAAAGAACATCACTAGGTCTGCTCTCTAGATTTTAGTAATAATACTTTCTACATAAAGTAAGAAAAGACTTTGCTAAAGCAACAAAAACGAGTCTGCCGGATACTCCAATAACATTTGCTGTGAATTCTCTCCAACACAGACGACCAAGACATACTTGAGGAGCTGTTTCCTAATTAAATCAAAACACCTCATGGATCTGTTTAGCAAAGTAGACATTGTGAGGATCAATTGCGAAGTAGACATTGTGTATTCTCTTTGTATACCAATCTTGGCAACCATCGTGGGAGCCTCCACTAATGCATATATTACTTTTGTGATTTTGCTTGATTACTTTAAAACAAAAATACTGAGTACCAGCAATAAGATATTAGTTGCATTGAGCTTATCCAATGTTTATTTTTCTCTCATTTTATCTGTCTACTCACTTTTTAATTTTGTTTGGCCCCAGCTTTACGCAGAACCATATGTCAAAAGCTGTATCCTAGCTCTGCTCGTGTATGGTGGTTCTTCCTGTGCCTGGAACACGACCTGCCTCTGTATCTTCTACTTTGTGAAGATAATTAACTTCAGCTCCAAGCTTCTTTCTTCTTTCAAGATGAAGATCAACATCATTGTTCCATGGTTCATATTGTTTTCAGAAATGGTGTCCTTGGGCTGCAGTTTCTTTACTCTATTGCCTTCTCTTAATGGCCAAGGATCATCATCAAACAACTCACTGTTGTACTCGCTCAACTCAACATCAAGAGCAAGTGGGATCAGCATTGAATTCATGAAGGATACCTTTGTTGCTCTTTGATTTCCTTTGCTGATAATATTCATTACTACCTTCTCTACAATTGGATCACTGTATTTGCACAGTAGGAGAATGGAGAACACAGGGACATCTAGCAGTTTGACACCTCATCGAAGTGCTGCTTATATGATGGCATGGCTTCTTTTTTATATACTGTTGTGTTTGCTGTGTTGTTTTCATATTTTTTGAAGCTCATTACTCCACCAAGCTTGGGATATTGGATAGGTCATAACCTGCTATATGTCTTTACATCAGTTCAAGCTGTTGTTCTCATTCTAGGTAACCCTAAACTGAAGGAGGCATTTGCACAATATTTTACTGTTTTATTTGCCACGAAAGCTACAAGATATTCTATTCAAACCCAGAAGAGTCTCCTATTTCCCTCATTAATCTTTATCAAATAATTTTATCAGCCACTCTTAAAACTTTGCTGAACTATTAGAAAATTTATATGAGTAGTGATTATTTCCACTTATTATTAATTAGCAAATGTGATTAAACTCAGCAAGAAATTTAAATGACTTAATTTGCTATTCAGAAGTCCTTTGTGTTGATAGCAGTCCACAGTCCTTGGCGTAGAAAAGGTAAATGTATAGTGCCTTACCAATCAATCTCCTGAGCACCACCAAAACACCCACCTAGGACAATACACTACACACTTACTCCCACATGTACCATACGTTTTAGGTGTAATCTCAACCCCTGTCTAACTATTGCATCTTATAAATCTTGTGATAATTTGTGATATCATCAATGAATGTATGTTTTTAATAATGTACGGTTTTACTTGAGCAGTGTCATTTCAATACAAATACTCATAAATTCTTGTGAAACTGGGTAAAAAGTGTGTTTTTAAATTATGATTATAATTTTGTACTCTTGGTAAATGGCTTTGCTGGTAACATGTTTTGTCTCCACCACTCAATAAAAGAGAATTGCAGATGACCACTGACCACTGCCTGGCAAGTCTCTTTTCTTATCAATATTTGTATTTATCCAATTGAGGTGTAACCTCAATCAATGAGCTTATAACCCAACTATACTATGAAATGATTAATGTATGATTAATGTATGTGACCCAAAACAATAAATGTATTGTACAGTAGGGGGGAGTGCACAATGCTATAGACATTAGGGAAACCTGTAACTGCCACTTACCAGGGTTACACTCCATGATCCTTAATCTGTATGTTGCACATATGAGAAGCATGTAAGAAAACACCCTGCCCCATCCATTTGTTTGCTAAAATGAGTGGACACAGCTTACAAAAAGTATTTTATCAATTTAGTAAATTGATTTTCAGTTGTGTTGATTTTTGCACTTGGCACCATGATGACTTTTTTTTCAGGTTATCAGTTTTACTATTTAGAACAGGGTTTTATGTAATGGCAAATTCTTTATACATCATTTTGAATGGTGCTCTTTCTCCTCCGTTCAGGCTATCATTCTAATCACTGAGTCAGAAAACTTGCGTAAAAATGCTAAATATATAATTGGCAAACTATATTTCCACTTATTTAAAATACACAAAACATTTTCTGAAAAATATCTGCCTTCCTTGTGTGTACGAAATCTTAATAACTTGCTATCAATGAGGAAATAATGAGAGTTTGAAGCATTGGTGCACCTATAGTTTCAGCGTGCAACCAATGTGTGCACTAGGACTGTTCTCATTTTAAGAAGTTCCTAATATTATCAGCAATATGTTTATGGAACCTTTTCATCTAAATACTTTAATGGCCCTTCTCTTCTTTATGAATTTTCAAAATGAAAGAGACAAATCTTGGTTAATAATTCTTAAAGTGGCTTGTATCCCTTAGTATCTTAAATATAAACACATCCAAGTAATTACGAGGGACTAAATTCTTTTCAAAAATTTTTTCAAAGCAATGTCTTATTTGAAGCACGAATTGGACTTTGGTGCTATTTTAATTTATTTCTGTTCTCAGCTTTCAACCATGAATTAACAAATTAAATCAACTTCACATTATTCATTAATGTTAGGAAATAAACCATTAATAACAAGAACATCCTGCATATACATGTGTAACTCACTATGTCCCACCATGGACAGATGCATCATTCATTGTTCAAAACCAATGTCTTATTTGAAGCACAAATTGGGCTTTGGTGCTGATCCATTGCAACATGTATTGTTTGAATAGACACATTTATTACAATACCTAATTTAAATTCATGAATAACAAAGTAAATAAACTACACATTCAATGGTAGTCGACTTGTAAAAGTCATTAATAACAAGAGAAACCTTTATATACATGGTTGGCTCATCTTATCTCACCATAGACTAATATCTGACCTTTTTTACTGTTAAAGGTCTTCTCTATCTCTCTGCTTGTACCCATGATATCTATGATATCTGAATGATTTTATAGCTGTTTTAATTTGTAATGCATGACAGCCAGTGCTGGAGTCTGCCAAATGTTACAAGTTTCTGCAGTTTAAGCACATCTATCCTCAAAGCAATAAAAATTTATTCAAAGAGAAAAAAAGTGGATTTATTGTCTTATCTTTTCTTAGAGCACATTTATCTAGCTATTTGTAATAAATATTAATTTTCACAAAATACATTTAAAAGAAGTTGTAATTCTGTCACATTCATATTTCTATTAGAAGTATGCCAACATAACAAATCAGAAAAAAACAGAATGACAGCTTGGCCTGAGGGACTTGCCATGATTATAGACCAGGAGAGAGTGTCCAAATTACCTCCAGTCTTGAATATTGATATAATAACTGTCTAGAAAAAACAAGTTCAGAACCATAAGTAGGTTGTTACTATGCAGGCTCTTGCAAGGGTCTTCACCACTCCAGGACTGAGAATTATTATTCTAATTATTCTAAGTCTAAGTAGATAAATGCCATCCCAGAGTCAAGGTTCATGCTCACCTCCTCATAAAAGACAATTAAATTAGTTGTTCAAGATCTGTTACACATAAAGCCATGCTGGTACAAACTTATAGTATTGTGATTTGCAATGAAGTAACGTATAGCTTATTATCACTTCCAAAAGCTTTCTTACCACTAATAGATAGGCTGAGAACAGAATTCTCTTTGAATAGCAGCACGACATTAGCAATTTGCCAGTCTCTTGGCACCATGCCAGACCTCAATAAATCCTAAAAAAATTAAGCAAAGAGATTTGACAATCACAGAGCTAAGCTTATTAAGTACGCTGGGATAAATACCATTCAGGCCTAGACCTTCATTAGTCTACACAATTGTGTAGACAGATGACAAATAACAGTTTATAATTTCTGCATTTTCCCTGCTCTCATCAACCAACTGACCTCCCTCTGATAATAATGGATTCATCCATTCTTGCTTCATTTTTTACTAAATATTTAAAACATATTTGGATTCATTTTACCCCTCACTGCAATACCCTTTTCTATCTCTACTTTAGCTTGTCTGAAAAAGCCTTTTCTTTCCAAATTAGTTTGGTTCCCTACCATGGTTAGCTGTATAGGGTGCTTTGTAGTAGCTCTAACTTAAACTTGGTGAAGTAATGTTCCCTTAAAATCATTTCCTGGAATCTTTGGTACCTTGCTGAGCCTCAAATATGGATTCATAAGCATTTCCTGAATTGCTGTTTGTGTACCCTTGCTGAGTCACAACATTATGTGCTGAACAAGGGGAAGATAAACATGAAGTATTTCATATGCAAATCATACTTAAAAACACACATAACCCCTGTATCAAATCACATATTGCATGTATTGATAGATTAATGTAAAAAAAATCTTATCATAATTCACCACATAAATAATATGAACATACAGAATGTGCCCTCCCCTCTTTAATAAAAACATTCCCAAGGGAGATGCAGAAGGGGGATAACATTGTCAAGTTGATCTGAAGTCTCATTTGAAACTTAAAATATGTCTATTCTATCTAAATCATATTAAGCTGTTAGTCATGTTTTTAACATTTCAATAAATAACAAGCATTGCAGGATTCTGCCAAGTATTTTGTAAGTTATTGTACTTAAGCAAGATGTATCATGAACACACTAAATTAACGATTCAATTTAAAAAATTATTAATTTTATTTCTTTCTCTTGACACATGTTTATCTATTCCTAATTAATTTTAACTTTCAGAGTATACATTTAAATGAGTAATAATTCTGTCACAGAATATATCTATTACAAGTATGTCACACATAACCTAATCCTTCACAAGCAAATCTTTAACAAATCATGCCGTAACTTTGAATTTCCAAACAACAGAATGAAACCTTGGCCTGATGGACTTGCCAAGATGATAGAAAAGAAGAAAGTGTCCCAATAACTTGCAATGTTGAATTTCAATATAATAGAAATAAAAACTGTCAAAAAGAAAAACAAGTTCAGAGCCAAAAGTAGGAATATTGCCATACAGGCTCTTGCATGGGTCTTCATTTTACCACTCCAAGATTGAGAATTATTCTGCTTCATCCTCCGGACATGTCTCAAAAGGGACATTAAGCTGAGTCCCATACAGAAAGAAGTTATAAGAGTTGGCAGGCAGCAACCAAATTGTAACAAACTTACCTCTTGTTCGTAGGGGACGCCCGCCGCGCCGAGCGGCAGCCGCCGCTTCTAGGCCTCAGGCGCCGGCTCCTTAGGGAGCGCGCGGCGCGCATGCGCCGGTCTTAAAGGCGCAGGCGCGTTCGCGCAGGCGCGCTGACGTCACGGCGCAGACGCGCTGGCGTCATTGCGACGGACGCAATGGCGCCAAAATTTAAAATAAAAAGGCAATGCACAGTGTGTGCATTGCCCAACGTAGGTTCTAGTTTTTCTGTTCCTGGGTGCGATTCTGCTTGATTATTCCTGTCCTTCCGGCTAGTCCTGACTCCTATAATTGATCTCTGCCTGCCCTGACCCTTTGGCTTATCCTCTGACTACGCTTTCTGGATCCCGATTTTGTACTTCGACCAAGATTGTTACTGACCCGGCCTGTGACCTCGACTACTCTGCTTCTTACCGATTCTGTACCTTGTTCTGATTGGTTTTGACTTGGCCTGTTTCTGGACTTTGATATACGTTTACGTAAAGTTCCCTTGCTCGCTCAGAGTTGTAGTCCTCTTAGTCCCCTCACTTTAAGACCTGGCGGCATCCGAGTAGCGGAGGGCTCATCCCGAAGTGAAAGGCGGCGGTTTGAGGCTGAAGCGTGAGCCGAGCCCGGGACATAGGGGTTAACTCTGGGTTGTGGGATACCAAACGTGACATTACGTTGGGCCCTAAAAAGACTAAGAAGATGGAGCCAGCTGACGTTACTGCTTCCACCACTCCTTCGGACGCAATCCTGGCAAATCTTCTGCAGAGGCTTGGAGAACAAGAAGACAAGCAAGATTATATTGTCCAATGTCTTCACGGTCTTTCTTCCAGGCTTGATATGATGCAGCAACAGCCTGTTCCTGGTCCGAGTACTGCAACTCCTCAGGCAAGCTCTTCTCTACCTTCACCTACAGGTAGTTCCTTCCATGAGCCCAAGGTTCCTTTTCCTGAGAAGTTTACCGGGGATCGTAGTAAGTTTTTTACGTTTCAAGAAGCCTGTAAGCTACATTTCAGTTTTTTACCTTATTCTTTCCCCACCGAGGAATCTAGGGTAAATTTTGTAGTTACCTTGTTACAGGGCGATGCTCAGCTTTGGGCATTTAGTCTGTCCCAGAGGGATCCAGCCCGTCTCTCTCTTGAAGCTTTCTTTAAAGCCATGGCCGTAATTTACGATGATCCTGATCGTGCCGCCTCTGCCGACGCAGCCATACGTGCTCTTAAACAAGGCAAGAGGCGGGCAGAGGATTATTGTACTGAGTTTCGGCGGTGGGCTGTAGAGACGGGCTGGAATGATACTGCTCTCATGAGCCAATTTAGGGTTGGTCTGGCCGCAGCTATCAAAGATAGTCTTGTCAATTTTCCTACACAGTCCTCCCTGGATTCTCTTATGCATTTGGCTGTTCAGATTGATCGTAGGCATAGAGAGAGACTTCAGGAGGAACAGGTTGCCAATATCTCACCTCTTTCTGTAAATGTTTCCAATATCCCGCAAGTTTTTCCTCAACCCTTTGAAGAACCTATGCAGATTGGTTCTACTCGTCTTTCTTCTGCTGAGAGGGTCCGTAGGAGGAGTAATGGGTTATGTCTGTATTGTGGGGATAAAGGGCATTTTCGCAACACCTGTCCCAAAAGGCCGGGAAACGACAGAGCCTAAGCAGGTCTGGGGAGTCTTGCTTGGGTGATGTCGTTTCTACTCCCCAATCTTCTCAAATTTTAATTCCGGTCCGTTTGAATTGGGACAGTGGTTGTGTGCAGAGCTCTGCTTTTTTGGATTCGGGGGCTGCGGGTAATTTTTTGGATCTTGGGTTTATTAAAGAACATGGTGTCCCTTGCGAACCACAGGTTCCATCATTCAGGTTGTCTGCCATTGATGGTAGATCTTTGGGTTCTGGGTTAGTTTCTACCAAATCTAAGGTCATCCGTATGTCCATGTCTGATCATTTCGAATCCCTTTCTTTTTTCATTACCGAGTGCCCTCAGACTCCAATCATTTTAGGCCTTCCCTGGTTACAAAGTCACAATCCCCAGGTTGATTGGCCCTCTGGTAAAATTTTGAATTGGAGCCCTGCTTGTGAACATTCTTGTATTAAGGTTGGTCAAACTCTGGCTGCAACTTCTTTAAAAGGTCTCCCTCCCTGTTATGCTGCCTTTTCTGATGTTTTTTGTAAAAAAGCAGCTGAGTCTCTACCCCCCCATAGACCTTACGACTGTGCCATTGAATTATTGTCTGGGTCTTCTCCCCCCAAGGGTAGGACATATCCACTTTCTCTTCCCGAGTCCTTGGCCATGGAGGAATATATTAAAGAGAATTTGGAGCGGGGGTTCATTAGACCTTCTTCCTCTCCTGCGGGGGCGGGTTTTTTCTTTGTCAAAAAGAAGGATGGGAGCCTTAGACCCTGTATCGATTATAGAGGGTTAAACAAGATCACGGTCAAGAATCGTTATCCTCTCCCTTTAATCTCCGAACTGTTTGATCGAGTAAAGGGAGCTGTTATTTTTTCCAAGTTAGATTTAAGGGGCGCCTATAATCTAATCAGGATAAGGGAGGGGGATGAGTGGAAGACAGCTTTTAATACCCGGGATGAGCATTATGAATACCTGGTTATGCCCTTTGGCTTATGCAATGCCCCCGCTGTCTTTCAAGAACTAGTCAATGATATCTTCCGTGATCTTTTGGGCCGTTTTGTCGTGGTATATCTAGACGACATTCTCATTTTTTCTTCAAATTTATTTTCTCATCGGGCCCATGTTCGTGAGGTTTTATCTAGGTTAAGGCAAAATCATTTGTATGCAAAACTTGAAAAATGTTTATTTGAGGTTTCTGCTGTACCTTTCCTTGGATACATTATTTCTCAAACAGGTCTTGAGATGGAGCCCGCTAAGGTCCAAGCAATTCAGCAGTGGGCACAACCTCTTTCATTGAAAGCAGTCCAGAGGTTTTTAGGATTCGCTAATTACTACAGACAATTTATTTTAAATTTTTCTAAGTTGGTGGCTCCGATTACTGCCTTAACTAAGAAAGGGGTTGACCCAAGTATTTGGCCTGCTGAAGCGGTTGAGGCTTTTCATCTTTTGAAAGAAGCCTTTATTTCTGCCCCAGTTCTCCGGCACCCTGACTCTTCCTTACCTTTTATTGTTGAGGTAGATGCATCCGAGATCGGTGCTGGTGCTGTGTTGTCTCAGCGACATCCTGTCTCCGGTAAGATGCATCCTTGTGCTTTTTTTTCAAAGAAATTCTCTTCAGCAGAGGTCAATTATGATATTGGCAACAGGGAATTATTGGCCATTAAATTAGCATTCGAGGAATGGAGACATCTCCTTGAGGGTGCCAAACATACTGTTTCTGTGTTCACTGACCATAAAAACCTATTATACATTGAATCTGCTAGACGGTTAAATCCTCGGCAAGCCAGGTGGTCATTATTTTTCTCACGGTTTAATTTTCTCATCTCCTACAGGCCAGCAGATAAGAATGTAAAAGCAGATGCCCTTTCTAGAAGTTTTGTCTCCAAACCTAGGGAGAATTTGGGGCCAGTCCCTATTGTTCCGAAGGAGGTGATTGTGGCAGCCCTGAGTCCGGATCTCTTTACTTCTTTGTCTAATGCTCAGGTAGATTCTCCTCCTAATATTCCTGTGGGCAAGTTATTTGTTCCGAGTAATTTACGTGAAGCTGTCTTTTACGAGTCCCATGATTCCAAAGTGGCTGGTCATCTGGGTTGTGCGAAGACTTGTGAATTATTGTCTCGTACTCTCTGGTGGCCGACCCTAAGACAAGACGTTGCCAAATATATTGATTCATGTCCAATTTGCCAACGTTCTAAGCCTTCTAGATCTTTACCTCAGGGTTTGCTGCAGTCACTTCCTATTCCCGAGAAACCTTGGACTCATATATCTATGGATTTCATTGTGGAATTACCTCCTTCTAAGGGTCATACGGTCATCTGGGTAGTAGTGGATCATTTTAGTAAAATGTCCCATTTTATCCCTCTCCCCACCCTTCCATCTGCCAAGACCCTTGCTGAACTTTTCATTGTCCATATTTTCAAGTTTCACGGGGCTCCTCTTAATATTGTGTCTGATAGGGGGGTTCAATTTGTGTCCAAATTCTGGCGGGCCTTTTGTTCTTTAATGGGTACTGATTTGTCTTTCTCTTCCGCATACCATCCACAGACTAACGGTCAGACTGAGAGGACAAATCAGACCCTGGAACAGTATCTGAGATGTTATGTCTCCTGCAATCAGTCACTTTGGGTTAATTTTCTTCCGTGGGCCGAATTTGCCTATAATAATGCCATTCACTCCTCCACTGGCAGGTCTCCTTTTTTCACTGTTTTTGGTCTCCATCCCAGGGTTTTTTCGTTTTCTTATTCTTGTGACCTTCCTGCCGTCAATTCTATTACTGAGGACTTTTCTAAGGTTTGGCAGGAGGTTCTGAAGTCTTTATCTTCTGCAGTAGCTGCTCAGAAGAGGGCTTCTGATAAACAGCGAAGAGAGTCTCCCGAATATCAGGTTGGTGATCAAGTTTGGCTGTCCTCTAAGAATATTTCTTTGAAAGTCCCTTCGGCCAAACTGGGTCCCAAATTTATTGGTCCATTTTCTGTATCTAAGATTATTAACCCTTGTACTTTCAGGTTAAATCTTCCTCCCGAACTCAAGATTTTTAATTCCTTTCATGTCTCCCTTTTAAAACCTGCTAGAGTGGTACGTCAGACTTCTCCTCCTCCTCCTGTTTCCGTTGAGGGGCAATCTGAATATTTAGTTCACAAGTTGGTTGATTCTCGTATCTCTAAAGGTAAACTACAATATCTGGTTCACTGGAAGGGTTATGGTCCCGAGGAAAGGTCTTGGGTTCCTGCCTCGGATGTTAGGGCTGATCGCTTGGTGAGGCAGTTCCACTCTAGGTTTCCCAACAAACCTAGGGGTCCAGTGGCCCCCTCTGGAGGGGGGGGTAATGTAACAAACTTACCTCTTGTTCGTAGGGGACGCCCGCCGCGCCGAGCGGCAGCCGCCGCTTCTAGGCCTCAGGCGCCGGCTCCTTAGGGAGCGCGCGGCGCGCATGCGCCGGTCTTAAAGGCGCAGGCGCGTTCGCGCAGGCGCGCTGACGTCACGGCGCAGACGCGCTGGCGTCATTGCGACGGACGCAATGGCGCCAAAATTTAAAATAAAAAGGCAATGCACAGTGTGTGCATTGCCCAACGTAGGTTCTAGTTTTTCTGTTCCTGGGTGCGATTCTGCTTGATTATTCCTGTCCTTCCGGCTAGTCCTGACTCCTATAATTGATCTCTGCCTGCCCTGACCCTTTGGCTTATCCTCTGACTACGCTTTCTGGATCCCGATTTTGTACTTCGACCAAGATTGTTACTGACCCGGCCTGTGACCTCGACTACTCTGCTTCTTACCGATTCTGTACCTTGTTCTGATTGGTTTTGACTTGGCCTGTTTCTGGACTTTGATATACGTTTACGTAAAGTTCCCTTGCTCGCTCAGAGTTGTAGTCCTCTTAGTCCCCTCACTTTAAGACCTGGCGGCATCCGAGTAGCGGAGGGCTCATCCCGAAGTGAAAGGCGGCGGTTTGAGGCTGAAGCGTGAGCCGAGCCCGGGACATAGGGGTTAACTCTGGGTTGTGGGATACCAAACGTGACACAAATGCAACAGCAAAGGACAGGTATCTAATGTCCGTTTCTAAGATAAAGAAAGGAACTGTTAAGGTGGAAGATGTGTTTAGCTTTGCGTTGATGTTCAGTGACCAAAAAATCGGAATCTTAATAATACCTAAAATCATCACTGTTCCCAACAAGAGTTGGGTAATCCTACGGGGCACTGTCTTTTTTAAGATAATAAAGAATCGATGTGAAATGTTGCAGAGTTTGAAGCAGTAGCAGATAGAAAGCCAGGCAGTGAGCCAAACCCAGAGGGAAGTCAAAAAAAAGAAGAAAGTATAACTCACAAAAATGAATTCTTTGTCAAAATGCTTATATAGCTGAAACGTATTAATGATCCCATTGAAAGCTAAAAAGCACTGGAGGAGGACATTGGTGATCCCCTTGATTAGAGTGATTTGATCACATTCCCCAAAGCTCACTCCGTTCTTCCAGTGGCTGAGATGCACAGCTACAATCGATGCGTTTAGGATGATCCCACATGGTCCTGTTATGATCAGAGTAAGGATTTTAATTATGTAAGTATTGTTGACCAACAACATATTCATAGGCTGTAATGTTATTCCTGATTTCTCGTTCCCAGGTGTTTCTCCAAGAGCAAGAGTATATATAAGAGAGCGTTACAAGACGTTGCCGTGAAATGATTCATTGTCATCAGAATATCAAGAGAAATATCCAGCAATAGATGGAACATGCAAATCACGTGGGTGTCTTTTTTCCTTTGCCACCTGCGCTCCAGATAGAAATAATACCTGTACATTTTTTTTTCAATTAACAGTATAAGGAAGGAAGGTATTCAGTGAGAAATTGTGTAATTTATTTACTTCTTGCAACAAATGCTAAAGGAAAGTTCAGAACGTCCTGTGCTGTCTGTGGGAGGGAACAAAGAACTAATAAACAGGTATACGATTTTAAAATAGAAAAACATTTGTTTTTCATTTTATCAAGAATGTTTAATAATGTGCAATAAACACTGAATAATTGTGTAACCCCCAGTGAGTGTAGGTATTTAATTTACAGTAGGTTTGGTAAAGCCAACATACTGTATTCAAGGAGCATAACTATACTCAGATCACTCAGTAGTGATTCTCTTGCATAGACATATGGGGACAGATTTACTAAAGGGTGAAGTAGCAAACGCTGGCGCCAATTTATCAGCGTTACCACCCGCTGGGACATCGGCAATTTACGGGCGTAGATGCCAATTCTCTAGCGAAAGAGATAGGCGATAGCGCTCAGTCGCACTCTATCGGCAAGCAACAATCCGCTCTGGCAAATGGACGTTACTCTGTAAATTCACTAAAATGCGGATTTTACTGAATGTTACAGTACGTCTTTCGCTGGACTTGCCTTCGCCAGCTCAGACCAGGCGAAGTGCAATGGAGTGCATAGATCTTCCGCAATCGTCTGTTACTTACATCATATTCTGTGAGTGGAAAAAGCATCAAAGTTCAAAAAACGCTGGCGTCTTTTCCTTTTTTCAGAGGCTGCAAAAGTCCTTACATTTTTTTTGGGGTAACCGGGTTTCCCCCATACATTTTTTAACATATGGAACATAAATTATACAGTGGGCTCATGTGTAGGGCATTATATTAGGGATGCACCGATTCCACTATTTTGGATTCGGCCGAACCCCCGAATCCTTTGAGAAAGATTCGGCTGAATACCGAATCCGAATTTGCATATGCAAATTAGGGGTGGGAAGGGGAAAACATTTTTTACTTCCTTGTTTTGTGACAAAAAGTCACGTGATTTCCCTCCCCACCCCTAATTTGCATATGCAAATTAGGATTCGGTTTGGCCAGGCCCAAGGATTCGGCCGAATCCGAATCCTGCCGAAAAAGGATCCCGAACTGAATCCTGGATTCGATGCATCCCTACATTATATTAACTCTTGTATTTATTAAGGATCCCTGGACATAATGTAATTAACAGTGGAACAATGGAACAATGTAATTATTTGCTGCAACACGTAACATAAAGACATCCATTCAACTTCCCGTCGTATGCAAATTAACCTGATCACAAGACCTCTAGCGAATTTGCGCTAGGCAGAAATGAACGCTAGCGCATCTTCGATTTGAATTGCTCGCATTGCCGAAGTAACGCTGGGGAAAAGTCGCCCACGACAAAACTCTGCATTTTAGTGAATTATCGCTCGCTGACGACTTTTCGCTGGTTAGTGAATCTGCCCCATGGACTACTTTGGCCAGAGGCCAGTTGGAGTTGAGGGGAAAAAAAGAACTAGGCCATAGATGTCAGTTACTAGATGAACTTTTAAAAACAATTTTTTTATCCATAGGTAGCATGGTTTCTCCTTGTGAAGAATACAACAACATCCCACACCATTTCAGGGATACAAAAAGAACATAACATAGATAATCACATCACTTATAGATACACTACTTCAGCAGTTATGGGTTTCCTAGTGGAAACTAAAGTTGATTGTGTTACATAAAATCTAAAATTGTGGCTAAAGTATTTTGCCTTTCCTGATTTTTAAAGTCTGTATTTGTTCACATATTTCTCTCTGGTCTATAAAAAGATGAAAGCCTAATGATATCTACAAAAAATGTGTTTAGCCTACAAATTACCCCATTTTTATTATCCCACATTTTGTCCCCTTTGATGCCTTTCTTCATTCGTGCCTTCAGTGAAGAAAATTAAGTCTGGTGCCCTATATTTAATATATGTATGGCACCTGTTATCCAGAATGCTTGCTACTTGGGGTTTTCCTAATAAGGCATCTTTTCATAATTCGGATTACCATATCTCTGCTGAAAATAATTTAAATATTAATTGCTTTGCCTTCCTCTGGATCAACTAGCAGTTAGGCAGGTTAAAAAATGAGTTAAAAGGTTGAACTTGATGGACGTGTCTTTTTCCAACCTAACTTACTACTACAGTTAAACTCAATTGGATAGTTTTGCCTTCAGTGATAACTAATTATATCTTTATTAGTTTCAAGTACAAGCTACTGTTTTATTTTTACAGAGAAAAATGAAATCATTTAAAAAAATTGGAATTATTTGATTAAAATGGACAATGGGAGAAATGATAATGGGCTTCTGGATAAGAGGGCAGTTGTATTGCAGCAGTACCTGTCTTTGATAAATGAGCACTTCACAATCCACACTAGCACTCTGACGCCAGCTCCTTCTCGCCAGCCGATTGGACGCCAACGCCGGAATGGATGCCAGCATAAACACGACGGCGTCAATGTCATGACGTCCAATGTTGGCGCCAAAGGAGGCCTATTTAAAGGAGCCTGAACATTGCCCAAGTATAGGTTTCGCTTTGTGCATTCCTGGCTGTGATTCTAGTATTGTTATATTGATTCCTGTGAACCGACCTTTGCCTGTTTAACCGTTTTGACCCTATTCTGCCTGGATTGACCTCTTTGCCTGGACTCTGACCATTCTATTGTCAAACCCTTTTGTACCTTGAACTTTGTTGAACTGCCTCCTCCTTGGTCCGCACTCCATACTGAGCCTTCGGGCCCTTACATAGGGTTATCAATCTGATGGGACTGCTGCAACTATTGTAACCAGAGTTTGAAAGAGCTTCCAGAATCTAATATGTTTTGGGTAGATTTGGGTTGTATTTGGTAGCCCTACGTCTACAGTTAAAGGACACGTAAAGCCTTCATTTCACTACCATATACTGTAAGTTGGGCATATCTTCCCTACTCAAGCCACATCATTTGTACTGCATATACCCCCTCCATTTGCCAGCACCATCACATTTATATTACCCAGCGGCCATTTTCCCTCTGACACATCATCAGTAACATTGATCTCTGCAAACAGGACATGTGTGCTGCAAAGTTCATGCCATGCACAATGCAGGCTTATACAGGTACAACATACTTTGATAAAAAGTTCTGCTGGGGTTTAGCTCTGGAGAGGTGGTTAGAAGAAAAAAAATAGGATCAGACAGCTAGAGCAGAATTTCTATGGGAATCAGTAATGCTGTCTCTTCATTGGCTGTTACACTGGAGGGTGTGTTTCATAATATGAACTGAGATGAACTGAGCATGCTCATAAGTCAACAGCCAAAGCAAATTCCTGATGGAGGGGGCAGAGTGGGTTAGAGGAGGAGAAGGATTTCTAAGTGATTAAGGGGATACCGCAGCCTTACTGTTAACCCTTTAATAACCAAAGTGCCAGTTATCTAAAGATTTCAAAGAGGCTGTTTACTGACATTTTTGTGGAGGGGGTATACATGTCCTTTAAGATTGGTCTTATTTTTGACTTTCAAGTTATCTGTTTTTAATTGGTAATTAATAATGGCATTGATTATATAATTAATGAATTCCTATTGTTGCATAAAGGCTTAGAATGTGATTGTAACACACCCATTAACCAGAAGTGGATTTTGCATGTATGCAAACTCTATCAGTTCAGATAATGCACTGTAATCCAAGCAAATTCAGGTTGTTTGTCTAAAACATCCCATACCAGTCTGATGCTAGGATGGAACATCACTAGGTCTGCTCTCTAGATTTTATAAATTTTACCTCCGTATGCTAATTTGCATACGGAGGGAAAATTATAAAGTTGAATGGACGTATATGTTGCAGCAAATACATTACACAAGTCCAGGGAACCTTAATAAAGACAATAGAGTTGTTATATTGCCCTACACATGAGCCCAGTGTATAATGTATGTTCCATATGTTAGAAAATATATGGGGGAACCTGGTTACCCCAAAAAAAATTAAGGACTTTTGTAGGTTATCACTCTGAAAAAAGGGAAAGACGCCAGTATATATATATATATATATATATATATATATATATATATATATATATATATATATATATGACATTACTGGACCCCATAGGGTTTAAACATACAAACAATTTTAATAAACCATATTAAAGTGATATTGTGAAAAGGTTTCTTTAATTTTCACTACTGTTCAGTGGATTTTATTTTAAATAGTGATGGTTACCTTTCAAGCTTTTCAGCCATTTCTATAATTGTATAGAGAGGGATTTACTAACTTTGGGCCCAGACATAGCTAAGCAAAGATCCTCCATTTTTTAACAAAAATGGCCAGGGTCCCATAGAATCCTATGAGTTGTAGAGTGACTGGTTTCCCATAGCTATATGTTGGGTTCCATGGCTGACATACTGGATGCAGTTACAGTTGGAGACACAATAACTCTTACAAAGGCAAGCTAATTACAAGAAGCTCTGGTTGTAAAAAGTCAACAAGCATATGGCAAAAGTGAAGTTTATTTCCAATTTGGATCTCTTAACTTAATTGTTTACTGGTTGGTATAGGTAACCGTCATCTTAATTTAGAAAATCACCATATAGGGGAAAAACAAATAAGTGCAAGAGCAGACCAGGGCCTGTCTACTCTGAATGCAGGCAGCACTGAATTATGGAATGGAATACAAAGATCTGTTAGTCAGGGAGCAACATGGCTGATTTCACCTGTTTTTTTTTTTTGCAGTGTTCTCCCTGTCCTGCAGGTAGTATATGACCCCTTATATGATTGTGTTTTTCCAATTTGTTGTGGTAAATGCTGTACTTTTCTTGCATTTGAAACACTGTGCTCTGCTGTCAAGCCTGAACTACTGCACTGAGTAAGTTTTTACCCATTGGGTATATTTTGGGAAGGACAAGTGTGGTGTTCCTGTTATTTCATAAAGGCAATCCTGGTCCAAGGGGAAATAATTCTGTAATGCAGGGATGTCCAACTGTCAACCCCGCAGCTGTGATCAACCTACAGCTCCCAGTCAATAACAGCCCATTGTATGTGATACCAGATATAGCTGTATGATTACTGTACTTATTGATTAAAGAAACTTGTCCAGTCCTTACCTGTTATTGGTTGGCTCAGTTTACACTGAAAAAAATTATTGTTTTGTGCGCACAGTTTGCAAAAACAGAGATCCTGAAGACCAGCATTTGTGTTAGGTGAGAAAAATCACAGCTGAGAGTAACAGATATATAGGAGTCCAGGTGTATTATCTGTGCTCTGGGAATCTAATTATCTACCTTGCAAGGACCAAACATGGTGTAGCTTCATTTTGCTGTTTGCTCTGTTTAGCTAAAGCAAATATGAATGTCGAACAATAGGCAAAAAGTATGTTCACCCCAAGCCCTATTTATTGTCTTCATGTTTAAAATAATGCTTTCTACCCCTTTTACTCATGATTATATACATACTGTACACTTACGAATGATTAAAAAATCCTTAATGTAAGGGTTTAAACTACACTTTCAATCGACCTTAGCCACCTACAGTACCTAAAACCATGTAATATACTAAGGGGGTTATTTATTAAAGTCTGAATAACAAAAAAAAATTTTGTTGAAAAAAAAAAAGGAAATGTTTTCGAAATGTATTAAACACATGGGGGCAAATTTACTAAAGGGCGAAGTGATTAATGCTGGCAATAATTCGCCAGCGTGAAGTCATTTCGCAACTTCGCAAATTTACTATCAGTCACCCTGGTGAAAATTCGCCAGCAATGCTGAAAGCCTAGCGCAACTTCACACACTAACGCTGGCGAAGTTGCACTCTGGCGAAGGGGGTGAAAATACGCAAATTTACTAACATTGATCTTTTTCTGACCTCCTTCGCCAGAGTTTACTTCGCCAGGTTAGAGCAGGCGAAGTGCAATAGAGTAGATAGAAGTTTTAAAAAAAAAGTCCCAAAAAACGCTGGAATTTTTTTTAGGGTGCCCACCTTCCCCCCTACATTTGTGGCACCTTAACTATACTGTGGGCGCATTAGCAGGGTATGTTCTGTATGTGCTGCTGCATACACATTCATTGAAATTCAAATTTGGCGCCATATGTAAATTAGCCTTTGCTAGCGCAACTTCGGACCACTCATCGTAACTTCGCTAGCGCAACTTCGGAAACGATCGGTAACTTGTGCGGAACTTCGGATCTTTGTGAATTTGCGATGTCCTGAAGACAATGCTGGCGGATCTATGGAGTTAAGTAAATTTGCCCTATGGATGGAAAAAGTCTGAATCCAAAAATCTGGCGTCTCAGACCTGCCGAGGTTATATATAAGTCAATGGGTGAGGTCACTATCCTATTTGGGAGTTTCTGTGGTCTCCTTAGGAATTAGCCCAAAAATCTGACTATTTCTGAGTTTTCGGTCAAAAATCCGAAAAAAAATTAGCTTTTTCGGGAAAAAGTCAGAAAAAAATCTTATGATTCAGGAGAAAACGCAATAAATTGTACAATTTGGGTTTTCGCTCAAATTTTATCGATTTTTGAAGCTTTCATTCTAGTTTGGTCAGACATTTTTAAATAAAATAAATCAGGTAAAAACTGATTTTGATAGATAAACCTATGTGAAAGCTATGTCAATACAGTGGCATAATTAGAGATTACTGGACATGGCAGCCTCCCAAAATTCTAGGAAAGCCAAAACAAATATATGCTACAAATATATCCTGAAATAATTGTAATTGCAATGACCAGAATCTAATGGCAAATGCTTGGTAGGCAACAATGTATATTCTGCCAACTTCAAATATAAGGAACAACAACTGGATCTTTAATTGACATATTGTGGAGGTTGAAATAAAATGGTAGTTAGATTGAGTAGGATCAACAATTGTGTAAAACAATGATACATGAACAATAACATATAACTCTGGCGGTACAAGTATTATTTCCCTATGCCCTCTTGAACTTCTAGTGTTACATGCCCAGGTCGGGAGACCTTATTTTTCAGGTAATGCTCTTATGCCGGGAGGCTTTAGCATTTGAAATTATGACCAGAGGTAAATAGTTAGGGACCGCCATATGGGTTTTACCTTGACGTGGTATGGTGGCTTATCAATTTTATGATCATAATTTTGTAACTAAAAAACCCCCTGTCTTTGTAAATACATGCATCTGCATAGATTACTGATATGACAGGGGACCAGGGAATGTGCATTGATCAATTTTTCTTCTTTTTTTCTATGTCTGTAGTTAATTTGGCCAGATCAGTAGCACTTCCAATGTATTTTAGTACATTTTTATTTAGCCATGGAGTGCTCTCACGATTTTTCCCTTTTTGTATTTAGTGTTACAGTACTCCTCTGTTTTCTGACTGATTTTTTTATTGTTTTTTTAAATTGTCAATTACTCAGAAATGATTATGAAAAAAAAGTTTGCCATCTACTCCTAAAATATATATATAAAAAGCTTGGTAGAGGAAATTCACTTCTCCACTTCTCCCTCAAAGCCAGTTGAAGTGAGAGAAGAAAACCCCCCATCACAATAAAGGTGTGATATGCATTACTCCCCTACCCAATGAACTGAGGATACAGCAAAGCTAGATTCTCTCTGGAAACCCCTTAGCTATTTTTTTTCCAAATTCCATCAACAATAGAACAGGAGAGGTCAAAAGGTCTCATTAAACTATTTTCTTCCTTAAAAATGCTACTGTTCTCTATTTTACATTGTAAAGGAAATGAATCAATGTAAATTTGCTCAGGTAAAGAGTTTTTTTAGTTGTAATATTGTTATGTAGGTGCATCTTAGGTCATTTTGCCTGGTCATGTGCTTTCAGAAAGTACCAACACGTCATGCTTTCAGATAAGCTATTGTTTCTAAGGGGCCCATTTACTTAGTTTGAGTGAAGGAATAGGATAAAAAAAACTTCAAATTTCTAATGTTTTTTTTGGCTACTTCTACCATCAAATTGGCTACTAAGATTACGACTTTGACTTTAAATCAAACGATTTGAACTAAAAATCGTTCGACTATTCGACCTTCGACCTTTTTCTTTAAAAAAAACTTCGACCCCCTAGTTCGCCACCTAAAACTTACCGAAGTCAATGTTAGCCTATGGGGAAGATCCCCATAGGCTTTCTAAGTATTTTTTCGTCGAACTAAAATCGTTCGATCGATGGATTAAAATCCTTTGAATCGAACGATTTGAACGATTTAATAATTCGATCTAACTATTTGCGGTAAATCATTCGACTTCAAAGTCGAAGGATTTCCATTCGGCAGTTGATTATCGAGGGTTAATTAACCCTCGATATTCGACCATAAGTAAATTTGCCCCTAAGTGTAATTCTCATTATTTTGAATTTCCAATGCAAAACATTATCTCACACTTATTTTCTCAGAGAATGAATTTTCACCCAGATTGTTCTGTTGCTTAAAGGAATTCTGTCCTGAGAAAACAGGGTTTTTTACAAAATGCATCAGTTAATAGCTATCGTCCAGCAGAATTCTGCATTGAAATACATTTTCCAAAATAGCAAACAGATTTTTTTATATTTAATTTTGATGTCTGAAATAGGGCTAGACATGTTAACAGTTTCCCATGCACCCCTAGTTATGTGTGCTCTGAAAAACTTCAGTCACTCTTTACTGTTGCACTGCATTTTGGAGTTGGTATCACCCCCTCAGTAGCCTATCAACAGAATAATGGGAAGGT
This sequence comes from Xenopus laevis, assembly GCF_017654675.1. Taxonomy (NCBI): domain Eukaryota; kingdom Metazoa; phylum Chordata; class Amphibia; order Anura; family Pipidae; genus Xenopus; species Xenopus laevis. Next base: position 109,608,591 of record NC_054388.1, on the reverse strand, counting down.
AATTAGATAATAGCTCCCTGACACCTGCATTGCTACAAATGCACCATACATATGAGAGCAGCACTCAGTAGTAAAAATCCAAGTCTGACTAACCCAATTTGCAACTCCATCAGTTTCATCAGCCTATCTGAAAGCAATTCCATTGTGAAGTGTTGGCTCTTTCTGAAAGCATAGTATCAGACACAATGGCATGTGAATGCTGCCTACACACCAATATTGCAACTAAAACAAATACATTTATTGGTTCAAGAATACAATTGTAAGTGGTAGTATGAATTATTTGCAATTTGCACAGTGTAGTTTAGTAATAAAAACTATACAGGTATGGGACCTGCTATCCTGAATGTTCAGGGACTGGGGATATCTGGATAATAGATATTTCTGTAATTTGGATCTTCATATATTAAGTCTACTAGAAAATCATGTAAACATTGAATACAGTAAACCGAATATTGTTAGGATTAACTATATCTTAGTTTGGGTCAAGTACAGAGAAAATTTTTTAAAAAATTGGATTATTTGGATAAAATGTAGTCTAAGTTTGTAGTGGAAGACTGCCTTCTCATAATTTGGAGCTTTCTGGATAACGAGTTTCCAGATAATGGATCCCATACCTGTACTATAAAAATAATGAAAGAATCCTTTTAATTTTTTTACTATTGCAGCATTAAAAACTGATTTTGAAAAATAAGACATTAGAAATATATTTCAATGGTGAAAAAGTGCTTAAAAGACCCTTTTAGCAATGTTGCCTTCATTTCGTTTTGATTTCCTTTAACCCTTCAATTGCTTTACAGGAATACAAAGATTGTATTGTCATATATGCTGTTGAATTCTTTACACAGTATTTACATGAACGTTTCTACTAAGAGTGAAACCTATGTAAGTGACTACAGTTTGTTTAAGTTTTGCATGTATACAAATAATGGGCTTAGGTATGGATACAATCCTCAATATATATCCAGAAGAGCTGGATAGAATACCAGTAACAGTCTGTTGCAGGGGATCCACAACAGCTGCCTTGAGACCCTGGGATACAGCCGATTAAAGCTGCCTATGAATCTCTATGGTTTTAACCTTGGCATGGTAGTTTTTTTTGTTTTACTGATGCTGGAGGCTATTGCTGGAACATTCACAAATGTATTTACTGTAACGATTCTTCTGCTTGGATATTTTAAAAAACAGAACATGGGCGACAGTGATAAAATATTACTCGCTCTCAGCATCACCAGTATTTATTCTCCCCTCGTCTCTTCTGCTGCATTCTTTATATCTTTTATGTGGCCCCCGATATACAATGAGATGTATGCTATGTTTGGTATCTTTATGCTGACCATTTTTGGCACAATTTCAATGTTTTGGCTTACAGCCTGCCTTTGTGTCTTCTACTTCATAAAAATTGTCAATTTCAGCAGCGGGATCCTTCTGTGGGCTAAGATTAAGATCAGCACCTTCGTTCCATGGTTGATATTCTTCTCGGAACTGGTCTCCTTGTGCTGGACTTTCTTTACCATGTTGCCCTTAGTCACTGAGGAACAATCTTCAGCAAACATCTCCTCTTTCTATTCAGTCAACACAACGTCAGCAACAAATGCCACTGTCTTTGAACTGATATGCACTGCTGTTTCTTTACCTCTACTGACCATCATAACCATTACTCTATCCACTACTGGGTCACTTTATTTACACCGGCGAAGAATGGAAAAAAACATGGGTGCATCTAGCAGTCTGATGCACATCAAAATGCTGTTTGGATGATGCTTCTATACACAATCGTGTTTGTGGTACAGATTTTTCATTTAAGCAGTATCTTTGTCCCACTAAGCTTTGGATATTGTCTGAGTTACATTATCTTATTTAGCTTTCCATTAGCACAATCTGTCCTTCTAATTGAAGGTTACCCTAAACTGAAGGATAAGCTGAAGCAAATAAGCCTTGTTTGCAGCACAACTGATGCCTAGTTCTGACAAAGTAAAAACGATTCAAGGAACCAAAGAAAATCTCCAAATCACCTAAATTTTAAAAAGGAAACTGTGGCATTGCCTTGATGATATTGCCCAGAGACAAAAACATTATTGGGTCAAAAATTTCAACAAAGATCATCCAAGAGAGATTTTATCTGAAAAAACAAAAGAAAAAGAATGACCCATATAAATTGCACCGTCCCATTACAATGTCTGTACCCCTTGACTTAGAAAAATAAAACGTAACCTTTAATGATAGCTTAAAAGCTCGACATTAGTCCAGAAAGAAAACCATAAAATATAATAAATTAGATGGGGAATCCTATAGGGTCTAAACACTGTGTTAAACCCAAATGGGGCAAACTATGGTGGTGAGTGCAAAGATTTGAGAAACGGACCCGAATTTATACTTCACCAAACCAACTACCAACACCTCTGAGTTCCCTACAGGTGCGCAGGATATCGTCCAAGATACGTTTTGAGTTTTGACACCCTGCTTGCACAATCTACAGTTCAGCAACACCTCCCCACCACCTATGAGTTTCCCCCAGATAGAGGATGATTTAGAGAACAATTATACAAGAGTGCTGTCTCCCTACCTAATAAATCTAAAACACTATGCACCTGTTGAGCATTTCACCCCGTACTGTAGGAGCTTTATTAAAGATTTTTTTTCTCCCAATGGTGGAAGGTGCTCCCAATCTACTGTTTTTTACATGAGATTTTATCTGAAGAAATGTTTGAAATTCAATACTGCAGTCTAGAAAAGATGTTTTCATTCTAGGATTAAAGAGCGGGTGTTGGGTTTGGAATGTCTAGGAACACATTGTTGCCCAACAGCATGAAATGAACTGGAAACAAAAAACTCTATGGTCAATATAGGGTGTATGGTCAATATAGAGTGAGCCTGGGTATTGTTTGTAATGAAATGATGCAGTTTAATAAAATCATTATTGATTTTAGCAGTGATCATTGGCAAGTAAGAACGTGCATGAGCAGCAGCTTGATCCCGAGATTGATGGAAGGAACAATAAACCAATAATAAGAATTTGAATTAAATTTACCAACTGTACAGGCTACAACATAAATGAACAGAACCCTAATGCCAATTCATATTCTCCCACTAAGGCTTATGTAAATGGTTGCCTAATTATTTACAGAAATCACCATGGATAAGAATATTTCCGGGACCAAAACATACTGTTTAAGCTCAGTTCTCATTAGCAAATACAGATGTTTTTTTAAAAAATTCTAAAACCTAAAAAAAAAACTATCTTGTGTTTTTTTGGGGTTTTTTTTCTCTAATTTGCTATTCCTTATAAGAGAACAATACCTTGTAACTAAGTAGCTTAGTACAAATCTATGGTTAAAGGGGATGTTCACCGTTACATTATTTAGTATGTTATTATAAGTATTTGTCTATCATTTATTTTGTATGTTTTTTTTTTTTGTTTTATTTACCATCCTATCTTGCCTATCTAGTTGTAAGGGTCACTGGCCTTGGCAGTCAAGAAACAAATCAACTGTGTAGGTTAATGTTTGTAGTTAATGTCATATTTAATTAATTATCGTTCACTTTTTGACCTTTTCCTATTCATCTTCCATTGTGACGCCCAAAGTACTACCAAGTTGTTGGAGTAGTTCAATCCTAACAATAAGATGTTAATTCCATTGATAGCTTGCCCATCAGTTCCCAGTGGAGAATGGTAATGGATCTGGAAGGAGGAATAAATTGAGAGCATTTCCTTGCATGTATCACAAAACATAACATAAGATTGATACTGATTTGGATACAGTTTGTAGCAAACAAATAATTGCAGCAAAAAAATAATTCTTAGTGCAAATCTCCAAGTTTGACCGTTCACAAACAGCGGCAAATGAAAATTTTTACTAAGTTTTACCGCAAAGACTCAATTGGGTAAAAACAATTGTTGCTCATACAAAAAATGTTGTCGCCTATAGACTAAAATGTGTTCTGATGAATCTTCACCATTTCGCGAATTTTTCGACAAAGCAAAACTGGTAAGATTCGCCCGTCACTATTCATGAAGAGATACACAGAGCATTTGAAGCCAGTCTTTTCCCTTTTGTACTATTCAGTGGATCTTATACCATTGTTAGTACACAGGACATTGGAGATGGTCTGTTTCAAGTTTGGGGACATAGCAAGAATGGCACCCTAAATCTAAAAACATTCAGGTTGGTATCTTTGGAGCTGGACAAGAATATTTTTTTTTTCTAACATAAGAACAATGGAGGTTGTTTTTAATTATTTCGTAAGATAAACTGGAAATCACTTTATGTAAATACAGGACATGAAATGCCAAAAAACAGGAAACCGATTTGGGAGGTTTTAGCCACAAAAAGTAGCTGCTACTAGTAGCCTTTGGAGCTACTAGCAGCAGCTATTTTTTGTGGCTACAAAATACCCTGCCATAGACAATACAAGTATGGGACCTGTTATCCAGAATGCTCAGGACCTGGGGTTTTCCAGACTATGGATCTTTCTGTAATTTATATCTTCATACCTTGGGGCAAAGTCACTAAAGCATGAAGCGCCTAACGCTAGCGCAAATTTGCCAGCGTGACGTCATTTTGTTACTTCGCCGTAAATTCACTAGCCAAGTAGACATACTCTAGCGCTACTCCGCACCCTAACATCAGGCAAAGTTGCGCTACGGCGAAGGGACATAACTACGCTAATTCACTAACTTGTGGATTTTACTGAACGTTACCTCTTGCACCAGACTTGCCTTCGCCACCTTAGAGCAGGCGCACTGCAATAGAGTAAAAAAACACTGGAGTCTTTTACTTTTTTAAGGGTGATAGGCTGAAAAAGATCGAAATTTTTTTTGGGGGGGTACCCTCCTTCCCCCCTACATTTCCTAACATTTGGCACCTAAACTATACAGTGGGCTCATGTATATATTTTATTTTATGAAGGTTTCTCAGGCTTTTGTAATGTAATGTATTTGTTGCTACATATACGTCCATTGTACTTTAACTTGGCGCCAAATGCAAATTAGGCATCGCTAGCGTAACTTCGCTTTGCTTGACGAATTAACGTTAGTGCAACTTTGCTACCTTTCACCTCCCTGAGCGCAACTTCGGATTTTAGTGAATTAGCGGCGCCCTGGCGAAACTTCACCTGGCGAAGTGCAGCGAAGCCAACACTGGCGCAATTTCAAGGTAAGTAAATGTGCCCCCTTAAGTCTACTAGTATATCATGTTAACGTTAAATAAACCCAATAATCTGGTGTAGCTTCCAATTTGGATTAATTATATTTGCGTTTGGATCAAGTACAATTGTATAAAATTGCAACAAAATCAGCACTGACTTGCTTAGAAACATATGTAACTTACACACCTAGCAATGACAGTAGGATCATTCCACAGCCTGCATGAAATTTAGAGAATCCTGCACGATTAAGAGCTCTAAATACCAAAAAAAAAATGAAAACGTTATTTTTTCATGATAAAGGGATTTATACCCGAAAAAATATTTTACGTTATGCACAAAAACTCATTTGGAAAGGTTCAAGCTCATACAAATAGTCGCGGGAGTCACGTCAGCTGCTGAATAATGATTTTTTTATGGAGTAAATACACAAAATAATACATTGACCCCCCCCAAAAAAAATAATATATTTCTGGAAAGTACAAGTGCTGTCTCCCATAGACTCCCTTATAATCCGATAATTCAAATTTTTGAAAATTGTTTCCTTTTTTTCTCTGTAATAATAAATTTGTAGTTTGTACTTGATCCCAACTAAGATATAATTAATCCTTATTGGAAGCAAAACCAGCCTATTGGGTTTATTTCATGTTTACATTATTTTCTAGTAGACTTAAGGTCTGAAGATCCAAATTACGGAAAGATCCATTATCCATAAAAATCCAGGTCCCGAGCACCTCGATCCCCCCCCCCCCATATGCACAGTTGAAGTCTCTGCAGTAGTGATGGGCGAATTTGGGGCATTTTGCTTCACCGAAAAATTTGCAAATTTTCTGTGAAATGGCGAAAAATTTGTGAAACTGCGCCAGCGTCTATTTTTTTTTTTATGGTGGCGAATTTTCGCTGGCGAATTTTTGTGAATTTATTCACCGGTGGCGAATCACCGCGAATTTGCACCTGGCGAATAAATTCACCCATCACTACTTTGCAGCACTCCCCCTCCCTCTCACAAACTTGTACAGTTTCTCTTCAGTACCTGAATGCTGCTCAAATTCCCCAGCACAGCCAGGGCCGGATTTACATAGTGGGGGCCCCTAGGCCCACTGCCGTTCGTTGCCCCTGTCCCCTCCAGTGGGACAGGAGCAATGGGGATTGTCACAAGGCAAATTAAAAAAAATATTATATTACCAGCGCATCCCCAGTGTTTTTGACCCAATGTGGGTGTGGTTGGGCAGAATGCCGCCCCCCTAAAATCCTGCCGCCCTAGGCCCGGGCCTAGGTGGCCTTTCCACAAATCCGGGCCTGAGCACAGCACAGGAAGCAGTGGCAGATTGACAGCAGACACAGCCAATAGGAGTTAAGTTAGCCGCCAGTACAATGTGTGATGTCATATAAAGAAGAGGAAGTGAACACTGTAGTGTTTTTGGGGGTCAGTGACCCCCTCCCAGCACAACAATGTACAGATTAAATCCAATAATGAAAACTTTACTGTTGTGTGCATGAGAATTCCTCTTCTCCGGATGGGCTATAGAAGTTGGGATAGAAGTGTTTCTCATATTTCTGTATTCATTCATTCACAAACGTTCCTAGCATCCTTGCCTTGACCTTGTATGGCGTTGACCATGTCCTTGGTCATAAGAGCATGAGAACTAAGGGGTGTTCAGTAATTGGCTGCTCTCTGCATCTTGCAGTGGATAAAATACATTCATGAGCATGACCTTCATTGTTGTTTGTGTAGCTTGATGGTTAGTGATGGGAGAATCTGTCCCATTTTGCTTTGCCAAAAATTTGCAAAATGTATTGAGTTCAGTGACTGTTATGTCACTCAAGTTTTTTCGAAAACTTTTTTTTCTACTATACATTAGAGTGTTTGGGGCAGATTTACTCAAGGGCGAAAAGTCACCACAGACGGATTTGCACCCATCGCAACACTTCACCAGGCGAAAAATTTTTGGGACAACGGTAATTTACTAGGATGCAAAGTTTTGTCCTGGCCGACGGAGGGACACTGGCAAATTTTCGCTAGTGTTACTTCGGCAATGTGAGCAAATCAAAGCAAAGATGGTCTAGCGTTCAATTCTGCCTAGTGCAAATGCGTTACAGGTCTTGTGCTCAGGCAAATTTGCATATGGCGGTAAATTTGAATGGATGTCTTTATGTTTTAAGTTGCATCGAATACATTACATTTACACTGATAACTAGACGTGCCCAGGGAACCTTAATAAAGTCAATAGAGTTGTTATAATGCCCTACACATGAACTATAAAATAATGTTCCATATGTTAGAAAATGTATGGGGGAAACCGGTTACACAAAGATATTTTTTTAGGACTTTTGCAGCCTATCACCCTGAAAAAAAAAAGAAAAGATGGCAGCGTTTTTTGAACTTAGAAGTTTTTCCACTCAGAAAATATGATGTAAGTAACAGAAGATTGAGGAAGATCTATGCACTCCAGTGCACTTCTCCTGGTCTGACCTGGAGAAGGCAAGTCTGCTGAAAGAGGTAACGTTCACTAAAATCCGCATCTTAGTGAATTTGCAGAGTAACGTCCATTCGCCAGAGCGTAAAGTCACCTGGCGATAGAGCGCAAATCACCTCTAGCTTCTGTCTCTTTCGGTAGCGAACTGATGACTGAATGATAGCTTGATTATTACAAATAAAACCAAATCAAACACGAAGGAATGAAAAGATAGTTTATTTTCCATTTGCACAAATTAATTCATTCATAACAACTTGCAAACCTCAAGAAAAAAACATTTCAATTACCGTCTAACGTCTAATATCCTGTCACCCTTCTAATATATGGGTTATAAGCAAATACAAGAACCTTAACTTATAATTGATACTAAGGCAACACTTAAGCTATTAAATATGAGTAAATATATGTGATTTGCCTAGCTTAAAACTAAATTATCATTTATACAGTGAATAAAAACCTTTCCACTCAGACATTACTATTAAGTGCTAGTTCATCTGCCTTTGAAATCAAGCATTTATCTATATTAAGTTTATATCCTCTTGCATAAATGAGGCAACAACCATATCATAGAAGCCAACACAAATTTTTCAGAATTTATTAAACCCCAAGGATAGGAAAAGTCCGAATCTGAAAATCCTGCATCTAAGACTTGTCGAGGTTGCAAATAAGTCAATGGGAGAAGCTCCGATGCTTTTTTGATGTGCGCTGGGTTTTTGGCAATACCCTGAAGTATTCTCAATTTTCGGGTGAAAAATCCAAAAAAATTGTATGAAAGATTTTTTCACACAAGCAAAATTTTCTGGAAAGTGTATCAATAAATAAGCCCAAAAAAATCTGTGCGGATTCGATCAGAGTTTTTTTTTTTTTTTTCAGAAAATATTGAGATAAATTCAGACTTTGATTAATAACCCCCTTAATTGTGAAATTTCACAAGGGGCTAGGCATGTCAGCTTCACAGGTGACCCCAGTCATATGACTTGCGCTCTGATAAATTTCAAAATTCTGATAAATTTCATTTTGTTAGTAAACATAGGGCACCAAAATTACTTATCTAAAGTAAACACAAAATGGTTGGGTTACATACAGTAATTCTCACCACCGCACACCTGTTAGTTTACTCCTCTGCTTCCAGTGGTGCTGCACCACATATTTAATTCATGTTTTCTGTGGCTTTAAAATGATAACAAATTGTACTAGTAGCCTGTAGAAGCCAGCAATAGAAATCTTTACAAATAAAAACTGCATAGGCGGATCAATAATGCCCCTAACGAACCATGAGATATGAACTCTGTATATGTTATTTCTTATTATTCTTTTATCTATACTATTTTCCCACTAACATGCAAACATATAAATCGTGTTAAGTTTCCTTAAATCTGTTGCTGGAAGAGATCATTTAGCTACAGTTGGAGAAGGAGATATTTCTTGTCCTAATGTTTTTTTGCATACCATAATAATTATTCTAAAGTAGGACCAATATCATTCATATGACCCAATTTCTGAAAACACAAGACCTTTGACCAGACAGTCGCTAACCTGGAGTTCCCAAACAAGAGAATTATGGCTTGGCCTGAGGGAATTGACAACATAATAAACCAGGATATGTATTGCCTGGTATATTCGAGCTTCAGCGAAGAAATAAAAATAGCCAGAAAGAATATCACGTTTACAGTCAAAAGTAGAATCATTGTCCTGCAAGCTTTAATATGGCTCTTCAGCTGAGGATTCCAGAACTCAGAAGTATTCTGCTTCATCCTCCAAACATGTCTCAGAAGGGACATCAGACTGAGTCCAATACAGAAGGAAGTTATACTAGTTGGAAGGAAGCAAGCGAATATGGCATTACACAACATAAGTTCAAAATTTTTGTTCACGTTATTATAAATAGTAGTTCGATTTTGGTAGGTTCTTATTTCTAGTTTCCAAATCAATGGCACTTGAATAATGAACAGAGTCACCACTGTTCCCAGAAGCCAGTATGTAACCACGCTGGAAATTCCTGTCTTTAATCGAAAAAAGAATCTATTGGAGAAGTCGACCAGTCGCACACAATAGTAGCTGGTGAGCCAGGCAGTGAGCCAAAATGAGAGAGAAATTGAAAAATTAAATATAAAGGAGGCAGCAGCTAAAAATATTTCTTTGGCAAACAGAATGTAAAGCCGATAAATCAGGAAGATCAGATGAAATGTTAAAATATTCTGCAAGAGTAGATTGGTGCAAGCCATGGTGAGGATGATTTGATTGCATGCACCAAGATCCAATCCTTTCTTCCAGGCACTGAGATACACAGCTAAAATGGATGAGTTTAGGATAGTCCCACATGTCCATGATATGACGAGAGCGATAGCAAAAATTAAGCGCAATTCTGGCAGCATTTTCTAGTGACTCTCTTACAAAAGTGCAATATTACTTCCAACTGAGTTTTGCAGGTATGATCAGATGCAGATCAGACAATTAGATTCGGGGAGATTTTGTCGCCTGGCGACTTATCGCCTTGTCTTCTGGGCGACAATCTCCCCAAACTGCCTCAGCGTGTCTTCCCATAGGCTATAATGAAAAGTCGCCTGTGCTAAAGCACATGTGGCGCCCGCAATGCAATCTATGACAAAGAACATTTGTAAAAAAAAAAGTAAATATCAATGTTTCATTTAATTATGGAAAAACCAACAATTTTATCATCAATTTACAGCTAACACCCTGTCACCCTTCCTGAAGGCCTGTGTTAAAGTCCATGCAATAATCACATCATAGAAACAAAATTCTCATTGATTTGTTTAGTAATTATACACTAAAGGTTAACTTCAAAATATGCTTAAATCGGTGTCAGGGAACCATTCGACTGATCATAATAATTATTCTACAATAGAAAAAATGACATTCCTAAGACCCTTTTACTGAGGGAACAAGACCTTTGACCAGGTTGCTAACCGGGAGTTCACAAACAGGAGAATTATGGCTTGACTTGAGGGATCTGACATAATAATAAACCAGGGTACATATTGTCCAACATCTCCAGCCTTATCTTGGAGCTTGGAGGAAAAATAAATAGCAAGAAAGAATATCAAGTTCATGGTCAAAAGAAGTAGAATTGTCCTGCAAGCTTTTATGTGGCTCTTCAGTTGAGGATTCCAGAACTGAGAAGCATTCTGCTTCATCTTATGGATATGCTTCAGAAGGGACATCAGAGTGAGTACAATACAGAAGAATGTTATACAAGTTGGAAGGATCCAAGTAACTGTGGAAGTAAATGGAACAGGCACAATATTATTGTCAAAGATCCTATCAATCATTGTTAGATGTTGGTCTCTTTTTATTTCCACTTACCAAATACTGGGCATTAGATTAAAGAACAAAGAAACCACTATTCCCAGTAGGCAGTTTACAACCACAGTGGAAATTGCTCTTTTCAACCCAATAAATAATCTATTGGAGAAGTTGACCAGTCACACACAGTAGTAGCTGCTGAGCCAGGCAGTGAGCCAAAACAAGAGAGAAATTGCAAAGTTTAATATAAAGAAGGCAGTGGTTACAAGTAATTGTTTGGTAAAATAAATATACAATTGATAAGCCAGGAGCATCATCTTAAAATGCTCTGCATTAGTAGATTGGTGTAACCCATGCTGAGAATAATTAGATTGCAGGCACCAAGGTTCAATCCCTTTTTCCAGTCTCTGAGATACACAGCTACAAAATGATGAATTGAGGACTGTCCCACATGTCCATGATATAACAAGAGCGATACCAAAAACAAGTGGAATGCTGACAGCATTTTCTAGGACCCCAATTTTACAAAAGGGCGATATCTCATCCAACTGAGTAACTTGAGTAACTGAGTTTTGTGGATATGATCAGACACAGATCAACCTAGATATAAATGGAACAAAACTGATGTAAAATGCAAATCATTTTATTATTTGATTTCCTTGATGGGCCTATATTACAGGTATATATGACGGGACTCTATATCTGATACTTGTCTGTTTTGCCTATCAAAATAGGTTTCTAAGCAACCTGGAGGTAGCATGGTTTTAAATGGAAAGATATACATTATTATGGAGTACAGAACTGCTGCCCAAATAAGATAGATGTGTGTAATAGTTACAGTTTCTCAAAAAATCAATGAAGTGATATTATTAGCACATATTGTTGTAGTCTACTAGGCAACCTGGCATCTATTCCACCTCTAAGTTGTAGCCAGGTCTTATTGTTTCAGGGAACCAATGCTGAGTCCAAATAAGGACAATACTTTTAATAATGTATATAAAGGAGGTCCTAGCTTGGATTAGCTGCCCAAAATCTAAAGAATGAGCTGGCACTCAAGGTAAGGTAAATGTATCTATCTTCTAGATCCCACTTCCAATGAAGTTATGTTAGCAGTCCAGAACTGAGAAGTATTATTCTTAATCCTCTGGACATGTTTCAGAAGGGAAATCAGGCTGAGTCCAATACAGACAGAAGTTATAATAGTTGGCAGGAAGCAGCTAAATACTTTATACTATTAAATTATACAAATTTTGTATTATTCATAAAGTCATAGGGGCAAATTTACTAAAGGGCAAATGACTAACACTGGCAAAAATTTGCCAGTGTGACGTCATTCCGGTACTTTGTCGATTTACTAACGGGCGCAGGCGTAACTTCGCTAGCGAAAGAGATTGACGCTAGCGCTCATTCACAGTCAATCGCCAGGCAAAGTTGCGCTCTGGCGAATGGACGTAACTGCGCAAATTCGGATTTCGGAAATGCGGATTTTACTGAACGTTACCTCATGAGCCAGACTTGCCCTCGCCACCTCAGACCAGGCGAAGTGCAATAGATTAGATTGGACTTCCTCAAAATTTGGTTGAAAGTCCCAAAAAACGATGGCGTCTTTTCCTTTTTTCAGGGTAATAGGCTGCAAAAGAGCTTAATTTTTTGGGGGGGTAACCAGCTTCCCTCCTACATTTCCTAACATATGGCACATAAACTATACACTGGGCTCATGTGTAGGGCAATATAACAACTTTATTTTATTTTATTAAGCTTCCCTGGACTTGTGTAATGTAATGTATTTGCTGCAACATATACGTCCATTCAACTTTAATTTCCCACTGTATGCAAATTAGCCAACGCTTGTGCAACTTCACTTTGCTTGGCGAACTAACGCTAGCGCAACTTCGCTACGGTTCGGTGCCCTGGACGCAACTTCGCATGTTAGCAAATTAGCGGTGTTTGAGTGGATTTTCGGCTGGCAAAGTGTTGCGCTGCCTGGGAAGCCGTCGTTGGCAAATTTTCGCCGCTTAATAAATTTGCCCTATAAATGTCTGTGAGATTTTGGTCAGTTATTACATGAATTGTCCGAAAAATGGGCACATTAATGATGCTTGAAATAAGCGCTGATCCAAGTAGCAGGGGAGCTACCACAATGAAATTCCTCTTTTAAATCTGATGAAGAATCTATTGGGGATGTTGACCAGTCTCATGCAGTAGTAGCGAGCGAGCCAGGTGTTGAGCCAAAAGGAGAGATAAATTGAAAACAACAATACAAAGGTTACAAGTAAAAGGAATTCTTTGGCAAACATAGGGGCAGATTTAATAAAGGCGAAGTGGCAAACACTGGCGACAATTTGCCAGCATTACCGCCAGTAGGGACATCGGCAATTAAGTAACGGGTGTAGGCGCCAATTCGCTAGCGAAAGAGACAGACACTAGCGATCATTCGCACTTTATCGCCAGTCGACATCGCTCTGACTAATGGAGGTTACGCCGCAAATTCACTAAAATTTGGATTTTACTGAACTTTACCTCTTTCCCCAGCCCTGCCTTCACCAGCTCAGACCAGATGAAGTGCACTGCAGTGCATAGATCTTCCTCAATCTTCAGTTACTTACATCATATTCTGTGAGTGGAAAAAGCATCAAAGTTCAAAATGGCGTCTTTTCATTTTTTCAGGGTGATAGGCTGCAAAAGTCCTAAAAATTTTTTTGTGTAACTGGGTTCCCCCATACATTTTCTAACATACGGAACATTACTTTTACAATGGGCTCATGTGTAGGGTATTATAACAACTCTATTGTCTTTATCAAGGTTCCCTGGACATATGTAACATAAAGACGTCCATTCAACTGTAAATTTCCTGCCATATGCAAATTAACCTGAGCGCAAGACCTCATGAATTTGCGATAGGCAGCAATGAACACTATTGCATCTTAGCTTTTAATTCTGTTCGGCACCCACAACGAAACTCATTTTGTCGAATTAGCATTGTCTGAGCAAATTTTTGCCTGGCGAAGTGGAGCAATGGGTGCGAAGTTTTAATGATAAACCAAGATTGCCAGATGAAATGTTACAAAGCATTGCCGAATCAGGTTGGTGAAACCCATGGCGAGTATAATCGTATCACAGGCACCAAGTTTCAATCTCTTTATCCAGTCACCAAGATACACAGCTCCGTATAATGGATGAATTTAGGATGGTCCTTGTCCATGATATTACAAGAAAAATTGCAAAAAATCATGTCATATTTTGACAACATATTCTTGTATTTATTATTTGATTCTTAGTTTATAAAATTGCAATATTACTTCCAGCCGAGCATTGCCTGTATGATTAGATGCAGATCAGAAATCAAGATACAGTAACACATGCAAATCATTCTAGAACCTGATTTTCTTAACAGGAATCACCATATTTATATAACATGTGCTTGTAACTAGACTCTTCTGATCCATCTGATACTTGTTTTGCCTATCAAAATAATTTTAATGTTTAATCTTGGGTTATAAATCGTTATACAGGAGTTAAACTAGTGACACAAGCAATAGAAAAATATTCACATAATGTCAAAGAGTATAGTTCAACACATTTTTCTTCTTTGCATTTTACCCAAAATTGACATTAAAGGAGAAGGAAATCTCCAAGAAAGTTTATTGCCAACAGATTAGCCACAATAGTGCAAGCTAGAACACTATATTTATTTTGCAGAATGCTTTACCATACCTGAGTAAACAGCTCTAGACACTGTCTCTGTTTGTTTAGGATAGCAGCTGCCATATAAACTTGGTGTGACATCACATCCTGCCTTAGTTTCTTTCTGCTGATTTACAGCTCTGAGCTCAGATTACAGCAGGGATGGGAGGAGGGAGGGAGAGAGGAACAAACTGAGCATGCTCAAGCCCTAGCCCTGGAGGTTTAAGCTGAAAACAGGAAGTCTGGTACAGAAGCCCATGAGTACACAATAGAAGGAAAGAAATGTGGTGTTTCTTTTGACAGAGGACTCAGAGCAGCAATACTTTGAGGGTTTACTGCTGTATTTATATAGACCTTTCTAATAAAGCTTATTAAATTTTAGCCTTTCCTTCTCCTTTAAAAGTTGTTGCCCTATTTTAACCAGGGCCTTACATTTCATAATCAAATGCAGGTTTTAGGAATTGCTACCAAACATTAAAATTAATATTACAGGTGCTCGCAAATTTCAAGTCCAAATTTCAAATGTCCATATACACTTATGAAACTGTGTCAGACTCTGCACTTTAGTGCACAACCCAGATTTATGTACTGTCATGTCTCTATAGAATTCAGTACTAAGCAGCTTTACCCTGGCCACACCATTTCAGCTACACAAACTCCTCCCCAAGCTCCATAGAGAAGGAAACACCCCCATTCATTTTAAATAGCCCTAAAAAATTGACGCCCGGCATCTTTTTGTTCTTCTGTTTGTGCTCCTTGATTCAGAAGGACAGTTTTTTATTTTTCATTGAAGGCAGCAGGACTTCATCAAGAGGACAGCCCAGGGAATATAGCCACATGTGTTTTTCCCCAAGCCATTCTGTAGATATCTCCCTCCCTGAGAAGGCAGAAGTTACTATCTTTTCACTCAACCTTGCCATCTTATGAGGGCGCGATCCTGTGACCTGGCAGGACATGGGACTTGTTTTTTTTTTTTTTGGTGGATGGAACTAGGGCAGCAGTTAGTTGGCTGTGGGGTTCCTGGATAGTGATAGGGGCCACAGCCATGTTGGAGGACGCATTGGTGGCGGGTCCATGGAGAGCATGGGCACAGGTGTGCAGCAGCCATATAAATTTCGGGTAGTAGTTAGTGACTCTGGTGTCAGGGGTTCTTAACCGTATAGATTCTGCCTGGGTTATTTTTTTATGTTTGAATTTTGTTTTCAGAATGGAATCTGATCCAGAGTCTGCTGCCCCCTCAGAAAGACTGCCTCCAGTAGTAGGTAAAAGAATGGAGGGGGGGGGATAATAACTTTTCGATATACATGTTTATTATTCCTGTGGGAAAAAAAAGGAAGAAGGTAGTCGAGTAGTGATGAGCAAATTTTTTTCTACAGGCATATTTCCCGGTGAAATTAATTTCGCTCCAACAACAGCAAAAAAGTTTCACCAGGACAAAAAAAATGCCCATTCACTTTAATTTCACCAGGACAAAAAACTCGCTGAGACAAAAGAGACACCACAAGAAAAATGTCCATTTACTTTAATGCATTTGGAGTAATAAAAATTCTCATGCACATAAAAAATTGTTGCAGGTAAAAAAATGTTGACGCCCACTGACTTCAATGTGTTTTGCAAATTTTTTGCCATTTCTCTCATCACTAGTCAAGATTGATCCTTTGACTCAGACATGGGTTGCCTCTCCTTCAAACTCCAAATCCATACTGTCCTGTGCTGCTTCTGATCTTCTTTCTATGCCTAACAATAAACTCTGCAAATCATGCTTTTGGACTGTGGCAGGTGCAGTATCAGGAAATGTTCAATCTGTCAGAGAGGAGTCTGCTGAACAGCCAGGATTATTTGAGTGGTGACCTCAGACTACGAGGAAGCAGGTACAAGTGGTCTTTTTTGTAGGGAGGATTCCCTGGACAGCGATAGTTTGGAGGAAGACTGTGGATACTGTTATTATTGCTCCCCTTATTAGAGCAGTAAGATAGGCCTTATCTCTCAAGCTTAGGATTCCTTTCTGCCTTCAGTTAAAAAAAAGTTAAAAGTTTAAGAGCTAGTTCGGTCAGAATGGGAACCGATGTCCAAATACAGAAGAAATTCCTTAAATACTAGGAAAGATTTGAGCACATTGATGCTCCAATAGTGCATATTTCAGAGTTTATAGCTCTTCCAATTGATGATGTGGATTTGCTTAAGAACCCCATGGATAAGAGAATGAAAGCAGACTTAAAAAGAGCCTTCATCTATGTGGGGAAATTTTTTAAGCCCACTAAGGAAAGTATCTCAGTAGTGAAAAGCATTGGAATATGGATTGACAGTGTGGATCAGACTCACAGAACAGGAAGGGATAGGAAAGATATTCTTGAAGGTCTGGTAGAGCTAAATCTGGTAGCAGCTTTCCTTACTAATGCGAAAATAGACACCACCAGCTTCAAGATCAATGGCCTTGTCTATACTTATTAGAAGGACTCTGTGGTTAAGACCCTGAGAAGCAGGCACAGCTTCCTAAACTACCTTTTGTTACTTACTTTTTTAGGGCCTTCTGTTTGGTAAGAAGTTAGAAGACATCAAATCCACGGTTTCAGGAGGAAAAAGTCAATTGCTGCCACAGCTACAATGTGCCATTTCATTGACAGAAAAATGCCAATGATTGTGTGTACTTCACCGCTAAGGTCCTGAATATACAAAAATGGAAAGAAAAAATCAAATTTGTGGTGTCACATAAAAAAATAAATATTGGTTACAGAAACACATAATTTTAATCGAATTATTGTCACAATGAAATTGGAGTATGTCCAATAATTACTGAATTTACAAACAAATGCAAAGACAAAACAGACAAGTATCAGATGGTCCAACTGTATGTAAAGCATATTAGAATTTGGCAGTATAATGGCAAGGTATTCTGATACCAGAATGATTTGCGTTGTCCCATTGTATTTGTTCCATCTACATTGTGATCTGATCTGAGTTAGTAATTTTACCAGCATAGCTATAATGGAATTAATAGTGAACATTTGTAATTTGTGATTATATTTTATAAATACAGTATATATATATATATATATATATGCAAAATTTATATGCAGAAACATATAAGAAAAAAAAAACATTAAAAACAAATACATTGAAAATTTTCTTGGAATGTTACTGTATTTCACACTAAATGTTCATTTTAAGGTGAAGTATTCCTGTATAGCTATTAAAAAATGAGTACACAAAAAGGGGACACAACCCATAAATGACAGTGTTACCCAAGTTTTGATATAAATCTTGTCATACTTGTAGGGCTATAATATGCTGGAAATAGTAGTTGTCATGATAACACCACTTCCAGCTACACGTGACTTTAGGTGTGGCCACCACGGTTCAGTAGCTTGGTCTCTCATATACCTTGCACACAGGTTAGACTAACACATCAGCACCCTAAAGACTTACCAACACCCCCCAAAACTCATACAACAAAACTTGCTGCCACCACTCTCAGGACTCACACTTTTGTGCTAGGGTTTGTAAAAGACAAATTCATTGTTTATTTATAACAGTGCATTTTTCAAAGACAAACTGTCACGGCCGGCACCCAATACCAGAACAAATGCCAAGGACCCTGGTCTCGGCTCGGCTTCACCAGTAGTGTGACCACCTTTGGGCTTCGGGAGGAGTCCTCAGCTTAATTGGGTGCCACCTGGACTTAACGAGGGGTACAAGGCGAGATGTTCTGGCTGGCAAAGGGGCACGACCGGATAGCAAGAGTCTTTGGGCAGAAGGTCAAGGACAAGGTGTCTGGTGGAAATGGAACAGATCGGATCAGGACAGGCAGATAACAGAATCGTCAGGCAGGCAAGGGGTCAAACCAGATAATCAGACAGACTGGATAAGGCAGAAGGATGGTCAGACAGGCTGGGTCGAGGCAGGCGGATATCAGAATCGTCAGGCAGGCAAGGGTCAAACCGGGTTGTCAATCAAAGGGTTAAGCAGGAAGAGTTGTCGTAGGCAGGCAAGGGTCAGAATACAGAATGCAAAGTAGTCAGGAACAGGCTGGGTCAAACATGGATAATCAGTCAGGATAGCAAATTCAGGAACAGGTAGCAAAAGCTCAGGAAACCACAGGATATGATCCTATAATGGGCACTGGCTACAGGTCTGAATGGGCCTTAAATAGGGATCCAATTGACGACAAAATGTGCCAGCGCGCCTGCGCCTTTAAGAGACGCGCAGGCGCTCCGCGCGCGCCCTAGGAATCAAAGACGGCGCCGCCAAGGGCAGGACAGAAGCGGCGCAGCGGGCGTCCACGCCAAGGACGCGGAATGGACCCCGCTGCCCACTAGACCACCAGGGTAAGTTTCTTACACAAACTTTCATATTTAATATTATAAAAGTTATAATGGTGCATTTGTACAAAAGATGTTACAAAAAGAACATACATTAAAAAATAACAAACAGTTTATAAAATAAAAAGGAAAAACATGGAAAACCTAAACTTAGCTCCAAATATAGAATCTACTGGTCCTGGAGGCAAGGGGGGACAGGATAAACTCCCATTGAAATGAGTCCTCCTTAATTACTACTTGTATGTATGTATGTATAATTTTATTTGTAAAGCTCTCCTTGAGGGCAAAGCTCTGTACAGCAAAACAATAAATTAGTAGTAACAAACATGGGGTCATTGGAATAAAAAGTAACAATAAGTGCATTATTAGAATACAATTCACATAAATATAAAATATAATTACAATGCAGATTAAGTGCTCAGTGTCAAGGAAACAAAAGGATAAAGGACCCTACCCCGTAGAGCTTACAGTCTAAATGGGAGGGTAACATACAGAAACAATTCAGAGGGGTATTAAGGTGCTGTGTGTTACAGTTTGTTACACTGTTATATAAGTGCCAGTTCAGGAGTTATCCAGGTGCTCCCAGAGAGTCTTTGAGTTTTGTTTTAAAAACACTGAAAGAGGATTCTCTCCTGAGAGATTCAGGAATGGCATTCCAAATATAAGGAGTCGCAAGAGAGAAGGGTTTGATACGGGAAACAGCAGTAGTAGTGGGGGGTACAACCAAGCGGTTGCTCTGAGAGGAGCGGAGGTTTCGGGCAGGAACATATAGAGAGACAAGAGATGAGATGTAGTTAGGTGCAGAGGAATGAAGGGAAGGTTATGAGGAGGAGTTTATAAGTTATTCTTTGTTTTATAGGAAGCCATGATAAGGACTTCAGCAGTGGAGGGGCCTGTACCCTTTTGGATGAGAGGAGGATAATTCTGGCAGCAGTGTTTAATACAGACTGTAGAGGAGAGATGGGAGTTAGGGAGGCCAGTTAGTAGAAGGTTACAGTAATCTAGTCGGGATAGGATGAGAGCATGCATGAGCGTCTTGGATGTATCAGGTGAAAGGAAGGGACGGATGTTGGCAATATTGTGTAAGAAAAAGTGACAGGTTTTGACAGTGGTGTTAATATGATCAGAGAAGGAGAGAGAGGAGTCAAAGATTCCCCCCAGACAGTGAGATGAGTTGACAGAATTAATGAGCCATCAATAGAGACAGTAAATAGGGGAGTAGGACCAGGCTTAGGTGGAAAGATAATAAGTTCAGTTTTTGTTGGGTTGAGTTTGAGGTGGCGCTGGTTCATCCAATTTGAGATAGCCAGGAGGCAGTTAGAGATCTGAGTTGTATATATGTCGGCAGCGCACACTACTATTTAAAATTTTAGAAGCTTACAAAGCCATGTACGGCGGTGCGTAAGATAGATATAATTAGTTGCAACAACAAAAAGTTTTTAAAGATCTTATTTTCCGCACACTGTAGATTACTTCATGTAATATATTAATCAAAATTAATAAATCCTCAGAGAGCCCAAAAATGTTTGATTTAATTTTTTGAGGTTTTTTAATTCCGAGTACAAAAACAGTGAAAAATGTTATACAAATATCAATTTAATAAATACAATTAATTATACCACAATTCATGTATATATAGCACCATATATGGTTTGCACCATACTGTATTTAGAGATCTGAGCCTCTGTTACAGCTTTTAATGAAGGGGTGGATAAATATATTTGGGTACATCAGCATACAGATGATAATTAAAGCCAAATGAATAGATGAGATCTCCCAAAGACAGAGAGTACAGGGAGAACAACAGCGGACCAAGTACGGAGCCTTGTGGCACCCCCACATCAAGTGGAACTGGAGATGAGGTTTTGTTATCATAGGAGACAGTGAATGATCGGTTAGAAAGGTAAGAAGAGAGCCAAGAGGCAGCCTGGTTACGGATGCCATGCGAATAGAGAATCTGCATCAGGAGAGAGTGATCAACTGTATCAAATGTAGATGATAGGTCAAGGAGGAGAAGGATGGAGAAGTGACCTTTGGCTTTGGCAACCTGAAGATCATTTGTAACTCTGCACAAAGCAGTCTCAGTAGAGCGACCAGACCGGAAACCAGATTGCAGAGGGTCCAACAGATCATGGGTGTGTAGAAAGTTAGTAATACGGGAGAACACAATACGCTCTAGGAGTTTAGAGGCAAGTGGTAAAAGGGAGACAAGACGGTAATTTGATAGACTACTTGATCCAAAACTTTACCAAAAGAGCTGACTATTAGTAAATTATTTCGGGGGTATCAGGTAACTGGACATTTCCCCCATCCTCAGCAATGTAAGGAGGCATAGCCTAGCAGGACACAACTTGTGTTTTTTGTGACCATCTTTGAGTAGGGACTGGACCAAGAATATAATAACTATAACATAGTGGAGAAATTATATCATATTCAATGGTTATGGCTCATCCTACTGATACCATAGAGCAGTGATCCCCAACCAGTAGCTCGTGAGCAACATGTTGCTCTCCAACCCCTTGGATGTTGCTCTCAGTGGCCTCAAAGCAGGTGCTTATTTTTGAATTACAGACTTGGAGGTAAGTTTTGGTTGTATAAAAACCAGGTGCACTGCCAAATGGCCAATCACAGCACTTATTTGGCAGCCAAAGAACATTTTTCATGCTTGTGTTGCTCCCCAACTCCTTTTTTTTCTGAATGTTGCTCACGGGTTCAAAACATTGGGGATCCCTGCCATAGAACCTTAAAAACTCCACACTGTGTGACTTGCCCCTGCCCAAATATTACCATCAAAGCTAGGGCCAAGCCCAGTCATGTTGGGACTCCTTATCATATATTGTACTGAACCAATAACCAGTTTTTTATAGCCTTGGTATAAAAGGTATGGGTTATGTGATGATAAATGTGTTTGAGTTCCATTATATTGTGACACATCACCTATGAGAGATCTTTATGTGAACTATAAGTCTCCCCTCCATGGGCTTTCACTCCTTCCATATGGCATGGCTCTTATTGGGCTGTTATCAACCAGGGCTTGGAGCAGGGGTTCACAGGCTGTGATTCCTTTACACGTGGCTGATTCCAAACCATAGTGAAGAGAGGTCTATTATGTATCTGATTTTGGTACGGGCAAAAAAAAATTTTTCATGATACCTTGGTCTGCTTACTAAATTTTACAGGCCTATATCATGACAGTAGCCTTGCAACTTGCAAACTAAATGTTCTGTGATGCTCCATTAAATGTTACTGGCAACAGCTCTAGCATACTCATTGGAGCATGTTTTTCACATCTGTCTGGACTATGTACTGTGGACAACTAGAGGGCTTAAATGGAATAGTTTTGGGAAAGTTTTACATCCCTTTTAAGGTAATATTACTTCATAAAATATTTGCAGTGCTCAGTTAGGATAGTTATGGGGTGCAAAGTAGAGAGTTTGGGGCAGTTTTTTTGTCCCATATATCTTATTCATTATTGAGACCCAAATATATTTCAGTGGCACCTTGTTTTGTAAAATGAGGAAAATAGCATTTCAATACAGAAAAAGGGGTCTTGACCTGGCCACAGAAAAATAAAATGAGTTGTTATATATATGTTTTATATATATATATATATATATATTGTGACAAAGAGCTATGTCCCAATAGGCTGCCTGTATATGATGGGAGGTATATAGCACCCAGCCTGAGGTATTGGCTCCTTTAAATCTCCAGGGTAAGACAGGTTAGGACCCTGGAGCAAGGATAGTTCAGTATGCTGCCCAATTAGTCCGCAGGTGGGGCTGTTTAAGGGAGCCTGGCGGGGAGTGGGAGTGTGTTGTACTGGGAGTCAGAGAGAGAACCTCTGAACACATGCTGTGAAGTGTTTGTGAACAAACTGTGTATTTGACTGCAACTCAAAAGAGCAAATGTTTGTTACCACCGCAAGGAACTTTCCTATGGACTGTAACACTGCAAACCGGTGAGGTTTTTCCTTATTTGACTGTTATAGCACGGAACTTGTGCCTGTTTAAGTTGTCCGGTTTGAACAATAAAACCCCAGGCAGGAGCCTGTTTCATTTTTGTTGCAAACCTAAGCCTCCTGTCTCCTCTGTAAGAACTGTTTTACCTGAGCCCTACCCGCTGCTTTGAGCTATTCCCCACAAATGGTGTTTCGGATGCGGGCAACAGAGAGACAGTGAGCCTAATAGGACAGCCATTGTTAAAAGGGCAGTGCTATCTGCTGCAGACTGTGGGAGTTGTAGTTCAACAACATGGAGGAACTTGTGTTGCAGCTGGCCAAAGTCAATGCTAGTCAGCAGGAGGCAAATGCTGCCCAGCAAGAGACCAATGCCATCCAGAGGCAGAGTATGGCCACCCAGCAAGAGACTAATCGTTTGCTTGCAGCTCAACTGGCAGCATTAGCAAAGGCGGTTGAGGCTGATCGACAACTCTTGACGGATGTGGTACAGCAGATGGCTACACTGGGGTCCAATGTGTCAAGTGGGGCCCCTAACACAGATAGCTCCATTAAGGCCAGTCGTTTTCTGCAAAAGATGACGCCACATGATGATGTTGAGGCATATCTGCATACTTTTGAAAGGACTGCCGAGAGGGAGTCTTGGCCCAAGTCCCAGTGGGCAGGTCTGGTAGCGCCTTTTCTGACTGGAGATTCCCAAAAGGCATACTTTGATTTGACCATAGCCGATGCCAAAGACTATGACAGGTTAAAAACGGAGATACTCCGCCGTTTGGGTGTCACATCAGCCGTGCGAGCTCAACGGGTGCACAAGTGGTCATACCAGCAGGACAGGTCTCCCCGTGCCCAGATGTATGACCTAATTCATCTTGTGAAAAAGTGGCTACAGCCAGAATCCCTGTCAGCTCCTCAAATCGTCGAAAGGGTCACTGTGGATCGCTTTCTGAGAGCTCTTCCGCCATCCTTGAGGAGATGGGTGAGTCATGCAGATCCCCAGACAGCCGATCACCTGGTGGAAATGGTGGAACGCTATATTGCCGCTGAGGACAACTTAGGATTGTTTCCACAACAGCGCAAGCCAGCCACAAAACATCCATCTGCAAGGTCCCCAGGAAAAGCCAGTGAGTCGTTGCCTCAGGATACCAGGGCTGACCAAAAGGCTATAGAATGGTCTAAAGGAGCTGAAAAAACCCAGCTGTCCCCTCCAACCAACGGTCGAGGCCAAGTGCAATGCTGGCGATGTAATGAGTGGGGTCATGTTGCTGCCAGGTGCCCACTACCTGCAGAGCCCATGGATTGTCACTCGGCTCAGCAGGTGTTGTTGTTTGCTCACCCTGTGTGCACCGCAGACACTGACTTGCATATGGCGGTTGTAAGGTGGGTGGAAAGTCTGTTCAAGCTCTGATGGATTCCGGGAGCTTAGTGACAATGGTGCACGCCAGTTTGGTAAGCCCAGACCAGGTTAATGAACGTAATCTTGGGGTGCTCTGTATTCATGGAGACTGTAAAAGTTATCCCACTGCTATAGTGACATTTGAAACTGTTACTGGTACTGCATGTCATGAAGTGGGTGTTTCCTCTGTTTTGATGCATAGTGTAATTTTGGGACGAGACGTTCCCCTCTTTTGGAAGCTCTGGGGAAAGGAAGGTTCTCCACAGGGGTCTGAGAAAGGGATTCCTAAGGATGTACCAGGCGTTTGTGAACCTAACTCAGAGGTAGTTACTGAAGGGGAGACCATGCTTGAAGCAGATCATTTTCCCCTAGAGGTACTGGCAGGTGAAACAGAGTTGCCCTTGGAGCCCTCCGAAGCATCCGATATTCCAGATTTGGAGGTCTCTCGGGTTAACTTTGGAACAGCCCAAATGAGGGACCCTACACTAAATAGGGCCTGGGAAAATGTTAAGGTAATTAATGGTGAACCTCAGGAACCTGGTGCTGAGAGTGTCTTTCCCCATTTTTCTGTCAGTCAAGATTTACTGTATCGGGTGGACAAAATCCAAGGGGAGGTGGTAGAGCAGTTGTTAGTGCCCCAGTCCTATAGGCGAATGGTCTTGGACCTGGCTCACACTCACCCCCTGGGTGGTCACCTACGTCAGGAGAAAACCCAACAGCGAATTTTACAAAGGTTTTATTGGCCCGGTATATTTGCTGAGGTGAAGGGGTATTGTGAATCTTGCCCGGAATGCCAACTGTCTGCCCCGGTACCTCATTTCCGTAGTCCTCTAGTGCCGTTGCCTATCATTGAGGTCCCATTTGAAAGAATTGCAATGGACTTGGTAGGGCCACTGGTTAAGTCAGCTCGGGGCCATCAGTATATTCTTGTAGTTATGGATTATGCTACGCGATATCCTGAGGCAGTCCCTTTAAGAAACACAGCCTCCAAAAATATTGCTAAAGAGCTGTTCTATATGTTTACCCGCACTGGCATCCCTAAAGAAGTCCTCACAGACCAGGGTACACCCTTTATGTCTCGGGTTATGAAGGAACTATGTAAGCTGTTGAAAATTAAACAGTTAAGAACTTCTGTTTATCACCCCCAGACTGATGGGTTGGTAGAGCGCTTTAACAAAACCCTGAAAAACATGTTAAAGAAGGTGGTAGATAAGGATGGGAGGGATTGGGACTGTCCCCTGCCATACCTTATGTTCGCCATTAGAGAGGTGCCCCAGTCATCCACAGGATTTTCACCCTTTGAGCTATTGTATGGTCGTCACCCCAGGGGTCTCTTGGATGTAGCAAAAGAGACCTGGGAGCAAGAGGTAACACCCCATAAGAGTGTGGTGGAACATGTTACCCTCATGCAGGATAGAATTGCTGCAGTCATGCCCATAGTCGAACACATGCAGCAAGCACAGGAGGCCCAGAGTCGGGTTTACAACCGTTCGGCTAAGGTTCGAACTTTCAACCCAGGGGACCGAGTGTTGGTTCTTGTCCCAACAGTTGAGAGCAAGTTCCTTGCTAAGTGGCAGGGCCCATATGAAATAATCGAGAAAATAGGTGAGGTGAACTATAAAGTTTACCAAGCAAACAGCTTTACCACGTAAACTTAATAAAACCCTAGAAGGACAGAGAAGTCCTTACGGCTATAGTTCAACCCCTTCCTCCTACCCAGGAGGGTATACAAAAGGTGAGAATAGCTGAAACCTTGTCAGAGCCACAAAAGCAAGCAAGTCAGGGAGTTTCTGCAAAGAAACACTGAGGTGTTTTCTGACATACCAGGTTGTACAAATTTGATAAAGCATGATGTCATTACTGATCCTCAGGTTCGGGTCCGCCTTAAGCCCTATCGGATCCCAGAGGCCCGTAGACAGGCAGTGGACGAGGAAGTGCAGAGGATGCTGGATTTGGGGGTAATTGAGAAGTCTGTTAGTGAGTGGAATTGTCCCATTGTGCTTGTTCCTAAACCAGATGGGTCTATACGATTTTGCAATGACTTCAGGAAGGTTAATGAAGTCTCAAAGTTTGATGCTTACCCTATGCCAAGGGTTGACGAGTTGAACGGCTAGGTCCTGCTAGGTACATAACAACTCTTGACCTAACTAGAGGGTATTGGCAGGTACCAATGTCAGAAACAGCTAGGGAGAAAACAGCCTTTTCTACCCCACAAGGTCTCTTCCAGTATGTTCGTATGCCATTCAGCCTCCAGGGGGCCCCAGCCACGTTTCAAAGAATGATGGACCAAATTCTTAGACCTCATCAACATTTTGCCTCTGCTTATTTGGATGACGTGGTCATTTTTAGCAGGGATTGGCAAAGCCACCTCCCCAGAGTACAGGCCGTCGTAAATTCCATTAGAGAAGCAGGCCTGACGGCCAATCCCAAGAAGTGTGCCCTAGGTTTGGAAGAAGCCCGTTATCTGGGGTACACTATAGGGAGAGGTGTTATCAAGCCTCAAGTGAACAAGGTCGAGGCAATTAAAGACTGGCCCCAGCCGCTCACTAAAAAGCAGGTACGTACTTTTCTTGGGATGGTGGGCTATTATCGCAGATTCATTCCAAATTTTGCAAGTAGGGCTGCTCCTTTGACCGACCTGACCAAAGGGAAAGGGTCCACAATGATTAAGTGGGGACCTGAGGCAGAGGAGGCATTCCAAGATTTGAAAGTGGTTTTATGGCAAGATCCAGTGATGGTCGCACCAGACTTCAAAGAGAAATTTGTCGTGCAAACTGATGCCTCTGGTGTTGGATTAGGTGCGGTATTGTCACAGTTAGTTGGGGGAGAAGAGCATCCAGTGGTCTACTTGAGCAGGAAATTGACCCCTGCAGAAAAAAATTATAGTATTGTTGAGCGGGAGTGCTTAGCAATTAAATGGGCACTGGAAGCTTTGCGGTACTATCTTCTGGGCCGCCAGTTTGTGCTCATTACGGACCACTCTCCCTTAACCTTGATGTCACAGGCAAAAGAAAAAAAATGCAAGGGTCACACGTTGGTTCCTTTCCTTGCAGAATTTCAATTTTACAGTGGAACACCGAGCAGGCAAACTGCAGGGTAATGCAGATGCCTTGTCAAGGGTCCACTGTATGGTGGCTAATGGTGTCCGAAACCCCGGGTTCGAACAGAGGGGGGAGGTATGTGACAAAGAGCTATGTCCCAATAGGCTGCCTGTATATGATGGGAGGTATATAGCACCCAGCCTGAGGTATTGGCTCCTTTAAATCTCCAGGGTAAGACAGGTTAGGACCCTGGAGCAAGGATAGTTCAGTATGCTGCCCAATTAGTCCGCAGGTGGGGCTGTTTAAGGGAGCCTGGCGGGGAGTGGGAGTGTGTTGTACTGGGAGTCAGAGAGAACCTCTGAACACATGCTGTGAAGTGTTTGTGAACAAACTGTGTATTTGACTGCAACTCAAAAGAGCAAATGTTTGTTACCACCGCAAGGAACTTTCCTATGGACTGTAACACTGTCCACGGAACTTGTGCCTGTTTAAGTTGTCCGGTTTGAACAATAAAACCCCAGGCAGGAGCCTGTTTCATTTTTGTTGCAAACCTAAGCCTCCTGTCTCCTCTGTAAGAACTGTTTTACCTGAGCCCTACCCGCTGCTTTGAGCTATTCCCCACAAAATATATATATATTTTTATAATGGGTTGAGTGCAGAGGACCTCTTGTAGTTGACTATATGTATTTTGTGGTCACAGCCTCATTGCACCCCCGCCTAATGGTTTTTAAAAAATAGTGGTGAGCACAACTTTCCCTTGTTTGTTATAGTTATACATGAGCAGTGACCAGCTCCATGTTGTAGCTCCCACCCCTCCCAGCTATAGTCAGGTGATCCCACTGGTGTCTAATAAAAGGGCAGCCAAGTTTGGGAGTTTTACTTTGAAAGCAGCTAGTAAGTTGCAGGTAAAACTTAGTCCCTTTGTAAAATGTATAATGAAGCAATTGAATTCTTAAAGAATCAGATGAAAATTGAGCATAGGACTGGCCAGATATGGGATGACTTTGACGTAGTTGGCCAGCTTAAATATATTGCAATATATGGACAAACAATCCCTGTGTTGTTTAAAGGGTAAGGCATTTTTTAGTAGCAGTATGCACAAAATGTCTCTGTCTTAAATATATTGATAATGGGTTGAGTGCAGAGGACCTCTTGTAGTTGACTATATATATATATATATATATATATATATATATATATATATATATATATATATATATAATAAGTATTAATATGTTTTCTTATTCTTGACCACTCCTCACTAGAAATAAAATATGATCATGCAAAATGGACAGTAATGCTATTCGTTAAAGACAGGGGTGATCCCTCCGCCGCCTGAGGCAGCCCCCCTCCCCCATGCGCTTACCTTTTTGTGTCTGAGGGGGTCCAGGGGGGTCCATGAGGGCGGCAGAAAGGGCCAGTACGCTAGCACAGAGAGCCTAACTGCGCTCTCTGCACTAGAAGAGCTGAATCTCCGGTTTGAAAACCAGAAATTCGGCTCTTAAAGTACCAGGAGCAGCATTTTTCCTGCCCTGGTACCTAATAGGGGGTCCTGCCTGGTTAAAAATAATATATATTCTATTGAGAAAGAAAAACCCTGGAGCCTGAGTTGATAAGAGCAGCATATTGTGTATAAAGGATAATGAGCAGAGATCATTTTGACATGGAACCTGGAAATAACTCAATTCTGACTCGCGACCTCAATTTTGAAACATCAGATACAGGGCATAACTAGAAACTAGGGCCCTGGTGCAAAAATTTGCAATTGGGCCCCTCCAGCCCGTGTTGTGGGCAGTTAACAACATTTACTGACCTAATGTCCTAGAACTGAATTTAAAAAGTTATTTTAATTACTGAAACTGGTACACTTTTTAAGGGCAAAGTGCTGTACAACTAATTAAAATTTTATAACACTATAATGGTATTGTCAAAATAATCTGGTACAGACTGCAGTGATAAAAAATCATGGAAGCAGGGACAGTCTATAAACACCTTTAGTGGTGGCCAGATATTAATTCTCAGTTACTTTTATGACAAGGCACAACTAAACGTTTTTACAACTCGCCTATTACTTACAATGTGAAATAAGCTTGGTAATAAGGGTATACCCTAAAACTAGTAGGAGGATGGAAAAGTCGCAATTCCATGTATAAATACCCCAAAACTAATAGAAGGATGGCACAGTCGCAATTCCATGTGAGAGGAACAGGAGGTGAGTGAGAGGGGATGGAGGTGAGTTAGAGGGAAAGGAGGTGAGTGATATGGACAGGAGGTGAGTGAGAGGGACAGGAGGTAAGTGAGAAAGACAGGAGGTGATTGAGAGAGACAGAAGGTGATTGAGGGGGCAGTAGGTGAGTGAGAGGGGCAGTAGGTGAGTGAGAGGGACAGGAGGTGAGTGAGAGGACAGGAGGTGAGTGAGAGGGGATGGAGGTGAGTGAGAGGGACAGGAGGTGAGTGAGAGGGGATGGAGGTGAGTGAGAAGAACAGGAGGAGAGTGAGGAGGTGAATGAGAGTTACAGGAGGAAAGAGAAAGGTACAGGAGGAGAGCAAGAGCTACAGGTGGTGGGTGAGAGGTACACTACAGGGAGTAAGAGAAATGTACAGGAGAATAGTGAAAGGTACAGAGAGAGGAGTACAGAAGATGAATGAGAGGAACAGGAGGTGAGTGAGAGCAACAGAAGGTGGGTGAGAAGTACAGGAGGTGAGAGAAATGTACAGGAGGACAGTGACAGGTACAGGAAGCGAGAGAGGTGTACAGAAGGTGACTGCATGTTCCTGGGCAGTCCTCAAGCGATGCTGCAGAGATCTGAACTTCTGCGGCCTTGCTGCAGGGACAGGATATAGTTCAGCAGGTATCGATTAGACACCTGAGCGCAACAATTCCCTATGCCTCACGCTGACACAGCAACTCTTCCGCCTCCACCTATGAGTGGGTGGGAATCGCAGCAGGTGATGAGAGAGGGAGGCTGACCCTGTCCTACAGATGGCAGGGCTCTGAACTCTTTTAAAATTGTGGTGAAAAAAACGTAATATTTGCGACAGGGATATGTATAAATAAATACACTCATTTATGTAATGCCGGTGCGGTAACTAGTACCCTTGGATGAGGACACGGACGGTGGGCTCCATCGGGGGTTCAGGGCCATGATCCCTGGTGCAGTTGGACCTGCTGCACCCTTGGTAGTTACGCCACTGCTCTTGCACCAGCAGGTCCGGACTGAGAATTAAAATAGGCACTGGCATTACAGGTAGGGTACACAGAGACCCAAACAGCCCCCACCAGCCCAATAAATACTGACTTTCTATGGGACCTTATAGCAGCCCCTCTGGCATTTGCCAGAACCCACAGATTGCCAGTCCGGCCCTGTGCGCCAGATTTGCCTTCGCCACCTCAGACCAGGCGAAGTGCAATAGAGTAGATAGGGATTGCTTCAAAAAAAGTTGAAATTTTTTCTAAGTCCCAAAAAACGCTGGCATCTTTTCCTTTTATAAGGGTGATAGGCTGAAAAAAGATTGTAAATTTTTTTGGGTGTATCCTCCTTCCCCCCTACATTTCCTAACATATGGCACCTAAACTATACAGTGGGCACATGTATAGGGCAAAATAACAACTCTATTTTATTTTATGAAGCTTTCCCAGGCTTGTGTAGTGTAATTGCTGCTACATATACGTCCATTGTACTTTAACTTGTCCCTGTATGTAAATTAGGCATCGCTAACATAACTTTGGTTTGCTTGACGAATTAACGCTAGAGCAACTTCGCTACCGTTCTCCTCCATGAGTCAATGCAGCTGAGTTTTTCACATTGATTTTTTTTTCTGCAAGATTGTGGTAATTGAAAATAATTTAATTGCGAAAACAAAGTTGATCGATTTTCAAGAATTTATTTCTGTGACTGCTAACTCAAATTCAAAATTCAATTAAAAAAAACCTTCAAGATTAAACATTACATAAAATGAGATTATCGAACATGCCATTTCCATATTACATATAGGGGCATATTTATCAAGGGTCGAATTTCGAATTGAAAAAACTTCAAAATTTGAATTGAAAAAGACCAACCGAAATTACGTTTTTTTTGGTCAAATAGGTCCGTTTTCGACCGAATAGGTCCATATTTGGCCGAATTCGAACCGTACAAATCAAAGGATTAGTGCATTCGATCGAATTCTGTTAGAAGTTTTTCCCAAAAAAAAGTTCACCAATTGACTCCAAATAGGTTCTAGGAGGTCCCCCATAGGCTAAAACGGCAATTCGTCAGTTTTTAGATGGCGAATGCTCGAAGTCGAATTTTTAAAGAGACAATACATGATAAATTTCTATAATTGAATTTTCAAATATTTTTCAAATTGGAATCGGATTTGGACTATTCCCTAGTCGAAGTACACAAAAAATAGCTAGAAATTAGAATTTTTTTCATTCGAAAATTCACCTCGACCTTTGATCAATCTGCCCGCTAGTGTGTATTCAGCAATATGTAGGGGCAAACAAGACTTATATTAAAGAAAGCAGATAAAAAGTAAGAAAGCATATAAAAAATTTATAAAAGTGAGACTATAGTAGCTACACATTTCAAAAAATGTTTAAATAAGTCTGAATAGGTAAGAACTGACCGAAGAGGAAATAACATAGTTGCTAAATATTGAGTGAAGAAATCAGGTGGATATTTATTTTATAACTAAACACCCACATGGCATGTACTTTATATATGATATCCCTATTTTCTTTTACAAGCTACTTTCCAATATATTTTATGTTGAAACACAATATTTTGGAATGTGTTTATTTAAAGTCTGTTTGTATATTGGCTACTGATTGGTGCTATTACATTCCATCCCATACAAGCCATTGCTTACTCACACTTTTAAAACTTCTGTAACCCCAATTTGGCTTTTATAGACAAATACTAGTGTGGTAGAGCATGGGCTTCTGCACACAGGACCTTCTTTCACCAGGATGGGCTTTCACTAAATGGAAAGAGCACGTGCTGATGTTGTACTACAACTCACTACTGCCAAAAGTGTAAAAGAATAGAGTTGGACGTCAGGGGTTCTTTGCAAAACAGTAGAACAGGCTTTATTCAGTTATAAAGCGCCACAGGGTTGATAATACTCACACATGAGGTAGTTACACACAGTATAAACGGCACCACTAAAGTAATAGCACGGAAGTTGAAGTATACACCTTCCAGGTTGTGGACCTTATGTGGACCAGATCCCCTACAGTAGATGTGGAACAGGGATAGAACAATAACCTGATTCCCTTGTCAGTACTGTGGTCCCTTCACTACAGGCAAGCAGGGTCTGGGAGAGAGTTACTCCCTTCTATCCTCCTTGATGGACCTTAAAGCTGCTATTACTAACTAAACCACATGGGGTCTGAGCCAGCAACAGGGAAAGGAGGCACTGTG
This sequence comes from Xenopus laevis, assembly GCF_017654675.1. Lineage (NCBI taxonomy): Eukaryota > Metazoa > Chordata > Amphibia > Anura > Pipidae > Xenopus > Xenopus laevis. The sequence goes on along the minus strand of NC_054388.1, from coordinate 109,575,905 downwards.
AGGGAATAAAGCCATAAGGGCCATTATACTTATAGGTCCCTACACTTCACTAGTGTATTTCCCCTTTACAATTCCATCACATGTTGCACCCAACCTTCTACCAATCTCTCTGCCTTTAAACTATCTTAAATTAAGTACAGTTCTTAATTGAGACCCTGATGTAAGTACTTTGCATATTTGTTTTCTTGGTAACAACTTATATAAAAGCAATACCACCAATATGTCATCTTGAACTCGCCTTAGAAATGTTAAAGGGATACTGTCATGAGAAAACTGATCTAGCAGACTTTTGAACTGAAATCTGTTTTTGTAAAGAGCAAAGATGTTTTTTTCTATTTAATTTTGAAATCTGACATGTAACTAGACATATTGTCAATTTCCTAGGTGCCCCCAGTCATTTGATTTGTGCTCTGATAAATTTCAGTCACTGCTGCACTGCAAGTTGGAGTGATTTCATGATTTCATAGCACTCAGTAGTAAAAATCCAGATCCCACTGCGACTCCTTCATTTACACTGAGTAGGAGAAACAACAGCCTGCCAGAAGGCATTTCCATAGTGCAGCACTGGCTCTTTCTGAAAGCACATGACCAGGCAAAATGACCTGAGATGCAACTACACACCAATATTACAACTAAAAAATACACTTCTTGGGTTAGGAATTAAACTTTACATGTTAGAGTAAATTATTTGCATTGTAAACAGTGTCACTTAGAAATAAAAACTATACCATCAAAATCATAAAAGAAATCCTTTACATTAGTTGTTGATGGTTCTGTTTTGATCTGTAGCTAGCAGGGTACACCACTCTAGATATGAGACAACATTATGGACTTTGAGGCTAGTAATAACTTTTTTATGAAGCAGAAATTGAAAATCAGTTCTTAAATATTATAAACCTGAAAGATGGAGAATTTAACTTCAACAATATCTGATAAGCAAGTCCAATTTGATAAAATCATCCCCAGGTACTACCCTCCTCCTCCTTAAAATAATGTATTTGCTTTTTAATATACAAGAGCTTCCTAGCTAGCAGAATGAGTAATAAGTGAACCAATTTTTTTTTTTTGCTGGCTTGATATCTTTTATTTTTTCTTCTTCTTTCATCATGAACTATAAATAAGTTTGCAGTAGTTTACATTTGCAATGCATTATGTCATATTCTGTCATGTGTCAATGTTTTTTGATGGATGCTGTACTGTAATGATGACATAATAAACAATATTAGAAGGCTTAACCCTTGAAGATGGCTTTATGTGTAACTATTTATGGCTGAAACACGACACATCAATCTTGTATAGGTATGGGATCCGTTATCCAGAAACCTGTTATCCAGAAAGCTCCAAATTACGGGAGGGCCATCTCCCATAGACTCCATTATAATCAAATAATCCAAGGGGCAAATTCATCAAGGGTCGAATATCGAGGGTTAATTAACCCTCGATATTCGACTGGGAATGAAAATCCTTCGACTTCGAAAGGATTTTGCGCAAATACTGCGATCGAAGGAATAATTGTTCGATCGATCGATTCGAAGGATTTTAATCCAACGATCGAAAGATTATCCTTCGACCAAAAAAACTTAGCCAAGCCTATGAGGACCTTCCCCATAGGCTAACATTGGGTTCGGTAGCTTTTAGGTTGTGAACTAGGGGGTCGAAGTTTTTTCTTAAAGAGACAGTACTTCGACTATCGAATGGTTGAATAGTCAAACGATTTTTAGTTCGAACCATTCGATTCAAAGTCGTAGTCGAAGGTTGAAGTAGCCCATTCGATGGTCGAAGTAGCCAAAAAAACACTTGACGTTTTTTTACTTTGAATCCTTCACTTGAAGTTAATGAATTGGCCCCCAAATGTTTAAAATGATTTCCTTTTTCTCTGTAATAATAAAACAGTAACTTGTACTTGATCCCAACTAAGATATAATTAATCCTTATTGGAAGCAAAACCAGCCTATTTGGTTTATTTAATGTTTATATGATTTTCTAGTAGACTTAAGGTATGAAGATCCAAATTAAGGAAGAATTCATTATCTGGAAAACCCCAGGTCCTGAGCATTCTGGATAATAGATCCCATACCTGTAGAAAAGGACAATCACTTAGTTAACATACATAACATATATATACATATAATTATAAAATAGATAATAGAGAATATTTCACTGAAGAATGAGTTTATTAGTATGACTTATACACGGCACTGATTCATGGAAACCTTTAAAAAACTGAGATCAAAGTAAAAATAAAGACTATTGTTTTATAAGATCATATTTCAGGTTCTGCAGTTATAAAAATCATGTGTTAATTACAGTCAGTTGTTTATTTAGTTGCTACTGACTGGCTGTGAACCTTTAATAATGTCACTCAATTCTGCCACAAGCCTTATCAACAGATTTCTCTGATTATTTTACGTGAGACACGTCACACTTCACATCCCTTATTATAGATGAAAAGGGGCACAGGAAAGTTAGTAGTTACAACCAGCTGTGCCTTTAGCAGGTGTCCAGTCCCCAAAGTACAAAGCCTTGCTAGTTAATATATAAATAAACAGAACTGAGAACATATATTCTTTAGAAGACTAATGATATTATTACTTTTCAGCACTATGTTTCTTATCTCAAAAAAAAAATAAAAATGTACATATGGTAGGGCAAGAAAATTTTATATCTTCTATAACATTATTCTATTGAAGACAAATACTAAAACAAAGATTTTTTTACTTTCATGATCTTATCCCTGAGGAAGTAAGTTTTTTGACCAGGCACTGAGTAACTTGGAATTTCCAAAGATCAGAACAATGGCTTGACCCGAGGGGTTTAACATGACGTATGAAAGAAATACAGTTTGCCATATAGTTTCCCCACTAAATTCCAGTACCACTGAACTCGAAATTATCAGGAAGAAAAGAAAATTCAGAGCCATGAGTAGGAACATTGTCCTGCAAGCTCCTATAAGGTTCTTCAGCTGAGGACTCCCGAACTGAGTATTCTGCTTCATTCTCCGGATGTGCCTCAGGAGCGATATCAGAGAAAATAAAATACAAATAAAGGTAAAAATGGAGGGTACGCTGATACCAAATGCACCACCGAGGATCAAGTAAACAACATTAACAGAAATATTCTGATACAAAATGACTATATTAAGGTCAGTTGCTGTGCCTGATTTCCAGCTCATTGGAACCGCAATAATTAATGAAATTGCCACTGACCACGGAAGAAATGGGGTAACAGTGCAAGAAAGTCTCCTTTTTAACTGGATGAAGAATTTAGGTGACAGATTGACCAGTCTCAGGCAGTAGCAGATGGAGAGACCAGCTGTCAGCCAAAATGAGAGATAAACAGAAAACCAGAATACAGTGCCAGTAGCAAAAAATACTTTTAAGGCAAATGGCAGGTACAGTCCAAGTGACATAAATGCAACTACAAACGTTACGAAGAACTGCAAGAGCAGATTGGTGCACCCCATACTGAGAATGATCCGCTCACACTCCCCAAGTTTCACTCCCTTCTTCCAGTCGCTGAGATAGACAGCTATAATGGATAAGTTCAGGATGGTCCCACATGGCCATGATACAATGAGTGTCACTGTCACAATCACCTGGAGTGCTGACAACATTTTCTGGAAGTTCTTGATAGTCCAATAATACTCACAGCTGAGCTTTGCAGAAGGAGGCAGCAAAATGATTAAACTAAGATCATCCAAAACTGATATACCTGTACATGGAGATAAAAATATTCCTGATGATGCAAATGATTCAATATCTGATTTCCTTTGCAAGGTTGTTCCTTAAAGGGCAATGGATAACTGTGCTCCACATGAGTGCAGTGAATAGCGCTCTGCTTTTAGTTGTAGTTGAAACAAAACTGAAGATTGTTTGTCTTTTGGAGTATATTTATGTTTCACTTGAGTCTGTCTTCACAAATGCATGAAACCACACTGAGAAGCTCAGTAGATTATCTAGTGTACAAATGTATATGTGTGGGTCTACCCATTTTGTGGTAAAATAAGACTAACATCTGCAGTTAAATTTTTTAATTATTTCTTTTTTGTTTCTGCCATAATTAAAAAAAAAAGTAATGGCAAAGAAGTGAATCTGAATTTTATTTTTGAGTTTTTAACCTCAAATTTCGGAGATGTATCACAATTGAAAACGTTTTGAAAATTCAAGTGAAAATAATTGGTCACTAAAGCCTGGAATGCATCTATAGAAATAATTGGTTTCTTTTCAGTTATTTTATAATGTAAGTTTTTTTCATTGATTTTCATTCCAAATGACCAATGTGATTTTCATGGCTATCAAGTTCTTTTCCACGAGTTAATGGAATGTACTTTACATTCAATTTTTTTGCAAATTTGTGGTCCAGGAAAATAATGTAATTTTTTTCTGAATACTAACTCAAATTCAAAACTTAATAAAAAAAACTGTACATAAAGGGGCAGATTTATCAAGGGTCGAATTTCGAAGTAAAAAATACTTTGAAATTCGACCATCAAATTAAAATACTTCGACTTCGAATATTGAAGTCCGAAGGATTTTTCACCAAATTTGGCCATCAAACGATCGAAGAAAAAAATGACGAATGAATGATTTGAACGATTTTAGCGTACGATCGAACAATTTTACTTCGATGTGTAAAGACTTAGAAAATGTTTGTAGAAGGTCCCCATAGACTAACATAGCACTTCGGCAGGTTTAATTTTGCGAAGTATTGAAATCAAAGTTTTTTTTTAAAGAGACAGTACTTCAATTATCGAATGGTCGAATATTCTAACTATTTTTACTTTGAATCGAAGTCGAAGTAAATTCGAAGTCGTAGTATCCTGATGGTCGAAGTATCCAAAAAATTACTTCGAATTTCGAATTTATTTACTTTGAAAATTCCCTCGATTTCTCTTCGACCTTTGATAAATCTGCCCCATAGTATATGTATGATACAATATGTATATTAAATGTATAGTAGTTAAAGTGATCTTCCCCAAGTATTACCCTCCTAAATCCTTAGAATATTTGTTATTTTATATACAAGAGCTTCCTAGTTAGCAAAATGGTGAACCAACCATTTTTTTCCTTTTTTTACATGTTTTAGCTTTCCTATTTTATTCACCCTAAACTATAAATATGGTTGAAACTGTTACATTAGAAACCTTGTATTCTATCATGTGCAAATGTTTCTTGAGGGATGCTGTATGATAATGATGAAATAATAAAAAATATTGAAAGAAGTCCACCTGAAAGGTGGTTATGTGAGTATTTTTGGCTGAAAATCTCAATTGTATGGAAATAGACAGTAACTCATATTGCATCAAAACATGCTCCTATATAGTAGATAATGTGGAATATTCCACTGGAGAATGAGTATGATTTATAAATGTATACATATTATTTATACACATGACTTATACACATGACTGGTTCATGGAAAACTTGCAAAAAATGAGATCAAAGTATAAATAATGACCAATTCACCATCAGAAGTGTGGCCCGCTTTTTATTATTTATAAGATAATATTTGAGGATCTGCAGGTATAAACATCACTTGTTTATTGCTTATATATCCTATTCAGAGTTTATTCTGTGACTACTTACCGACTGCGGAAATTTTATTTTGGGGGTCCAATATGCCCCAGTCCAACACTGAAATCACTCAGTTCTGCCACAACTGACTCTTATTATATTGATTTTCCAGATGACAAGGGCACAGGAAAGAAAGTAGTTACAACCAGCAGTGCCTCTAGCAGGTGTCCAGTCCCCAGAGTACAAAGCCTTGCTAGTGATATAAATCAAAAGAACTGATAACATATAATAGTTAGAACACAACTATTTTATTACTTTATTACTTTTCTGCATAATGTTGCTTAACACAATGAATTAACATTTATGTACTGTATGTAGGACAAGACAATTATACTTTTCCTATAACAATGTTTTTTAAGATGAATAATATAATAATATATACAGTGATGGGCAAAACGGCGAAAAATTCACGTAACGGCGCCAGCGTCATATTTTTGACGCTGGTGTCCGTTTTTGACACCGGCGTCAAAAAACGTATGTCGGCAAATTTTCACTGAGGTTCCGTGGATTTATTCGCCAGCGGCAAATCACGGGAATTCGCTACTAATTCGCACCTGGCGTATAAATTCGCCCATCACTAAATATAGATATAATAATATGGATTTTTTTTCTTTCATGATCCTATCCGTGAGGAAGTAAGAATTTTGACCAGGCTCTGAGCAATTTGAAATTTCCAAAGATCAAAACAATGGTTTGACCTGAGGGGTTTAATATAACACATGCATAAATCACAGTTTGCCATATAGTTTCCACACTACATGGGGGTAGCACTGAAACTACCAGGAAGAAAATTCAGAGCAATGAATAGGAACATTGCTGTGTATGACAGTTTCACTCACTTCTTCCTCAACCGACTCTTATTACAGGTTTCTAAGATTATTTCAGGATGGGGCACACAACAGCCCACTGCCCAGTCTAGTCCCCAGAGTACAAAGTATAGGCAGTCTATAATGATAAAGACTTTTTTTCTTTTATGATGCTATCACTGAGAAACCAAGGTGTTTTGACCATGCACTGAGTAACTTGACATTTCCAAAGATCAGAACAATGGCTTGACCTGAGGGGTTTATCATGATGAATGAAAAAATTACAGTTTGCCATATAGTTTCCTCATTATATTCGATTAGCACTGAACTCAAAATTATCAGGGAGAAAATCGAATTCTGAGCCATGAGTAGTATCATTGTCCTACAAGCTCTTGTAAGGTTCTTAAGCTGAGGACTCCCAAACTGAGTATTCTGCTTCATTCTCTGGATGTGCCTCAAGAGCGATATCAGAGTAAGTAAAATACAAATAGAAGTAATAATGGAGGGCAGGCAGATACCAAATACAGCATTAAGGACCAAATAAATAACTTTAGCATTGGAAATAAAATGATAATACATTGTTGTATTCTGGTCAGTTGATGTGTCTGATGTCCAGTTCGTTGGAACAGTAATAATGAATGAAATTGCTACTGACCACAGAAGGAGTGGGGTAACAGTGTGAGACAGTCTCCTTTTTAACGGAATAAAGAATTTAGGGGAGAAATTGACCAGTCTCAGGCAGTAGCAGATGCAAAGAATGGCTGTGAGCCAAAATGAGAGATAAACAGAAAACCAAAGCACAGTTCCAACAGCAATAGAGACTTTTAAGGCAAATGGTAGGTGCAGTCCATAGGTAATAAATGTCACTCCTGATGTTATGAAGCACTGCAAGAACAGGTTGGTGCATCCCATAATGAGGCTGAGCTGATTGCACTCTCCAAGCTGAATTCCCTTCTTCCAGTCGCTGAGATAGACAGCTATAATGGATAAGTTCAGGATGGTCCCACATGGCCATGTTACAATGATCAGCACTGTCCTAATCACATGGAGTGCTGGCAGCATTTTTCTGGAATTTTCTTTTCTTGTGAGTAGAATACTACTCACAGCTGAGCTTTGCAGGAGGAGGCAGTGAAATGATGAAACAAAGATCACCTGAAACTGATATACATGGAGATAGAAATATACCTGAAGATGCAAATTACTCATTATCTAAATTTTCTGGCAAGCTAGTTCTTTAAACAAAACATTTAGTATCATGAAGAGAGTGAAATTCTGACAATTTGCATTAGATTTTCATTTTTATTATTTGTGATTTGTGAGTTATTTAGCTTTTTATTCAGCAGTTCTCCAGTTTGCAATTTCAACAATCTGGTAGCTAAGGTTCAAATTACCCTAACGACCATGCACTGATTTGAATAAGAGACTGGAATATGAATAGGAGACGGGGTCAATGAGACCAATAAGGTCAATAAGGCTTTCCTTAAAAATGTAATAGACACCTCAACAGGGACACAATGAATAGGTCTTTTGAACAGGCATTAGTCATTTTTGGTTCGTTTTGTTAAAAAATATCTGTTTTACATTTGATTCTGTCTTTGCAGATGGTTCATACAGGCCACTCAAACTATAAATGTAAATGTTTTTTAGTCCTCATAAATGGCTGACACTATATTGGCCTGTTTTATCAGGCATGTGCAAAGTAAAGGTGGCCATACACGGGCCGATAAAAGCTGCCGACAGACCAAGTCGGCAGCTTATTGGCCCGTGTATGGGGGCCCCCGACGGGCTTCCCCGATCGAGATCTGGCCGAAAGTCGGGCAGATCTCGATCGGATGGGGTTAAAAATCCCATCAGATCGCGGCTGCATCTGTTCGTTGATGCGGTCCCGCGATCTGACCGCCCGTTTGCGAACGTGAAGGATCCGATCGTTGGGCCCTAGGGCCCACGATCGGATCAGCCCGATATTGCCCACCTCAAGGTGGGCATATCGGAGGGAGATCCGCTCGTTTGGCGACATCGCCAAACGAGCGGATCTATCCGTGTATGGCCACCTTAACATGGAGGAACAAGAGTATTGAGCTTAGATGCATTGTTGTGGCATAAAAGTCACCATTAGCAGGCAGAAGAAAGTCCCATTATAGATAGAACTGCTAAAGTTTAAGACCAAGACCAGCCTCCCAAACTCTGTTATATATCTTCCCAATTATTTATTTTTTTATTAAAATATTTACTCTCTTTACCTTTAATGGGGTCCTTTATCTTTTGAGTTACCTTAAAGATTAAACTTTGCCAGCAGCATCCACCCTTTCCATATACTGGAGTCCAAAAAGACAGATATATATGCTCCCATTCTTTATATAGACATAGGAATATGACCTACTGTTGGAAGATGGGAACCCCGCTGTTTCCAACAACAAAAAAATAGCCATGTGCAACACCCTTTACATAATTGTGCTTGGAAAATCCAATTTCAGGATGGTGGTTAGACCTGAAAAATTACTGTTTTTTAAGGAGACCCAAAAAAGGGACAAAATGATAGAAGTCAAGTTTTTTTGATTATTCATAAAGTGCATTTAAATTACCTTTTATAAATAAAAACAAATAACAAGGAAACAATGATCCAGATTCAATTCATTGAGAGAACACGTGAAAACTCATGAATGAGATTCAATTTGAGATGCAATTCAATTCAGAAAAACTTATATCATGGTTTCTCATGTGAAAAATCTATTGAATTTTATGGAAAAAAAAACTGGAACTGAATTTGAAGAAGAACTTGAAGTTTCTTCTCCTCAAATTGAATCTTGTCCATGACTTTTCACTTGATAAATGGTGAGATAACCTTTTCTCAGTGAATTGAATCTGGCCCTATGTTCTACAATGGGATCCCCAAATCCTGACCCATCAAAAATCTGCATTAAACCTACCTGCAGGTTCTCTGTGAGCATGTGCCTGTTACTGTTTCTATCAAAATGAATATACGTGAATAAAAATGTCTCAGCATATTCAAATTCGTACATATACAACTGTAAAGTATTATATACTCATTTCCAAGCAGAGATTTTTGACATTAAGGAGAAAGCAGAAGACGGAAACCAATCTGTAATATTTAAATATAAACAAAGTTCATTCAGCGCTTATACTGTGAAGTCTTCAACTGGTGTTAAGTTTCTTGATTGCAGCTGCCCCTTTTTTGGTCCACTCTGCTGGACTTTCCAAAACAAAACTCTGCAGGGAATTGCAAAAATAGGTACTATGGTACTGCACTTCCCTGAAGAGTTTTGTTCAATCTGTAATAGTATACATCTGCAACACGGCTATATTTGTTGATGATAATCAGAAGAGGACAATTGTTTGTATAACTGGACAGTCATTCCTTCTATTCATCTTTAGAAAAAAAATATTTACAGCACACTTAGGGGCACATTTACTATGGGTCGAATATCGAGGGTTAATTAACCCTCGATATTTGACCATAGAAGTTAAATCCTTCGACTTCGAATACCGAAGTCAAAGGATTTAACGCAATTCGTTTGATCGAACGATCGAAGGAAAAAACGTTCAGTCGAACGATTAAATCCTTCGAATCGAACGATTTGAAGGATTTTAATCCATTGATTTTTCCTTCTATCAAAAATTGCTAGGAAAGCCTATGGGGACCTTCCCCATAGTGTAAAATTGGTGCTCGGTAGGTTTTAGGTGGCGAAGTAGGTGGCGAAGTTATATTTTAAAGAGACAGTACTTTGACTATCGAATGGTCGAATAGTCGAACGATTTTTCGTTCGAATCGTTCGAAGTCGTAGTCGAAGGTCGAAGTAGCCAATTTGATGGTCGAAGTAGCCAAAAAAATAATTTGAAATTTTAAGTATTTTTTATTCTAATCCTTCACTCAAGTTTAGTAAATGTGCCCCTTAAAGAAAAGTAAGCCCTCAAAACAATCCATGGAAAATTGCCGAAAGCACTCTTCTAAGCAACTTTTTTTCTAGATATAACAGTTTATAAACTACTGATATAATACATTTGAAGCAAGAGTTCAACCTGTTGGTCATTTTCAGTGACTGCCTACTGGCAGCTCAAGAAGATTTCTTTCTGAGATAAGGGATTATGGGAAAATGACTTTAGTGAGCCAACACCAACTGAATATGTTCAATGGAACCATTGTCATTGGATGTCTGTAACTTTACAACCCTTAAGGGTTTACATGACGGGAAATTCTCTACCACTCAATTGAACTGAATATTCAACTTGGATGAGTGTTGAAAAGTTTTCAAGAAAACTCAGAAAGTCTAGTTGTTTAGACTTAATGGATCAAGATTCATTTGCATAGATGTTATGAAGCACTGCAAGAACAGGTTGATGTACCCCATGCTGAGACTGTTTCACTCTCTTCTTCCAGATAGACAGCTATAATGGATGAGTTCAGGATGGTTCTGCAGGACCATGTTGCAATGAGCATTACTGTCCTGATCACCTAACTGATATACATAGAAATAAAAACATACCAGATAATGCAAATTTTTCATTTATGTTTTTTCAACAGAAGTCCAGTGGTCTTTTGTAGTAAAAATTTATTTTCCACTTGGTTCAGTCTTCACAAACGCATGAAACCACACTGGACTGTTCAGTGTGGTAGGAACAAAAGCATGTGATAAACCATGAGATTTTTTTCTCACTGGGCTACATTCAATTCATTGAGAAAAAGTTATCACATAGTTTATCACATGAAAACTCATGAGCAAAATTAAATTTGCAGAGAAAAAAACTTTTCTTCAAATTCAGTTCCAATTTTTTCCCATAGACTTCGATAAAGGTTTCACATGAGAGAATAAACTGTGAGATAAAATAAGGCCAGATTCAATTCAGTGAGAAAAAGCGGTCTCGCAATTTATCATGTGAAAATTCATGGATGAGAAAAAAAAGTTTTCTCCAGATTCAGTTCTAGTTTTTGCCCATAGACTCCAATAGAGTTTCACGTGATACTGAATTGAATCGCATCTCAAATGTAATCTTATCCATGAGGTTTCACGTGATAATCCCTTTTCTCACTGCTTCATTGGGCCAGATTCAATTCAGTGAGAAAAAGGTATATCAAGTGAAAATTCATGGATGAGATTCAATTTGAGATGCAATTCAATTCAGGAAAACGTATCTCCCTGTTTATCAAGTGACATTTTTAATTAGACAAACTAATTAATAAAAGACCCAGTGTTAGGATAATGAGGTTTCTAGAAAGCTTCTATTACATGGCTACTCCCTTCTTCTTCAGGGGATGAGAAATAAAAACTCTGTATGTCAATAGAAGCTAAAAAATTTTCAACTGCAAACAGCCCAAGAGCTGACAATCTACCCAATACGTCTGTAGTGTCTTTAAGGCAGCCTCTAATTGTGGTTACTATAGGCTGTAGTTCTACATCTACATATTGGGCAAGCGGCTCAAGCACAGAGAAGTCAAGTGGATATTTCATTTAGAATTAGACACCCAGATGACATGAACTTTAATATAAATACTGCTTAATTTTATGAGGTACTTTCCACTTTATTCCGCATTATTTTGGAACAAAATATTTTGGAAAGTAAAAGTATTTAAAGTCATCTTGTAGATTGACTGGGCTCTGATTGGCTGTTGAGAAGCTAAGCTTAGGGGTTGTCACTAATTATCCAGCAGAAAATGAGCTTCCCTGGCTGTAATATAAGCTGATGCTACAGGTTTGCTGATTATTAAATTCTGATGCTAATTGCACTGGTTTCTGTGCTGCCATGTAGTAATTATGTGTATTAATTACTAATCAGCCTTATATTGTGACATTTCTATTCTATGTGTACTGTATATTGTGAGTGGCTCCCTAAGCTCAGTAAGTGACAGCAGCACAGAGCATGTGCAGTGAATCAGCAGAAAAGAAGATGGGGAGCTACTGGGGCATCTTTGGAGACACAGATCTTTACTGCTAAAGGGCTGTGGTTGCCTTGGGCTGCTACTTCATTAGTTAGGCTTTAGTTCTCCTTTAAGCCATAATTGTCTACTTTTTGTTGAACTAGAATGAAATGTTATCAGTAATTTAGGTTATAATTAAATGTCCCTATAGTCATTAAACACATTTGTTTTTAAATTATGTTTCTTCTATAAATAACATTTTATTTTGAATCTAGTTTTATAAATGATTTAGTTTTTGTTTTTCTTTCACCTTAAACTATAAATGAAGTTGAAACTGTTACAATGGAAACCCTGTTCAGGTAAGGAATTTGTCATCAGGAAACCTATGATCCAGAAAGCTCAGAAATATGGAAAGGCCATCTCCCATAGACCTCATTTTATCCAAATAATCCAGATTTTTATAAAACGATTTTTCTGTGTAGTAATAAAACTGTATCTTGTACTTGATCCCAACTAAGATATAATTAATCCTTATTGGAAGCAAAACCAGCCTATTGGGTTTATTTAATGTTTACATGATTTTCTAGTAGACTTAGGGGCAGATTTATCAAGGGTCACCTGAATTAGAGGGAATTTTTGAAGTTTAAAAAAGTTCAAAGTAATTTTTCGGATACTTCGACTTTCGAATAGGATACTACGACTTTGAATTCGGTTCGAAGTAAAATAGTTCGCATATTCGACCCATTCGATAATCGAAGTACTGTCTCTTTAAAAAAACTTTGACTTCAATACTTGCCGAAGTGCTATGTTAACCTATGGGGACCTTCTAGAGCAGTTTTCTACGTTTTTTGAAGTTGAAGAAAAATTGTTCGATCGATCGCTGAAATCTTTCGAAACGTTCAATTCGAATGATTTAATCGTTCGATCGAACGATCTTACTTTGACCGCAAAATGGTCAAATTCGGTAAAAAAAACGTTGACTTCGATATTCGAAGTCGAAGTATTCCAATTCGATGGTCGAATTTCTAAGTATTTTTACCTTAGAAATTCGACCCTTGATAAATCTGCCCCCTAAGGTATGAAAAAAGACCCATAATCCTGAAAGCCCCAGGTCCAGATCATTCTGGATAAAAGGTCCCATACCTGTATTATGTCAGAAGTCTGTGTAAACGTTTACACACCTGGCTGATAATCACAAATTGTCAATCAGTAGTAGAAAAAAAAAACATTCTCCTAAATCGTAGATAAGGTGGAATATTCCACTGGAGAATGGGTATAATATTACTAATACACAACACTGGTTCACGGAAACATAGAAAAATGGAGTAAAACTAATTGCCAATTCACCATCAGAAGTGGGGCTGACATATTTTGTTTTATAAGATAATATTTGTATAAACATCACTTGTTTATTACTTATTATAAGCTCTGCAGTTAATTATTTTGTTTATAATTACTGACTGGTTGTGGCTCTTTATTTTGGGTTGTATGGGGCTCCAATATGCCCTTGTCCAATATCACTCAGTTCTGCCAACTGACTCTTATAAACAGGTTTCTCAGACTATTTCAGGACGGGGCACAATATATTTCACAGAACTTATTATCTTCATTTCCCAAATATCTGCACTCTAACTATAGTAGTAAAACCAGCTGTAGCAGGTGTCCAGTCCCCAGAGTAAAAAATCAAAAATGATAAATAAATAAACAGAACTGATAACATATATTAGTGAGAAGACAACTTATTTTATTACTTTTCTGCATAATGTTCCTTAACGCAATGAATTAAAACGCTACATACAATAGGACATTTTTACTTCTCCTATAATATTGTTTTTTTGAAGCTAAATAATATAACAATATAGATGTTTTCTTTTATGATGCTATCCCTGAGGAATTAAGGTTTTCGACCAGGCACTGAATAACTTGGAATTTCCAAAGATCAGAACAATGGCTTGACCTGATGGATTTAACATAATGCATGCATTAATCACAGCTTCCCAAATAGACTGCCCCTTATAATGTGGTAGCGTGGAGCTCAAAATAACCAGGAAGAAAAGAACGTTCAGAGCCATAAGTAGGAACATTGTCCTGCAAGCGCTTATAAGGTTCTTCAGCTGAGGACTCCCGAACTGAGTATTCTGCTTCATTCTCCAGATGTGCCTCAGGAGCGATGTCAGAGAAAGTAAAATACAAATAAAGGTGGTCATGGAGGGCAGGAAGACGCCAAATACAGCATTAAGTATCATGAAAATAACAGAATTGGAAATAGGATGATACATTGTTGTTGTATTATGGTCAGTTGGGGTTCCTGATGTCCAGTTCATTGGAATGGTAACAATAAATGAAATTGCCACTGACCACAGAAGGAATAGGGTTAAAGTGCAAGAAAGTCTCCTTTTTAACTGAATGAAGATTGTATGGGACAAATTGACCAGTCTCAGGCAGTAGCAGATGGAGAGACCAGCAGTGAGCCAAAACGATAGAGTAACAGAGAAACAGAGCACAGTTCCAAAGGCAATAGAGACTTTTGGGGCAAATGGTAAGTACAGTCCAAATGGCAGAAATGCCAATCCAAATGTTATGACACTCTGCAAGAATAGGTTGTTGCACCCCATACTGAGACTGATCCAATCACACTCCCCAAGTTTCACTCCCTTCTTCCAGTCGCTGAGATAGACAGCTATAATGGATGCGTTCAGGATGGTCCCACATGGCCATGTTACAATAAGCATCATTATCCTAATAACATGGAATGCTGACAGCATTTTCTTTTCTCTGAAGAACAACGCTAGTCACAGCTGAGCTTTGCAGAAGGAGGAAGCGAAATGATTAAACGTAGATCCCACGAAACTGATATACATGGAGATAAAAATACACCTGAAGATGCAAATTACTTATCTATTTGTCCTGACAAAGGTACTGCTTTAAAGGGTAACGGATAGGGTTGGTGGAAAAGAACTCAACATTTCATTTTCATTTTGAACATAAGGGTTTTTTTATTTGTTTTAAAGAAAATGTTTATTTTATAATATATTGTGTTTTTATAGGTGGTTAAAACCATATTGGTCCACTGGTTGTTATATGGTTGTAACCATATTGGTCATTCATCTCTGAAACCTCTATCTGGGTGTACACAAGCTTAAGTTAGTATAAATGAATTTTGTTAAAACAGTGTCACCTGCTGGTCATTTTCAGACCAGTCTGACCTGATCAAGTAAATTGCAAGAGAAAGAAAGAGGCTGCTCTGATGTTCTTGTCACGATCAGCACCCTAAATTCAGAACCGATCTTTAACAGTCGCCTTTCACCTCGGGAGGAGCCCTCAGCTAATCAGATGCCACCAGTGTAGGACTGGGATGCCAGGGGCCCACCAGAAAACATTAGGCTGAGTGCCCATATTCTAAACTATTGGAACCTCACTCAACCTCTTTATTCTCCTAGTCTCTTTTCTCTGCATACTATACTCTATTCTTCCATTATTAAACTTCTCTGTTCCCATAAAGAAATGAAAGAATGACCATGAAGTAGGCCAAATGGTTAGAAACAAGAGGCCCACTGACACCTGGGCCCACCGGGAATTTTCCTGGTATCCCTGTGGGCCAGTCGACACTGGTAGTGAGAAGTGGTTATTGGCTTTAGCTGTTAAAAAGTCATTAATTAGTCAGGTTAGGGCAGTTTCAACGAAGTGTTGTTGCCAAAAGCCTGGAAGGTTGAACACTGACATACAAATGTTTCTTAATGGTGCATGTTTAGCAGGGAGTATTACGCCAGAGATAGAGGCCCTTTTACTTAAGGAAAATCCAAGGGTACCGATCTTTTATCTTTTCCCCAAAGTACATAATACCCTTACTAACCCCCGGATTCTTTGTTACAACTTCTGGCTATATATGTTGATACTTATCTACAAGAAATAATACCGCAACTGGACACATGCCTCAAAGACACCATGCAGTTTCTTAATTCCCTGAATGAGGTACAAATATTGTCATCATCCCCTATTGTCTGAGCTATTGATGTTAAGGACCTGTAAGGACTCCATAATACATGACGAAGGCATAGAGGGCTGTAGGGAATATTTACTGAGAGAGAAATTACTGCTACATGAAGTGAATTTTTTATTTGACTGCTTGGATTTCATATTAAAGCGGAACTACTTCCGCTTTGATTGTAATTTTTACTTGCAGGTACAGGGCACCAGTATGGGTGCTAATATGGCCCCTGCATATGTGAATATTTATAAGCATCATTTCGAGCACACATATATATTGAATCAGCCAGTTTACACACAACACAACTGTGTGGAGACGATACGTGGACGATATGTCCTCCCGACACATTGTCAGAATTTCATACAAATCATAACACCATACACAACACTATAAAATTTACCATGAGTAAGGGCCCATTGACAGTAAATTATTTTGATGTACAAGTTACAATGGCCAATGGATGTTCCACACTGATCTATATAAGAAGCATATGGACAGAAATAATCTTTTACGCAGGGATAGTTTCCATCCAGCAGGGGTCACAAGAGGACTACCAAAAAGTAAATTAATAAGGACCCTCACCTCATCTGATGACTTGTATGAACATCAAGCAGAGGACTTGGTAAATAAATTCCACGAAAGGGGATATAATAAGCGTGAACTACAAGAGATTAAGGAGGATGTACTGAATATCAGGAAGGGAGATCTTTTAAAAACAAAGGATATAACCCCAAAAAAACAGAATGTGGTGTGTGTAACTGCATATGGTCCACATTCGGCTTTTCTCAAAAAGGTTATAACACAGCATTGGCCGATCTTACAAAAAGATAAAATGTATGGAAAATTATTTACAGAAAAACCCCTATTTAGTTATAGAAGAGAGAGAACGATATCAGATGGCATAGTAAGAACAGATTATAAGGGGAAACCAACTAGAAGAGTAACATACAATAAGGTGGGCACCTATCCATGCCATAATTGTGGACATTGTAACGGCATCATTAAAGGGGATATATGTTAACACCCAAGCCAATGACATGACATTAAAGGGATACTGTCATGGGAAGAAATTTTTTTTTCAAAATGAATCACTTAATAGTGCTGATCCAGCAGAATTCTGCACTGAAATCCATTTCTCAAAAGAGCAAACAGATTTTTTTATATTCATTTTTGAAATCTGACATGGGGCTAGACATATTGCCAATTTCCCAGCTGCCCCAAGTCATGTGAATTGAATATAAAAAAAATCTGTTTGCTCTTTTGAGAAATGGATTTCAGTGCAGAATTCTGCTGGAGTAGCACTATTAACTGATGCGTTTTGAAAAAAAACATGTTTTCCGATGACAGGATCCCTTTAAACTTAAACATTTTGCAACCTGTGATTCTGAGGGTGATATATACTTGTTGAAGTGTCCATGTGGACTTGGTTATGTAGGTCAGACATCCAGGACTGTCAAGATACGATTAAATGAACATAAGAGTTTAATAAGCAACTATAAGCCCAAGACGAGTGTAGTAAGTACTGGCACTGACAGAAATAAAGAAAAAGGAAAGGAGAAATATAAAAAAGAAACTTTACTGGCGAAATACTTCTTTGAAACTAAACACAGTGGGGCTCATTTATCAACTCTGGACAAATTTGCCCATGGGCAGTTACCTATAGCAACCAATCAGTGATTAGCTTTTTAAAGCCAGCTGCAAGTAGAACAATGAATGCAGCCATCTGATTGGTTGCCATGGGTTACTGCCCATGGGCAAATTTGCCCAGTTTTGATAAATGACCCCCAATATCTCACAACTGAGATATTGCACTTATCGATGTGTGTAACACTTGAGAGTTTATCCTGATGAAGACATGTTGAAACCCCCGAAACGTTGCTCTTTGTGGTAAAACATTAATAAAAAGAGGGGCCACGTCCCCGACTGCAGATGTATAGAGTGTGTGCGGACCCGTGAATTTACTGCTGTTACTGAGGGACCTTGCCGGGGTCAACAGAGGACCAGCACCACCATTGCAGGAAAGTGAACATTATTGTGTTGTTGCCTAAAACCAGATTGTAGGGGTCCAGCAGGTTATTTTCGGAGAGGAAAAGAGTTAGTACAGACCATATTAGTCACTGCTCATATATAAATAGTACCTTGTTAGTCAGGCCTCACAGATTATTTCATTTACACTTATTAATGATTGGTCAGTTTGCACAGATGACTGGCACCATATTGGTCAATCCTGTCACAGCAAGCATCTATTATATCATTATTACTGATTTCATGAGCATTTTGAATTTAAATGCTCAAAAAAAAAGTTACTGGAAGCGTATGAAGTAAGCACGTTTGCATTTTATTTTTAAGCTGCTGTTCATTTCAAGGAATGGCTGATGCCGGCTGAAAATTCATTTTATCTGAAAAGGAAAGTCTTGTGATGTTACTCTGCTTAGAACTGATCAGAGGAATGACATCATTTGTGTCTGCTCACCATCTTCATTTTCTATTTGTCTGACACACACATGTAGTATATATGGGACCATTTACACATCTTATGTCACTGTCAATGTTTTACCCTACTATCATCATGGTGCTCTGCTATGACTTCTCCATTCTTCCAGCAGCTCTGACCATCCTTAAAAAACCTTTAGCTCTATTTTAATATTAAATAGAGCCTGTGTTGCATATAGTTACATAGTTACACAGCAGAGATGTCCACCTCTCCACTGGCCTTTACTTTAACCCCAGAAATTACCTAAATCAAAGGACAACATTTTTCTTTGTGCAAACCTCTTTTAGTAACCCTACTAAAGTATTATTCATGTGCAGAACAAGACGGAGCACCAAACATGTTGAGTCATCATTGGCAGGGGCAGGAAGATGTACCATCATGGATAGACTTCCCATCTTTTATGCTAGTGAGTATTGACGGATGATCAGACCATATTATTCAGTCCTCCCCGCTGGATAGAATCTCATTGGCCCTGTCTCACAGATTGTTGGCACCATATAACAGCATTATGTTTTAATCCAGACACTAAGGGGCACATTTACTTAGCTCGAGTGAAGGATTAGAATAAAAAAAAATACGAATTTCGAATGTTTTTTTTGGCTACTTCAACCATCGAATTAGCTACTTCGACTACGACTTCGAATCGAACAATTCGAACTAAAAATCGTTCGACTATTCGACCATTCGATAGTCGAAGTACTGTCTCTTTAAAAAAAAACTTTGACCCCCTACTTCGCCACCTAAAACCTACCGAACATCAATGTTAGCCTATGGGGAAGGTCCCCATAGGCTTTCTAAGCTTTTTTTGGTCGTAGATAAATCGTTCGATTTCAAGGATTTATTCGTTCGATTGAACGATTTTTCATTAGATCGTTCGATCGAACTAATTGCGGTAAATCCTTCGACTTCGATATTCGAAGTCGAAGGATTTAACCTCGACGTTAGAATATCGAGGGTTAATTAACCCTCGATATTCGACCCTATGTAAATCTGCCCCTTAGGTTTAGATGAATCCCAAATAAACTTTGGATAGAGCACATTTTTAAAATGCAAACAATATTCTATATTTGTAAACTATAGTTTCTTAATTGTTTGCAAAGTATTATTAGGGGTATTATTAGGAGTACTGGGAGTTCCCAATACCAAAAACATGGGAAATTTGTCAGCTTCAATATAAAGTGCTTAAAAATGAAATAAGTAAGCAGTGAGAGCCAGCTGTTATTTCTCTGGTCAGAGCAACATAACAAGTTGTTTTATTTTTTGTTATTTTTGCTGACTTTAGCCATTTAGCTGGACTGAACAGTAGTTATTTAGAAACTTATAATATGTGGAAAACTGGAAAAACATGACCATAAAAGGCAAAAGTGCTCAAAAGAGCAATGAGTATATGTTCATTTGTTTTCAGAGTTTCTCTTTCCTTTATGCTGATGATGCAAAAATCAGCTCTTTTGCCATGTCACTCTGCCAATCCCTGCACTGGCTTCCGTTACCTTTCAGAATAAAATTTAAATGAATGACCCTGACATTCAAAGCACTTCATAACTCTGCTCCACCCTACATCTCTGAACTCATCTCTATATAATCACCCAACCGCTTACTACGCTCCTCTACTGACCTGCTACTCAACTCTTCTCTCATTCCCTCCTTACACGCTTGCATTCAAGACTTTGCAAGGGCTGCACCCCTCCTTGGAATTCTCTCCCACCGTCTGTCCGACTTTCTGTGGTAGGACGGAAGATAGGGATTTTTGCCCTACACACTTCCCTGTAACTCAGACGCCAATAGTTCTAAAAACACAAGTTACTAATCATATGGTGGAACTTCACAGCAGGCTCTTATGAGATAGGACACATTCACTTATACATTCATTTCCCTGGGGACGTGGGCAGTGGAAGGATAGTGGTTACATCTAGTAGTAATGTAAGGTTCTGCTGGTGACATATAAATGAAAAGAGAACTGGTGACATATATAGGTTAGACCACCAATGACTTCTCTACATAAAGTTCTTTAACACAATAATTTCCCTTGCAAGGTAGTGCTTTAAAGGTAAATTGATACCTGTGTTCAACAGGAGCCCATGGATAGAACTTACATCTTGGATACAAAGTGCATCACTCCACAACTCCTGACAGTACCTCCTCTAACAGGGGGGTCACTGGACGATTATGACGAGGCTTCTGAGGAAATCATTTGTAGAATTCCCAAACCAACCGTGGAGCATAGGCATTGAAGTGCTTTACCCAGGAACATTCCTCAGGACTAAAGCCTTTCCACTTGATGAGATACTGTAATGGGTCCCTGGAGAAGCTCAGGTCCAGGATCTTTTCAACTTCATATTCCTGTTGGCATTCAACAATAACAGGAGTAGGAGGAGATTGTCAGAAAGAGAAACAATTAGAAGTAGCAGGTTTAACAAGAGATAAATGGAACTCATTGGGAACGCGAATCTCAGAAGGAAGGTGAACAGCCACAGGACTGACAAATTCAAGAATAGGGTAAGGACCCAATTTAGGCCTCAACTTGGGAAAAGGAATCTTGAGGAGAATATTCTTAGTGGAGAACCAAACCTTGTCCCCTTGTATAGAGGAGGGGGTTTAATCTTCCGGTCCGCATAGACCTTATGTGCCAAGGAACTCTTCTCTAATTGTGCTTTGGTGCAACTCCAAATTGCACACATGTGGGCCGCCTGGTCATTAGCTACTGGAGCATTTGACAGAAGAAAGTCTTGGGAAACAGCTTGAGGATGTTGACCATAGACTGTCAAGAAGGGTGACCACCCAGTAGAGATATGGGAAGCATTATTATGCACAAATTCTGAATATAAAAATAAGCAAGCAGAGAAGAACCATCTGATGTTTCTCTGGTTAGAACAGAACAACATCAGAAGTTGTTTCTTTTCTGTTATTTTCCATTGACTGAAGCCAGTTGACTGGCCTGAGCAGTAGTAATTTAGAAACCACTAATATGTTTAAAACTAGAAAAGCATTAATATAAATTGCAAACATGTCAAAAGAGCAATGATATATGTTAATTTGTTTTGACACTTCCTCTTTCCTTTATGCTGATGATGCATTGAAAATCTGCTCTTTTGACAAGGTAACCAAAAAGCAGATCTTTGCCCAAATTGACTAACCACATCTGGAGTCAACATAGTTTGATCCCCTAGTGCCAACTATCAGATCATACTGTAGGCCAACAGGGACCTGTGGTGAGGACCTCTGGTTTATTTATTTGGTAACTTCTCTTCTTCAGGTTTTCTTGGGGCCTTTATGTCCCAGTCCAACAGTACAAGACTATTCATGGGTTTCACTCTCTGTCTATTGTGACTAAAATCAAATCTATCAACAAATCTAATAAACAGTGTAAATAATAGGTATATAGTAAACAACTCCAACAAACATAAAACGTGTCTACATGGAGGTGTGTCCTGATGTGGATAATAATGTGCAATATTGCAATGTGCCACTAGACATTTGCATTTATCCACACATTGCTGTTAATTCTGAATTTTTTACCCACAACTCCCTCCCTGGATCTGTGGTAGGACAGAAGATAGGGATTTTTACCCTTACACATGTAGGGAACCGTAGTGTTAATCCTACGGTCTAAGACCTCATGGTCTGGGAATTCTCCTGTTTGTCTGAGATACAGGGTTTCCTAAGGGGCAGAGCCCTTGTGATTGGTACAGCATGGCTGATTCCAAAGGCAGCCACAAGGTGTCGCTGTGCAACAGTATAAAATGAGATGCCATGTGCTCAGTCAGCCATTACAGTTACAGCTTTACAGATTACAGATTGCTGCTGAATCTTATTCACTGTG
The DNA here is from genome assembly GCF_017654675.1 of Xenopus laevis. Taxonomy (NCBI): domain Eukaryota; kingdom Metazoa; phylum Chordata; class Amphibia; order Anura; family Pipidae; genus Xenopus; species Xenopus laevis. The sequence continues at coordinate 109,553,352 of NC_054388.1, read as the reverse complement.
TAGATAGGGAATCCTATCCGGCAAAATGTAGCCAAAAGGGAGTTCGATAGGCCTGCCAAGGCTGGGCAGGATCCTCCAGTGCCTGAAAGCTCAACCAAGGAGGGTTTGGAGTTTGGATTGCCGGATTTTCATGTTCACACTATGGAGAGTGTTGAGAGCTGCAGTTCAGCAATTGGTGTCGGGAGAGCTCACGCTATAGACAGTGTTAGGAGCAAATACCTGAAGGATTCAAGTTTATGTGCTTGACTGGGAAAGTCTGGAGCCTATAAAGAGATCATGGCTGTGGATGCCTGTCAGCTCTGTGTGACTCCTTTGGGGTGAGTGTTACCTGAGGGAAGGGGTAGGAAAGGATGAGGATCCAGTGAGATCCTGTTTGGAGAAACAGGCTGTTTGTGTGCCTGCCACGTGGGAGCAAATACTCTCCATCGGGAGAGGTATTTGGGCAGGTAGCGCTACCTAGGACTGGTACTCTTTTGGGGACAAGGGATTGGGACTCTTGGGCTGCCAAAATGGAGTTGTGGGAGTTTTCCTGGCAGGGAATTACCAGGACTGGACTGCTACGGGTTCCTAGGGTAGTGGGTCATGCTTTGAAAGCATTTATGTGTATAATGTTATAGTTCACTTCCTCTTTAAAATTGCACTTCTTTGTATAAAGTTTATATTTTCATATAAAAAAGTGTGTGATATGTTTCCTAATGGGACTATCCTAAGGTGTATACCGGGACCCCATTAGGTGGAGCCACTGCCAGAGTGCAGTTTCCCTAGTACCTTTCACTTAGGAAAAGGAATGCAGGATCTGCATCGGTAAGAATTATGTGATGTACCACCTTGGCACTAGGGGGGTGGGCAAAAATGGGTTACAAACACTTCCCAATAACTCAGATGCCAATAGTTCTAAAAATACAAGTTACTATTCATATGGTGGAACTTCACATCAGGCTCTTATGTGATAGGAGACATTCACTTATACATTCATTTCCCTGGTGATGTGGACAGTGGAAGGATAGTGGTTACATCTAGTAGTAATGTAAGGTTCTGCTAGTGACATATAAATGAAAAGAGAACTGATGACATATATAGGTTAGACCACAAATGACTTTATTACTTCTCTACATAAAGTTCTTTAACACAATAAATGTAGGGTAAGATTATTTTACTTCTAGTACCTTTCCTTGTGGAATATAAATAACATAAAAATAACATAGATTTAGTCTCTTTAATGATGCTGTGACTGAGGAAACACGGTCTTTGTCCAAGCACTGAGTAACTTGGAATTTCCAAAGATCAGAACAATGGCTTGACATGATGGATTTGACAGTTCCCCTAACAAGAAAATCATGTTCCATATAGTTTCCATGCTATTTTGTGTTATTGCTGAACCGGAAATTATCAGGAAGAAAAGAAAATTCAGAGCCATGAGTAGGAACATTGTCCTGCAAGCTTTTATAAGGTTCTTCAGCTGAGGACTCCCGAACTGTGTATTCTGCTTCATTCTCCAGATGTGCCTCAGGAGCGATATCAGAGAAAGTAAAATACAAATAGAGGTAATGAGGGAGGGCAGACAGTTACCAACTGTAACAGCAATGATCCTGCAAGATAAATCAGCAATAGACATATTATTATGATAAATGTCAGTTATATTTTCATGACCTTTGCTGTATGATATCCAATTAGCTGATGAAAGTGTAATGATGAATGAAATTGCCAGTGATCCCAGAAGGAATGGGGTAACAGTATGAGAGAGTCTGCTTTTTAACTGGATGAAGAATTTAAGGGAGATATTGACCAGTCTCAGGCAGTAACAGATGGAGAGACCGGCAGTCAGCCAAAATGAAAGAGAAATAGAAAAAATGAGAGCAGCACTGACAACAAAACAAAGTTTTTCTTCAATCGAAAGGCAATGTCCATATAAATAGAAAGCCTCTAGAATTGTTATGAAGCACTGAAAAAGCAGGTTGTTGCACCCCATAAGGAGACTGAGCTGATCACTCTCCCCAAGTTTCACTCCCTTCTTCCAGTCACTGACATAGACAGCTATAATGGATAAGTTCAGGATGGTCCCACATGGCCATGTTACAATGACCATCACTATCGAAATCACTGTGACTGCTGACAGCATTTTCTGGAAGTTTCTTTGCTTGAAAGTACAATACTGCTCGCAGCCGAGATTTGCAGGATGAGGCAGTTGAATGCTTCAGCACAGATCACCAAAAGTGATATACATGGAGAGAAAAAACATCCTGAAGATGCAAATTTCTTAGTATCTGATTTCCCTTGCAAGGTAGTGCTTTAAAGGTAAATTGATACCAGTGTTCAACAGGAGCCCATGGATAGAACTTACATCTTGGATACAAAGCGGAGCACTCCACAACTCCTGACAATAGGAAATTGTTTGTAGAATTCCCAAACCAACCGTGGAGCATAGGCATTGAAGTGCTTTACCCAGGAACATTCCTCAGGACTAAAGCCTTTCCACTTGATGAGATACTGTTATGAGTCTCTGGAGAAGCTCAGGTCCAGTATCTTTTCACCTTCATATTCCTGTTGGCCTCCAACAATAATAGGAGTAGGAGGAGATTGTCTGTAAGAGAAACAGTTAGAAGTAGCAGGTTTAACAAGAGATAAATGGAACACATTGGGAACACGAATCTCAGAAGGAAGGTGAACAGCCACAGGACTGACAAATTCAAGAATAGGTTAAGGACCCAATTTAGACCTCAACTTGAGAGAATGAATCTTGAGGTGAATATTCTTAGTGGAGAACCAAACCTTGACCTCTTGTATAGAGGAGGGGGTTTACTCTTCCAGTCCGCATAGACCTTATGTGCCAAGGAACTCTTCTCTAATTGTGCTTTGGTGCAACTCCAGGGCCACCTGGTCATTGGCTGCTGGAGCATTTGACAGAAGAAAGTCTTGGGAAACAGCTTGAGGATGTTGACCATAGACTGTCAAGAAGGGTGACCATCCAGTAGAGATATGGGAAGAATTATTATGCACAAATTCTGAATATAAAAATAAGCAAGCAAAGAAGAACCAGATTATTTTCCACTGACTGAAGCCAGTTGACTGGCCTGAGCAGTAGTAATTTAGAAACTACTAATATGTTGAAAACTAGAATAGCATGAATATAAATTGCAAACATGTTCAAAAGAGCAATGAGTATATGTTAATTTGTGTGACAGTTCCTCTTTCCTTTATGCAGATGATGCATTGAAAATCTGCTCTTTTGGCAAGGTTACCAAAAAGTAGATCTTTGCCCAAATTGACTAACCACATCTGGTTAGTTTGATCCCCTAGGGCCAACTATCAGATCATACTGTAGGGCAACAGGGACCTGTGGTGAGGACCTCTGGTTTATTTATTTGTTAACTTCTCTCCTTCAGGTTTTCTGGGGGCCTTTATGTCCCAGTCCTACAGTACAAGACTGTTCATGGGTGATAGTTTCACTCTCTGTCTATTGTGAATACAATCAAATCTATCAACAACTCTAATAAACAGTGTAAATAATAGGTAGATAGTAAACAACTCCAACAAAGGTCCATAAGGCGTGTCTACATTGAGGTGTGTCCTGTCGTGGATAATAATGTGCAATATTGCAATGTGCCACTAGACATTTGCATTTATCAACACATTGCTGTTAATGAGAGCGGCACTGACAACTAAACAAACATTTTCTTCAATCGAAAGGCAAAGTCATATGAATAGATTTCCTCAGTGGCGTAACTACCGGGGGAGCAGGCGGTGCAATTGCACCAGGGTCTGCTCCCCTCAGGGCCCGCCGGGCACCGGAGGCTTCTGTCTTGTTTGTGTATGGAGATAAAGCTGGTAAGCACGAACTAGCAATTATGCAAATAGTCAGCGCTAACGAGAGGACGGCTCAGTAAAAAAGGCTGTCCTCTCACTCCTCTGTCACTGCTTAGGGGCGGGGCTACGCTGCACATTTTCCCTATCTTTGCTTGAAGAACCCAATAGGCAAGCAGGCAGAAGTGTAGAGTTTGCAGGAGCCTTAATATGGAAGAAAGGGCCCGGGGGAGGTCTGGGAGAAGTACAGATCCTGGCTTCCTGGCTCCTGCAGACAGGCACGCCTGGGTCCCAGCGGTGATGTTACAAGCAGTGAATCTGCCTGGTTTCCCTACTCTGCAAACAAGTCGGCCCGTGATAGCGATCTTCTATTACTATTGGATGGGATGCTCCTGCAACTGCATGCATTCCAGTAATAAAACACTTTTACTGCTGCTGGTTGGATAGCACACTTTGCTGAATGCAATACCACACAACTCGACTCTGCATTTAAAAACATGTCTAGCAGGCAGGACAGCATGAGAGAATGCAGCTACAGTAGCACCTAATTGAAACTATCTTCAAAGTAATTCTCATTTATGTGGCAGGAGCAGGCTTATTTATTTAACAGGCTGACTTATGGCCCACAGCTGTTCTGAGCACCAACGCTTCACTAGCTGTACCACAGCTGCTATGTCTGTTTTTAGGGAGCAGGGGTGAAAAAAGCCAACAGAACTCCAGTTAACAGAACGGGCTAGTAAAGGGGTATAGGGAAATGTGAATAAAAGAAAAGAAAAGTGAGGGAATACTGGAATACTAAACTAAAATTTAAAACTGGGGAGTGCTGGCTGTCAATCAATAATCTCCTGTGGGAGAATGAAGAGATCCCCAGTCCTCATTTCAGTCAAGACTGAGGCGTGAGAGGATCTCTCTGCAGCTCTAATTTAATGATGTTTTTTGAAAGTAAAATGCTTTTTTGTACATTGTAATGAAGGGGAAGTATAATACTAAGATATAAGTCTGACACAATATGTCTCCTTGAAGCACACATCCAGGGGCATATCTATTCCCCTCCTCCCCCCTCACTGTCCATGAACAGCCCCCTAAGTTTGCTTATAGCGTATACAGAGAGATATCATAAAACTATGGCAACATAGATATTCCCCTGTACTAAGCACAATGGTCACAGAGCCCCTCAGTGACTTCTAATATCCTTATCATTTACAGTAGGGGGTACATTATCCCTTATAATACATGAGTGATACTCAGAGTTCCCTGTATAACTCAGCCTGCAGCCTTGTGCCTTTATATGATCACAGAACAACCCCTCAGTGACTTCTAATATCCTTATCATTTACAGTAGGGGGTACATTATCCCTTATAATACATGAGTGATACTCAGAGTTCCCTGTATAACTCAGCCTGCAGCCTTGTGCCTTTATATGGTCACAGAACAACCCCTCAGTGACTTCTAATATCCTTATCATTTACAGTAGGGGGTACATTATCCCTTATAATACATGAGTGATACTCAGAGTTCCCTGTATAACTCAGCCTGTAGCCTTGTGCCTTTATATGGTCACAGAACAACCCCTCAGTGACTTCTAATATCCTTATCATTTACAGTAGGGGGTACATTATCCCTTATAATACATGAGTGATATTCAGAGTTCCCTGTATAACTCAGCCTGCAGCCTTGTGCCTTTATATGGTCACAGAACAACCCCTCAGTGACTTCTAATATCCTTATCATTTACAGTAGGGGATACATTATCCCTTATAATACATGAGTGATACTCAGAGTTCCCTGTATAACTCAGCCTGCAGTCTTGTGCCTTTATATGGTCACAGAACCCCTCAGTGACTTCTAATATCCTTATCATTTACAGTAGGGGGTACATTATCCCTTATAATACATGAGTGATACTCAGAGTTCCCTGTATAACTCAGCCTGCAGCCTTGTGCCTTTATATGGTCACAGAACAACCCCTCAGTGACTTCTAATAACCTTATCATTTACAGTAGGGGGTACATTATCCTGTATATCATTATAATACAGTGAAACCTCAATTTTGCATGTCCTTTTTATGTGTAACTTTTACATCAGTGCATGGTTGCTAGGGGAATTTGAACCCTAACAACCAGACTGCTGAAATTGCAAACTGGAGAGCTGCTGAATAAAAAGCTAAATAAATCAAAAACCACAAATAAAATAAAATGAAAACCAATTGCAAATGGTCTCAGAATATCACTCTCTATATCATACTAAAAGTTAACTCCTAGGTGAACAATCCCTTTGGGGGGGGCCCAGTTGTAAATTTCTGTACCGGGGCCCTTAGGGGTCTAGTTACGCCACTGCTGCCTAGTATGTTTTTCCTTGCAACACTTGCTCACAAACCATCCATTCCCATATGTGTCAGAATGTTGTACTAGGGACCCATCAGAAAAATCCAAAAGTTTTTCTCAATTCACATAGTTTTTTTGCCCTCATTTCATCATTATATAATTCTGTTTACGTATTCTCTTCTGTTATTTTTGCCTTCATCATTTATTCTTGGTCCTTTCATCCCTTTTCCCCTATTTTTGTTTTTATGCTCCATTTTATTGCTCTTACTTCAATTTTCTTTTCTCACATTCTTTAGCTTTGCTTTACCTTAATGTCTTCCCTTTTTCATCTTGAGCAGAGAAAAAGTAGAAAAATGATATAGGGTATAGGCTTCGAAATCTAAAAAATGTCCCACTAACTGATGCTGAGGCCCAATAAGATTTTATTTTATGTTATGTTTCCATTATCCAACTTCAGTGAACGTGTTCCTGACAAACTTTTGATGGCGTTCACATAAACATTCAAATCATTCGAATTTGGGGGAAAAACAGTCAAAATCAGACTCTGTAACGAAATTCAAATCCTAATTTGCATAGTCCAACATGAGAAAAAGTTCAAGCAGTTACATCATGTTTGACCAAAAACAAATTTATCACATATAGTTGTCCAGAGCTGTAACGTCAAAAAAATATATGGATTTTCATTTGGTTTAGCCGATTACAAAGAGAAAGATTCACTAATTTTTTTAATCCAAGTTTTTTCCAACATTCGATCTAGCGAAAAAGTTTTAATATCATATATAACATTTTGAGAAATAGTTTTAATAAACTCAAATGATAAAATAGCTTAATTGTTAAAAACAGAACTCCGATGAACAACAGAAGCTAAAAAATTGGAGTTTTGAAACTCAAACTTCAAAATATTCAAATTCATATTTTTTCAGAATATTCTTGAATCACAGCAAGAATTAAAAATCGAATTTTAATATCTCTGCCCTCTTTAATTCAACCAACAAATGCTTCAAAATGGGACAGCATAATTAGGTGAGCAATTTCTTTTAGCGCTCAGATCTGACCAAATTATTTATTTCCTATGGGCATTAGGAAAAATAATTTTTGGCAAAATGATGATAATTTTCAGTTCAATAAAGCTATAAATAAATGCAACTCAGTAATATTTTCCCATTTTGGATAACATTTCTATTAAATTATAGCTAACTTGTTCACTTTCCTGCAAAATATTTTATTGCATTTAATCAGGCAATTCTGTTTTTCCAAAAACAGAGGAAAGTTGTTTTTTTTTACTGCAAGAGCAGGTTATTAAATTTCAAGCAAAAAGTAATTGATTGCTGCCTTTATAATTACACCATATCCATAATTAGTGGGTTTTCAGTTACTGTAAATATACATGGCAGTTTTGACACTAAATGCTAGACAGGTTAAATGAAGGTCACTTTATTTGTGTGTGTGTTTGTGTATATAATTACATAGGAAAAAACAGCCCTGATTAAATTAATGTAAAATCTGTTATGTAAAAAATTTAATTTTAAACCTCTCAGTGGCTAATTGCTTGCAGGAAGGCTGGTATTTTCATCATGTATTGTGCTGTTTTCTTGGCTGTTCTGGAAATGCTCCTGCTTCGGAATGTATTTTATTTGAACACAGTTTTAGGTGTAATAAAGGGTTTCAATAGAATTTGTTTGGGAATAATATTTTCTATTTGAGGTCATCTTTTTATTTTTTATTTGGTTCAGCTTTGGTACAATACCAGAGTTGCATATATTGTAGTCTCTCACAGCGGCGTAAATAAAGCTCATTGTATCCTACTTTACCATTTGCCTCTCCTGGAATTTAGAAAACTGTAGTTGTACAACAGCAGGAGATCCATAGGTTGGACATGTCTGTCCTATAACTATTTTATGTAAGTGAACTGATTGCTTAATTCCTCTTACAGGCTCCTTTTGTCAAGGGGAATTTTCTGCCCAGATAGACATGGAAGGTGTACGGGGCTCCATTTCAATTAATATTTCCTTACAGACGATAACAGCCAATCTCTCGGGAGTCTGTAAGGATGTAAATGATTCCATACATGAATTTCCAGTCTTCTATGGAGCATCTCAGGATTAGGGATGGGCGAATTTTTTCATCTTGTTTCGCCAAAAAAATGTTGCCCATAGATTTGTATGGCAGTGTGCGTCCAAAAAAAAAAAAAGACGCGCATCAAAAAATTTTGCCGCGCGACAAAATTATTTTGACGCCCATAGACTTTAATGGCCGTCTGAGACATTTCGCCAGCGGCAAATTTTTGGTGAAACAAAACAGGTCAAATTCGCCCATCCCTACTCAGGATCTCTGCCACATCCTTAACATTGGTCCTTCTCAATACCAGCTCAGTCTTCTTAAGAATCTTTCAAAATCAAGCAATGGCCCCTTGGACAGTCAGTGGTAGTGGAGGCATGCGGTCATCTTTCATGCACTAATCTTCATGATACCAGTGGCCCACTTCAGCTCTTGCATGCCACATTCTATTCCTTTGTTGTAGGCCATATATACTTCCTTAAAGTAATGGAAAAAGATCCAATTATTGTTCTGACTGATTTGGCACTGTCACAGGGAATCCCTGAATCTCATGTCTCATTATTCTTTGCAAATAGCTGTGAAACGCGTGTCAACCAATCCTTGGGCAACTTCACAGTGGGCAACCGGACAGGGTCTTGGAGGAAACGCAAAGAACTGATGCCTACCACTGTAATGCCTTTTGTACTTCTTGAATTTCAGAGCAAAATAATTTGTGCCAAACTAAAATCTCTGAGATCAAGGAAAGCATTTGCACATTTCAATATGCATGGTGTCAGTGGGCACTTCATCTTCATGCAGAACTCTCCTTTCCACCCTACTGAGCTAGAACTAAAGCTAGGAAATCTAAAAAGTATTTTTGGGCATTACACCATTCACTCTCTTCCTGTTCTCCCTCGCCGAGAGCCTGGAGAAAATCTCTGTAATCACAACGGGACTGGAGAAATCTGGAATCCCTTAAAAGTTGACAGAAACACTTCTTCTTACCCAAAACAACCAGGCAGTGGACAATAGGAGACCTCAGTGGTTGTCATGGCTCCTTTCAGGGATATGAAAAAATTAGCAATAAATGAATAGACTGGAATCTACCACTGTATGACAATAACAGTGTTGTTGGTCGTTCTGTGGTTCTGTCTAAAACAGATGGCATGGAATGGGTTTGTAGTACCATAAGACAAGAGGGATGTATTGTTGTGGCAACTGCATCATTTCGTAAAGGAGTGGTTGGCAGAGTAGTGTTCCGACAACCTCTCGAAGATTCAGACCATGACCTTTACATTTTGATGGAGCTCTCATCTGTGTCTGGACAAATTAGCAATGGCCATAACTGGCATGTTCATGAATTTTCATTACAACTGGAGTCAGATAGTTATGCCAGTGTAGGAGCACATTTCAACCCTCACAATATGTCAACAGGGGGAAACTACAAATATGAATGCAAATATTTGAATCCCCTGCTCTGGGAACTTGGAGATTATGCTGCTAGACACACATCAATCACCCTAACATGCCCTTACGCAACCAGATATTTGTTCACTGACTCCTACTCATCTCTAACAAGTCCAACTTCCATTTTAGGGAAGGCATTAGTTATTCATGGTCCTGATGGAGCTGCATCGCGTTTAGCCTGTGCAAACATAATACTCCAACAGCCCATAGAAGGCAAAACAGGAACTTGGTTTGGGTCTGGTGATGCCCAGGGAATTCTAACTGCTTCACAGATCTCTGACCTGGATCCCACAGCTATAAACATTACTTTTCATGAACTAAAAAACAGAACTGGTGGCTATCATATACATCAGCTGCCAGTTATAAGTTGTTCTATGGGCCCCTGTTCAAATTCCCTCATTAAAGGTCACTTCAATTCCATTGGGGTAAATGTGTCAACATCCCCACCAGCAGGAAATGGGACTGATGATGAGTATGAGATGGGTGATATAAGTGGCCGACATGGGCTATTGGTGGGTAAAGACCATCTGGTCACACAATTCACAGACATGAATTTCCCTCTTTCAGGGACTCATTAGATCCTGGGACGATCACTAGTCATTCACTACACCAATGGCTCCCGGTAAGTCCAAAATTCAGCCCTTAGTAATATGATTACTTTGACTAAGAAAGTCGGTTAAAATCTGAAATACTCCATAACATTATCTAAAGAAGACTATACCACAAGTAGTAGAAAACTGTACTGTCCTTTCCCATCATCTCAGCCTGATGGAATGTTATGTTACATAATGTACAAATTCACAAAGAAGTACACACACTTTCAGCATCTCAATAAGCAAAAATTCACTCTACTTAACAGTAACTTCACTGGCATTTCATGTTCTTAAACTTGATATATTGTATAATACAAAGAGTAGGTGTGGGTATTTTGGTCAAGAACACCTAGTCTGAGCACAAATCAGAACTGAGGCCACGGTTTTGGTCTTGGTCAAGGTGAAGTGGCAGGTTGAAACCAATTTAGAGCCAAAAGTCAACTTTGAGACAGAAACTGTGCTATACAATGGTAGAGCTATAATTAATAAGTACAAATTAATGGTCTTGATTGAGAAATATAGATGCACATATAGCACAAGAATATCAAAGGCAACCAGTTTGGAATTCTGATTAAATATTTTGTGCAAAATACAGATTTAAAGACACATCAATTTTAGAGATGCACTAAATTATTTTAGGATTCGACTGAATCCTTTGTAAAAAATATTACTGAATACCTAATTTGCAATTGTACATTTGGAAAACAAGAGGGAAAGAGAACCACTAGCATAGCATGTTGTTAGAAAAAATTTGACTTCCTTGTTTGTTTGACAAAAGGTCAAGTGATTTTTTTGGATTCTGATTTCGACCAGGCACTTGGATTCCGCCGAATCCAAATCCTGCTGAAAAAAGCTGGATCTTGGACAAATCCCTAACTGAATCCTTGAGTTGGTGCAACCCTAATTTGTTTTAGGGAGGAACCCACACCACAGACTGAACCTTTACCTGTAAATGGGTTAAACCATCTCACATTATAGAGAGAATTTTATTACGGTAACCCTGAGGCATATTTTTGAAACCACTCCTTAATGTATACCAGCTAATTCGGGAAATTAGTCTTCATACCAGTGGGGTTAGGATAGAACTTTCCTACTCTTCAGGAGGTTAGGATAGAATTTTAAGTTATGTTTCCTGTAGGGGTTTCCAGCCTTTGCTATGGATGTTTAGGTGCTGAGTAATACGTTGGTTTTCTAAACTTGATGGGCAGGTCTCCTATTCCAATTCCCTTTACCTATGTTATCATGTAAAATACAGAATAAAGGGGGATTTAATCAGACTAGAGTGCAGAAGACAACACCAAGCTGGTAGGGAAATATATGGGATCGTATTTCTTATGTAATGTAAAGAACTTGATGTCATAGATACATTTCAGGTGTATTTTGACACCGCTAAGTAGAAAATGGTCCCTTAATCAAAGAACAATGTAGAGCAAGAGGTAATATACGAAGGCGGATTGTGCAAAACTCAAAAGAATAATTTAAAAAGATAATTTTCAACTTTCGATCAGAAACCAGACATTAGACAGTGTAAGAACTTTTCCATAGACCTGTATAAACTTTAGGTCTAATTTTTTATAATAATGTTTATATCTGTTGGAATAAAAAGGTGGGACATGGTGAGAAATCTGAGCCAAGTCTAGATGTACACTAATTTGCTCCATCTCTATAAATACATAAATGGCTACTACATCTTTTCCTTGGCCCCTTAACATTAAAATTTCCTCTGTTTACAACTGATCGATGTGGGTTACAATTTTCTGCAGTTGATGATCAAGTTTAAGACAGAGCTAGAAAGTTAAATAAGCGTGAGATACCTATTAGTTGGTGATCGAATCTGTCCCATTTTGCTTCACAAAAAAGTTAGTGAAACGGTGAAAAATTTCGCGTTGAAGTCAATGGGCGACAAAATAATTTTGATGCGTGACAATTTTTTATTTGTGGCGTATTTTTGCCACAGTTTTGCAAATTTATTTGCGGGCTGCAAATATGGAAATATGCCTGGCGAATTTATTTGCCCATCACTACTATTAGCCACATAGTTAGGGGCACATTTACAAAGGGTCAATTTTTGAGGGTTAATTAACCCGTCGAAGTAAAATCCTTCGACTTTGAATATCAAGGGTCGAAGGATTTACTGCATTTCCTACGATCGATCGATCGAAGGAAAAATTGTTCGATTCGAAGGATTTAATCGTTCGATCGAACGTTTTTTTCTTCGATCGAACGATCGTAGGAAATGCAGTAAATCCTTCGACTTCGATATTCAAAGTCGAAGGATTTTACTTCGACGGTTAAATCCATCGATCGAACGATTTTCCTTCGATCAGAAAATTGTGAGGAAGTACTTGGTTGAAGTTTTTTTTAAAGAGACAGTACTTAGACTATCGAATAGTCGAACGATTTTTAGTTCGAATCGTTCGATTCAAAGTCATAGTCGAAGGTCGAAGTAGCCAATTCGATGGTCGAAGTAGCCAAAAATATCATTTGAAATTCAAAGTTTTTTTTCTTCTATTTCTTCACTCGAGCTAAATAAATGTGCCCCTTAGAGTTACTAGCAACCCATCCCATATTTGTTTTTAAACAACAGACCAGAAAGTGGAACCTTGTGATTGGCTGCTATGGGTTATAAGACTTGCAATATTAACAATATCAGTTTCTCAGTAGATATTGCACCATCTGTGGTAATCACAGAATGACAGGGTACTTACTGGTGAATTTGTTTCCTTTAAACTCTGTACAATGTTTTTTTTTAATCTAGAAATTGCCATAGGGCTGTCTACATTTAAATGGAATCTTGTATATGTGCAGGGTGTGGTAAAATGTCATATTTCGTATTTAATATAAAGGACATATAAAAAGTAGAATTTAGAATTATGCACTGGTTATAGTAAATAATACACCACATTAAAGTAGGCTGTGAAACTCCCTACTGACTGCATAAGAGCAGGAGGTACTTGTGGAACATTGATGGTAAAAAAAGAGTCTATGATACAAAACAAGTCATTCTTGTCTGTCGGCAAATTACGATTACTGAGGTTAACCCAGCTCTTACCTGTAAACAAAGACTAGTGAAAATTCTTCTTTTACAAAGTTATTCTTGATTTGGTTTAACCATCATCAACTGCGTCTATGTTTTATCAGTGGAATGACACCAAAGACCATTCTGACAATTCTGACCACCAAGTAGTCACGGAAGAAGCATCTTCTGGTTAAGAAAAAAATTAGAAACCTTTTTCTTCCCTAAGCAGAAGAACATCAGAGCAGCCTCTTTCTTTCTCCTGACAACTTCCTTGACTACTTGGTGGTCAGACTGGTGGGAAACTGACCAGCAGGTGGCGCTGTTGGAACAAAATTCATTCATATTAACAGTACATGTATCCCTTAATATCTTGGAATTAAAACAAAATAAATAATGAATGTGCATTGCAATAGTGCTTAGAATAGTCCCTTCATCAATTTTACATTCACTTATTTTAACAGTTTATCCTTTAAGAACAAGTGCAACAAAACTTTTTCTGTCCGAGTATGACAAGTCATGGAGGGGTTCTGTCCCATATAAAGGCACAAGGCTGCAGGCTGAGTTATACAGGGAACTCTGAGTATCACTCATGTATTATAAGGATAATGTACCCCCTACTGTAAATGATAAGGATATTAGAAGTCACTGAGGGGTTGTTCTGTGACCATATAAAGGCACAAGGCACAAGGCTGAGTTATACAGGGAACTCTGAGTATCACTCATGTATTATAAGGGATAATGTACCCCCTACTGTAAATGATAAGGATATTAGAAGTCACTGAGGGGTTGTTCTGTGACCATATAAAGACACAAGGCTGCAGGCTGAGTTATACAGGGAACTCTGAGCATCACTCATGTATTATAAGGGATAATGTACCCCCTACTGTAAATGATAAGGATATTAGAAGTTACTGAGGGGTTGTTCTGTGACCATATAAAGGCACAAGGCACAAGGCTGAGTTATACAGGGAACTCTGAGTATCACTCATGTATTATAAGGGATAATGTACCCCCTACTGTAAATGATAAGGATATTAGAAGTCACTGAGGGGTTGTTCTGTGACCATATAAAGGCACAAGGCACAAGGCTGAGTTATACAGGGAACTCTGAGTATCACTCATGTATTATAAGGGATAATGTACCCCCTACTGTAAATGATAAGGATATTAGAAGTCACTGAGGGGTTGTTCTGTGACCATATAAAGACACAAGGCTGCAGGCTGAGTTATACAGGGAACTCTGAGCATCACTCATGTATTATAAGGGATAATGTACCCCCTACTGTAAATGATAAGGATATTAGAAGTTACTGAGGGGTTGTTCTGTGACCATATAAAGACACAAGGCACAAGGCTGAGTTATACAGGGAACTCTGAGTATCACTCATGTATTATAAGGGATAATGTACCCCCTACTGTAAATGATAAGGATATTAGAAGTCACTGAGGGGTTGTTCTGTGACCATATAAAGGCACAAGGCACAAGGCTGAGTTATACAGGGAACTCTGAGTATCACTCATGTATTATAAGGAATAGGGATGTAGCGAACTGCCGATTTGGTGTTCGCGAACGCCGTTCGCGAACACCGGCAAAAAATGCGAACGTTCGCGAACAGTTTGCGAACTTCGAACACCCGCTAAAATCGTTCGAATCGAACGATTGAAGGATTTTAATCGTTCGATCAAACGATTTTCATTCGAATCAAACGATCGAAGCATTCGATCGAATGCTTTTCATTCATTCGAATGCTTACAATCGTTCGAACGAATGGAAATCGTTCGATTTTTAGCGGTCGAAGGAATTCGAATGGTCGAATGGTCGAACGATTTGTATTCGAATCGAACGCGAACTCAAAATGCGAACGTCGCTCGACGTTCGCGAACACTCGGCGGACGTGAACGGTCGAAGTTCGCGCGAACAAGTTCGCCGGCGAACAGTTCGCTACATCCCTACTAAGGAATATAACATATGATTGGTGGTCTCATCGATGCATTGCAAATGTACAGATAAGATCTTTCCCAATGGTTTATACCAAGTTTCCTTTAAGGGTTTCTCATAAGGGCAACTGCTGTGAGTTTCAAAGTATAGTAGTTGTATGTAGTGATAGGCCAATCTGACCCGTTTTGTGAAACACTGAAAAATTAGCCAAATGCTTTGAAATGTATGCCAATTTTTTGAGGTACTTTTCTTTCTTTTCTTACATTGAATTTTTTGACATGCAACCAGTTTTTTTCACCCGTTGTAGTCTATGGGTGTCTTTTTCATGCTGAAACCTGGCAAAAAATGTCATGCATCACTAGGTATGGGTGTGTGACACTTATTCAGCTGGATCTACTTAATCTGATGGGGCCCCTTAGAACAGGGGTGCCCAAAAGGTAGATGGGGATCTATCAGTAGACCTTTAGATGGTGATTGGTAAATCTCAAGACACTGTCAAAAAACAGTTTCACTAAATTATCCTCCTGTTTAATGCTTTTCATTCAGATACTTATTACCATATATACTCGAGTATAAGCCGTCCCGAGTATAAGCCGAGGTACCTAATTTTACCTCCAAAAACTGGGAAAGCTTATGGAATCGAGTATAAGCCTAGGGTGAGAAATGCAGCAGCTTCTGGTAAGTTTCAATCAAAAAATTTAGGGTTTCTGCTCCCATTGGAGGTGCCGGCGTCTCGTTTTTGGATGCCGGCGACCATTCTTGGACGCCGGTGAATATTCTTGGAGACTATTCTTGGAATCCAGCGACTATTCTTAGGCGCCGGCGACTATTCTTAGATGCCGGCAAACATTTTTGCGATTGACCCAAGTATAAGCCGAGGTAGAGTTTTTCAGCATATTTTGGTGGCTGAAAAACTCGGCTTATACTCGAGTATATACGGTATGTTAAGGTTATATAAGAAATCGTTGTTTGTTAAATATAGCAATATACATGTTCTCATAAATAAATATAATATTTACTGTAAGTAATATTTTTCCTGGAACAGAATGTTAATGCTTTTATAGATGTAGATCCTAATGGGACAACATCACTAAAAGTAGACCTCGCATTAGTAAAGTATGGGCACTACTGCCTTAGAAGAAGAACTTATTGGGCCCTATGATGGAGCTTAGGGAGACTGTAATATACAGCTCTGTTCACAACAATCTGGAAAAAACAACACAGAAATGAGAATATTTGCTATGCTTTCTGCCAAGACTCCTTGAGATGTGGAACATCTAAAAATCTTAGTATTAGGACAAACCCTAAAAGTAAAGTAAAATGAAAGCTAATAACTAAATTGGGTAAGTTTATGTCATAATAGTAACAAACAAGATGAGCAAAGCCAACAAAATGATAGTACAAGGTTTAATAGATGGTTATAAAGATTTCAGTGACCTTATCTGACATATGAAAGTGCAAAACATAATGAACTGTATAACATTCTCCTGCACAGTGTTGTGTTGTTTTAGATATAGGTCTGTGTCTCAAGTACAAGTATGTTGTTTAGATGGCTAAACCAGGGGAGAACATGAATTATAATGTGTTTTGAATCATATGAAATAATCATTTAAAGTAGAACTAAATTCTAAAAATTAATAGGGCAAGAAATGCCAACAATGATTAAGGCCTTCAAAATTGTCAAAAAAAAATTCCATCTTGAGATTTTGTTAGAAGTGTCTGTGACACTCACATGCTCAGTGAGCTCTGATTGGCTGTTGAGAAGCTAAGTTTAAGGCTCGTCACTAATTATCCAGCAGAAAATGAGCTTCCCTGGCTGTAATATAAGCTGATGCTACAGGTTTGCTGATTATTAAATTCTGATGCTAATTGCACTGGTTTCTGTGCTGCCATGTAGTAATTATGTGTATTAATTACTAATCAGCCTTATATTGTGACATTTCTATTCTATGTGTACTGTATATTGTGAGTGGGTCCCTAAGCTCTGTAAGTGACAGCAGCACAGAGCATGTGCAGTGAATCAGCAGAAAAGAAGATGGGGAGCTACTGGGGCATCTTTGGAGACACAGATCTTTACTGCTAAAGGACTGTGGTTGCCTTTGACTGGTACAGAAGCACAAAACACAATGTACAACATTTCTAGCTACTTCTTTGGTTAAGCTTTCGTTTTCCTTTAAGATATAAATCATCTTCATAACTGTGGGGTAGTACAATTCTTTGATTGTATTACACCATCAGGGGAGGTGGGTAGTTTTTTTGTTTGAGGAGGCTACCAATAGGTAGTTTTTTACTGTATATGTAAATATATATGTGTGTGTGTGTATAGCATGTTTTTAACTCTACATTATTTTCCACCTATGAGCACTGTTATAAATAGCATCTTCAGCCTATCAGAGCCATTCATCAACACCAGCTTGCAGGTTAAATGCACAGCCATGTCATGTTATTCTGAACAGGCAACACAAGCCTAAGCTATTTTTCAGGAGGAGGATGGTAACCATGCCTAATATGTAAAATGAAGGGATCTCTTGCATTCGCACCAGGCAGTGTTGGAATTAGCTGGCAGGCAAAAACCTGATGGCCCTGCCAGACCCAACTGGAAACTGCTGGTGCTGCCCCCAATCCCTCACCATAAAAAAGGTACATGCAGGGGTACTTTTCAGGTATCACATCTAGAGATGCTTATGACTTGGGTGGTGGCCCCTAAGGGTGTGTTTGGGCCCTTGAGGTAGCAGTCCTGACCAATGCTGCCCCCCCAGGAAAAAGAGGTGCATATAGATCCAAGGCTGTAAGGCTCTGGAGGATCCCTCATAATATTAAATTAGCAAATGTAAAGCCTAGACAAGGAGCCCTATTATAAAATAATCTGAACTAGGCTCCATCTTGCTGTATAAAGGGTCCAGGCTGCAATCTTTGCCCTACTTGAATAAACTAAAAGTGACATCTGTAAGCCAAAAAGCTAAAAGGAAAACTACAGATAGTTTATATCAAATTAAGTGGCATATTAAAGAATCTTATCAAGCTGAAATGTATATTTAAGCAAATATTGCCCTTTTACATGCCTTGAACCACCATTTCGTGATGGTCCAGAAATACTGCAGCTCAACAGAACTCAACAGGCAGAACTCTGTCTGTTAATTGGCTCATGTGACCTTACATGTGGTTTGTATGTGTGCACCGTGAATGGTATGATCTGAGGGGACGACCTTTATTTTTTAAAATGGCAATTTTCTATTTATGATTACCCAATGGCACATACTACTAGAAAAGTATATTATTATGAAAATGGTTTATTTACATGAAGCAGGGTTTTATATATGAGCTGTATTATGCAATATCTTTTTATAGAGACCTACATTGTTTGAGGGGTATAGTTTTCCTTTAACACTGGATCCATACAAGTTGTGTAGTCATTAGGTTTTAGAATGAAGACCTATATGAAGGACACTACTTTTGGAATGAAAGGTGCACATACTATAGTTCTCTTCAACCCTCGTAGCATGAGCTGCCCGTCTGTACAATAAATAAATGAAGTAGACTCATAAGGGATAAATACAGCTTGAGACAAGTTGCTGCTGAGAATTATTGGCAAGAAACCAATGAAGAAAAACCGGTTAGAAATTTGCTGAGTAAGGAACGAGCTCATTAGAATTTATTTTATGGGCATGACAATGTACACTGTCTTCAGGTGGAGTGAGAGGCTTCTATTAATAGTACGGCACATTACAAAGAATACATAGGATCTCCATAAGAATGAGGTATACACATGTGAAATTTTGTAGGATTTGGTACGCAAGTTTTTTTTATGGACGTTTATACAGTGGCTTAAAGTGCATTTAAGGAAAGTTAAAGTTCAACAAAAAATAAAAGCTGCTACATATCTATTGAACCTCTGTAACAGCCCAAGGCAACCACAGCCCTGTTGCTCCAAAGATGCCCCAGTAGCTCCCAATCTTCTTTTCTGTTGATTTCCAGTATACGGGCAGCAGTCAGTCATCTGAGCTTAGAGAGCCAATCACAATATACAACATTTTATATACGATATAAGGGCTGACTAGTCAATTAATTTAGAGTCACATCAGGAGAATGTTTCATGTCACCCCTACTAAAGTTTATTAGCAATACATTGCACCCTCAGTCCCAACACTGATCTGCGTCCTCTCCATTTCAGCTCTTTACCATGTCATGTACATATTTCACATTATGTCATCTTTATTCTCTGTCACATCTATTGTTCCCAATAGTGATGGGCGAATTTATTCGCCAGGCGAAACGGCGCAAATTCACCCATCACTTGGGTGAATTTGGGACCTATAGGATATCCTATCCCTATAGAGTTAATCCCCAACCTTTTGTATGTAGTTCTCTTTTCCCTTGTTATTGGGCCAAGCCCTTGTAACTGGTAAAGTGTAACACCCACACCTATTGGGCAAAGAGTGTAATGACACTCCCCTGCCACACTGCTATATAGTGCTGTGCAGGGAGTGTCCTCTTCCTCTTTGGCTCCTGGTGCTGCTGCTAGGTGAATCTCCACTGAGCCTGGGATCACCATAGGCCCCAGTAAGCATTTACCCCAGAGGGACCTGACACCTTTGGTGCTAAGTCGGGGACCAGGTAACCCCGTGAACGAGGACCAGCTAAAATAGTAAGATATTGTTATAGTTCTCTCTAGGAGAGAAAGACAGAGAGGAGTAGCAGAAAGAGCAGCTGTCGCTCCAACGAGGATTGTAGTAGGGAGTAGCTTCCCACAAGGCCTGTTTGCCTTTAGAGCAGGGAACTCAGTTGATAGGCATCTAGGTGAGCAAAGGACTACCTGTACCCTACCTGATAGATCCCGATCCCCTCACTGGCAACGTCGGTTGAACTGGGAATTGATGTACACCTATCTGCAATATCTTTTGGGAGTCGCACCTGTTTGACTGTGAACCTTGTACTGTCCAAAGTGATTCCACCTGCTGTGTCCTCAGTATATTTGTAAGTAAACCTGTGGTCATTTGCCTCTGGCATAATAAATCTGTTGCTCCTGTTGTACCTTTTTAAAGAACCTCCTGACGTCCATTATTCTATTTGCACTTAAATGCCTGTGAGTTGTAGTTCAACTACAGTTTAAAGGGGAAGCTTCCATTTGGCGAAGGCTCTGCCCTGGGTGAAGATTCACATTGTAACCCATGCTCACTACCTAGCTGGTCACCCTTAACTTCTAATTGGCAGATTAGGCCAAGAAAGCGTTACATTTTGGCGCCCAACGTGGGGCTCGACCCTAAATCCAGGCTATTTTTGTATTTTTGTGATTTAGTGTTTTTGTGCACTGTCGCTTTAAATTTTCGTGACAGGCGGCGGACCTGATTGGCAAAAGGCTGCCTGCACGTCTTTTTCTACTAAATTTGCTAGGTTTTTCCCCTAGTATCTCAGGGCCGTGGGTTCGGGCTTGGAGGTTCTATTCCCGATACACGAGCCTGCGCCATAGCTCAAGTCTCGCGAGCGCGAGATTTCGCTGGCGCCAATCTTTTTCCCGCGCAGTAACTGTTGGCGCGCTTTGGGATTAAGGCGGTCCCTGACGTCACGTCCCGCCGCCATTTTGTGAAGAGACTTTGCAGAGAGAGGACGTGTGCATCACTACTCTACCTGTGTGTGCCTGTGGACTTCCGGCGGCTGCTTAGAAAGTGTCACTGCACTACTTACTCTTCACCCCAAGCGGTATCTGCTTGCTACCATTTTCTTTTTCAGCAAAACCGGAGGATTTCTACATCGCTCCTGTTCAAGGTGCTGCACCATCACGGACCACGGCTGTGGCCCATCCTCGTGCGGGCCTTCCGGACTTCACTACTGATTACCCTGCGGCTGCGGGTATAGTGGAGGACTTACTACCTACATTCTTCATACGGTAAAACCTTTTCCCCATTATTATGGCTGACCATTCTTGGGAAGGTTGGGCGGATGCGGAAGAAAACCTAACTGGGGCTCCGCTGTTCTCGGATGAGGACATAGAAGATGTAGACTTTGGCCTTAGATATATTTGGGCCGGGACATATGGAGAAAAACTAAATGTCCACTATAACCGGATAGTTGTTCCCTATTGCGGGCACTGTACCCGTGAACTATCCACAGAGACCTGCAACTTTCACTCAGCGTGTCCCTATTGGTTTCACGAGTGCTGGTTAGGTCCCTATGTACTTTATGCTGATCCTAAAAAGGGCATAAAGACAAAATCCATCGCTACAGACACGGATGGACTGTCTTCAGTGTCAGGAGACTCTGCTCCTGCACCTGTTCCCGCATATCCTCATCACCTCTCCTCAGTGCGGCCACCCACCAGCCAAAGTCTGCCCACTCCTATAAAAGCTTTGTGTATTTCACAGTCACAGGGAGTAGGTGCTAGTGGGGATGCAGCCACAAAGAGTGAGGATCCACGTGTTCCACCCAGAGGGAGGGGGAGTACTATGCGCAGGAACCCTGATGTTGTACCTAGGCCTATCACTCCTAGGCCGGCCACACCCAAGCCTGCCACGCCTAGGCCTGCTACTCCAAAGCCAACCACTGCACCTAAAGATGAGGCTTCATCCACAGTGGTTCCATCAGAGCTTCCAAAATCTCAGCAGCCTGTTGCCTGCTTGTCAAAACCCTTGCTTTCTCCAGAGGCACAAGGTTTCTGGGTCTCTCAGGGAAGGGCCGACCCTAAGAAGGCACGCACAGTGTCTAGGGTGCAACGCATCATCAATGCCCGTGTTCGTGACCGTTGGGGTTATCCAATGCCCTATGCACCTGAGTGGGTTTATGACGAAGTAGAGAAGAATTTGGAAGAATGGCTTTATGGAGAACTTTTAAAGAAAACAGATGTGGGACCCAAGGGATTGTTTCAAAGCGATCCACAGAAGCGGCAGCGTGACATGGTCTTCCTCTGTGACACCCTCAGCGAATGGTGGTATGGGCGTACCATCTTAAAGCACCATGTTAAAAGTTGTGGGAAGTTTCAAGAGGACCGCTTCTTCAGCTTGTCAACCACTCTGCCTAATGGAGGGAAGGTAGAAAAACCTCACCCTTCCTACTATCTATCATACGAACACACCCTGGAGAAGTATGGGGTGAATGTTTGAGCTGTCCACAGTGGTTCCGGCTGGACCCTGTGTGTTGTAAATTTTCAGTATGCCTCTAAGAGTGAGAATTCCTCTTAGAGATGATTTGTTTACACTTGAGGACGTCGTTTGATTGCCCCAAGTTTTGGGCCTTCTTCATTGTTCTTCAAGATTGATGCCCCAAGTTTTGGGCCTTCTTCATTGTTTTGTTCACTCATTGTTCCATTTCTGGACTTCTGAACATTGTCTGGAACTTGTAAATAGTTGGGTTCATGAGACAAAGACTGCTGAGCCCCCACCAAAAACTCTTCTACCTCTAACTACTCGCTGAGTAGCACCTTTATTCTTTCCCTTACTACTCCCCAAGTGGCTCTCAGTGACTTTGTACACTTGGGTAGGGGGGGGTGTGATATGCAATAAAGTTTTGGTTATGGTGGGGTCATGTAACTCAACTACACTGAAAATGAGTGTTCATGTGTGAAAAGAAATCTATGCTATTTTTTCTTTTCAGCCAAGCCTGTGCCTGGACCTCCTGATACACTATGGATGGTTCAAGTGTCGTAAGTTAAGTGCCTGAGTGTTCCTATAAGGACCTCATGAATGTAATAAAGTTATGCAACTGATGTTATTTGCACTGAAACTTATCCAATACAGTATTGGACTTTTGCTCTTTACTGTTCTTTTCTCCACAGTACCCATTGTTACCAGGTATTCCTCAGGAGAGGATACCAGAAGAGTGATGTTCAATGGTATTGTTGGTTTGCACTTATATATTCACTTTGTTACTATTGTGTCTATATCATTTCACCATTGTCGGGACGAAATGGATTTTTCCCCCGGGTGTATGTAGGGACCTATAGGATATCCTATCCCTATAGAGTTAATCCCCTACCTTTTGTATGTAGTTCTCTTTTCCCTTGTTATTGGGCCAAGCCCTTGTAACTGGTAAAGTGTAACACCCACACCTATTGGGCAAAGAGTGTAATGACACTCCCCTGCCACACTGCTATATAGTGCTGTGCAGGGAGTGTCCTCTTCCTCTTTGGCTCCTGGTGCTGCTGCTAGGTGAATCTCCACTGAGCCTGGGATCACCATAGGCCCCAGTAAGCATTTACCCCAGAGGGACCTGACACCTTTGGTGCTAAGTCGGGGACCAGGTAACCCCGTGAACGAGGACCAGCTAAAATAGTAAGATATTGTTATAGTTCTCTCTAGGAGAGAAAGACAGAGAGGAGTAGCAGAAAGAGCAGCTGTCGCTCCAACGAGGATTGTAGTAGGGAGTAGCTTCCCACAAGGCCTGTTTGCCTTTAGAGCAGGGAACTCAGTTGATAGGCATCTAGGTGAGCAAAGGACTACCTGTACCCTACCTGATAGATCCCGATCCCCTCACTGGCAACGTCGGTTGAACTGGGAATTGATGTACACCTATCTGCAATATCTTTTGGGAGTCACACCTGTTTGACTGTGAACCTTGTACTGTCTAAAGTGATTCCACCTGCTGTATCCTCAGTATATTTGTAAGTAAACCTGTGGTCATTTGCCTCTGGCATAATAAATCTGTTGCTCCTGTTGTACCTTTTTAAAGAACCTCCTGGCGTCCATTATTCTATTTGCACTTAAATGCATGTGAGTTGTAGTTCAGCTACAGTTTAAAGGGGAAGCTTCCATTTGGCGAAGGCTCTGCCCTGGGTGAAGATTCGCATTGTAACCCATGCTCACTACCTAGCTGGTCACCCTTAACTTCTAATTGGCAGATTAGGCCAAGAAAGCGTTACACTAGTTTCCAATGGTGTCTGGGAAACTGGGAACATCTGCATCTGTCATCCCAGGCTTCTGTCTTACTGTATAACTGCTCCTTAATTTACAATGTCCTTATTTTTATCATCCATCCATCCATCTATCTGTCTGTCTGCATGTCTGTATATCATCTATCCATCCATCCATCCATCTTTCTATCTATCATCTATCTATCTTTCTGTCAATCTATTTTTTTAGCTTTTTCAGCTTGCTGGGTAATGTTGCAAATGTAGCTTTCTGTACTCCTTGAGCTCAACATTACATGAAATGATGAGGATAAAAAACACTACAGCATATGTATAAATACTACTACATATTTCTTTTGTGAAATTTGTATTATTGTTTTTCCCCCAGAATGCAGTGTGCAAATTTTCTTCCAGACTTAAAATTAGGTGGAGATTACGTTCGTGCTCATGCCAATTTTAATGGCACCATAAGTGGAAGCATCTCCTTGGTAAGTAAACAAACTATTGCATTATCCATGGATCTACTCTTCTACTGATTTTAGTATGAAATCCCTTCATGTGCTACTTCTGAGGTCTAATTCACACTCCAGCAGATTCCCAGACTGTATGGTAGATTTAATCTTGTGTCCAAGATCCAAGATTTTCATATTTTTTGCTTTAGAAAGTCCTTGACCATTAAAGGGTTGACTAAAGTTGACATTTGTTGACTGCTGTCTGCCACTAAACCTGCTATTTATTCTGCTTCTGTCTACTAATATATTCCTATATTCTTCTTAATAGAATATTCTGTACCAGTAATATATTCACACGTTACATCTGCTGCATTTCCCTAGTTCAGATTGTTAGTCCTTTGTTGGAGACTAATGATATTACAAGTATCAAGGAAACAAATATAGATATCTCTGCTTTCAATAAACCAACTAGATATCCAGTGGGCAGATTTGTACTGTGTAAGGAAAAGGAGAATGGCTTGCCATGTCTCACATAGAGTAGATAAATATGTATTTGCTAAATGTACAGCAGCAAAAAAAAAGATATTAAGGAGGTTTATCAGCCTTCTACCCCCTCAACGAGTACGCTGGCAAAGTTTGTTCAGAAATGGTGATGAGAACTATGACAGACAAGGAACTTTAAAGCCATGGTGCACTTAAGTAAACCAAGTTGGCAAAGCAGTGAATGCCCAGGTATAGTTGCTTTAATTGTAGACAGTTATATCAAGAAATGATATACATACAAAGAAACAGCCAATACATGATCACTTCTGAACTGAGCTAAGGTGACCTCCAGTGTCTTTTTGCCAGCACTTCTTTCCATAACAGTGAACTCTAAAATCTTGAGGGTTTTAATCTCTCTCTAACCCTATTGCAGACACAGGTGATTTATCAGATGGAGGGTCCAGCGATACCATCATTTTTGTGGATCTCCTTTCTACTCTAGAAAATGCCTACAAGGTACAGTAAGGTAGTAGGGATGCTCTTCTCTGACAATACAAGGGTGTCTTCTTCAGTTTAAAACAAAGATGCCTTAAGAGGAAAAACAAAGCAGAGATTCTGTTGGGGAAGCATTTGGAGGAGATAAGTCATCCACAGAAGAGGAGATTTATCCCAGGAGACAAATCTTCTCATGTGTTATTGCCCCTATTCTGCAATGTCTAAACCATGACACTATAAGGGGGCAAATACTAATAGATGTAAAGTTGTCCCAAGTTTTATAAGCCCTAAGAACCAATTAGCATTTGCTAGTTAATTAGTCATAAGTTCCTGCACACAACATCCTTAAACTCATAAAAGCAACACTAACTAGAAGTTGGAAGTGAGATGAGACTGCTGGTTGCTATAATTTTACCCAAACCTTAATGATTAAGCATTGGCCCCAAAAATGAAAGTGGTGTTGTCTTCTTCATAGAGCACCAACCTTCAGTGGTACCTTCCGAGAGAGGCCGCAGGAATGGAGTTCTACAACCCATATGAAATTCCAGAACAGGTGAATTATACACAGGTAAGTAATACAATGTATAAAACGGTTACATATATATATATATATATATATATATATATATATATATATATATTTGTCTGTCCCCACTATTTACAGTTTGTCATTCTAGTGACAAAAGTGCAACTGAATGCAAACACAGAACTGTTAGTTGGTCCTGGGCACCAAAACTCTACCTTGAAAAACAGCGAATTGATATCTACATTACACACACTGATAGACTTTGGCATGGAAAGGGCTAAATGCTTAAAATACTAGGGATGATTACTATTTTGTCCAGTACATATTTAACAAAGAGGTTTCTGGTTCTGATAACAAATGAAAGCAAGGATAGATGGTATCAATTCATGAAGGGCAAGGTATATAGGTATCAATAATCATGAGTCTCTTACTGATTTACTATATCTATAAATCATAGGCATTTAAGCTTGTATGCAGCTGATGTATATGTAGTTTCTTGCAGAAGTATTGGGAGAAGGGTCTGCAGGCTCACATTTGGCACCCGTGGTTTTAGCCAACTAGAGTAGATTTGTAAAATAAATAATAGAACTTAAGGTCCTTCCTTTGTACATCAAATATTACTGATTAATACACCACATGTGTCTGCCCACAGTGTACCAAGATCTCTCATGGTGCTCTAAGGGATTAAACTTAGTCTACCCCAAGTACTACACAAAGTTCAGTACCTACAATCTGTAGAGTGTCACCTGGAGAAATACCACACACTAAATCTCCTTGGTGGACCTTAAAGCAACTCTAACTAGATCACTTTCTAACTACCATTACTAGAATGTTCTATAACAGGAGCTACCTGCCAATATCTTCATTTCATTCATGGGGCCCTTGACTTTATCTCCTTCCCACCTCCGGCAGCATTCACTCCCTCTATAGTGTGGTGTCCAAAGAGGACCGTGTGCTCACGTCACTTTTATAGACGGGAGCACAGTGTACCAAGATCTCTCAGGGTACTCTAAGGGATTAAACTTAGTCTACCCCAAGTACTACACAAAGTTCAGTACCTACAATCTGTAGAGTGTCTCCTGGAGAAATACCACACACTAAATCTTCTTGGTGGACCTTAAAGCAACTCTAAATAGATCACTTTCTAAATGTCATTACTAGAATGTTCTATAACTGGAGCTGAAGATAGAGAAGCAGGGCTGACCGGCACTCAAACGGATCCACAAGACCAAAGATGCTCAGTTAAAAGATACATTTATTGGTAGAAAAATTAAAAATAAAGCTTCATCTCCATCCACCCTAGCTACCTGCCACTATCTTCATCTCATTCATGGGGCCCTTGACTTTATCTCCTTCCCACCTCCAGCAGCATTCACTCCCTCTATAGTGTGGTGTCCAAAGAGGACCGTGTGCTCCCGTCACTTTTATAGACTCAAGATGGGCCATCTTAGCAGGGATGGTTTACTCTTACATCCATTATATACCCACTTGCTGATAGCTTAATATCAATTATATAGGGCAGAACACTGAGGAGGCTTGTGTTACACCTACAAAACACTGTAATGAATAATTGCTTAGAATTACACTTTTGTACTATGCAAAAACATCTTTTGATTGAATTATCCCATAAAATTCCATCTTGTGTTTTTAATCACTTTGTTTTACAGGGTGAAAAGATGTGCAGCTCACTGAACCCCCTTCACTGTAAGGTTGGAGACCTAACTAGCAAACATGGATTCATTAGTGCTGGGAACAGAAATCTGCTCACTGACATCAACCTTCCGCTAACCGGCAACTTCACAGGTAATAGCACACATAGACTGAACAATGACCAGTGGTCACTGACCACTGGACCACTGAAACACAGGTCAACATAATTGTGCTTTTGGATATGATATGTTTCCCAGAGGGAATGAGTTCCTTCATTAAACCACTGACAGAAATGCATTGTAAAGTAAATTGTTACACTGAGTAGGATGGAACACTATTAGTAGTACTGAACCTTGAGCAGTGTAGAAGCTCACAGTCTACTGCAGACGATGAAGATTAAGATGGGGGAAGGACCAGTCCATGTTAGGGCTATGGTTCAAAGGATAAGATGCTTCAATTAAACAGCTGTAACTAGTTAAGTAGCCTTAACTACAATGAGGATGGACTTCGGACTTTGTCATTTGACTTAAAACCCTACCACGAATAATAATGTTTAAATCAACAGCAGATTTCTCAATTTTGTGACTCAGCATTGCGCACTTCTGTTCCATAAAAGGAAAAGAGTAAATTGCACCAACATTCCAACACATCAAGCCTTCAACATACTTCAGTGCCTAGGGTTAAGGAGTTTGGTGTGAAACAGTCTGCTAAAGCAAGTAAACAGTTATTTGTCGGCAGATATAGTTTTGAACATACAGTAGTCACACTGAGCAGAAAATAGTGTTATTGTTGCATCACTTCCCTATGCCCACCTTTTTGCGTTTTTTGTTTAGCCAGGTCCACTGTGTTATTGACTTCACTGATAATCCCACTGAACCAAAGATTACTGGACCAGGTGAACTGGATTAAATGTGATTGCACTGATTGGACCAGTACAAAACTTGGAAAAGCTGGGTAATCTGTAGGTTTACATGGCCACACAGACCAATTGGATTGTGGGAGGCATCAATTATCAGTCTCGGTCCAATTGGAATGCTGACCCTGTAAGATGTTCTCTATTTGTGTTTCAGTTATTGGAAAATCCCTAATGCTAAAGACAGACGCCCTGGAACCTGTATCTGCACAAATTCTTCCTGATGTTCCTGTTTTTCCACTTTACTTTCCAACTGTAACTCCATTTAACAGGTGAGCTATTAATGCTAATGTAAAATGTCCCCTTGTACCCCGAGGATGGTGTGCACAGTGTACTGGTAATGTTTTAGAAGCAGTGATGGTTAGATTAAAGACATGAGGGCTAATTTCATAGAGCAAGAGCTGATGTACTTGCAAGAGCCAGTGAAAAAGCTTTAAATTGGAGCTAAAATGGTAACATTTATGCTATGCGCAAAGGTTCCTATTTCAAAAAGCAGTTATTTGCAACTTGGTGCACCAAGAAAAAAACTTAACACAGCTTGGGCACAATGAGCAAAAAGTGGAGTTCATATTGATGAATCATGAAAATTATGGTGGACACTACTTATTACTGTGGTTACCAGAATTCTATAATAAAAGAAAGCACCGGCTTTCTTTTATTATAGAATTCTGGTAACCACAGTAATACAGTGCCTAAACAGAGGGATGAGATTACAAGAATAACTAATAAAAACTGGCTTTTTTGATTTTAATTTTACAACATGTAGTTGTCTCTTTTTACAGAACAGCTTTCTGCAAGGCAGTGTCCACTGCTTTAAAAGTTCCCAGCTTGAAAGTAATTCCAATATCGAGAGGCCAAGGCAAAAATGAGACATGCTATCAGATCACCTTCTTCATCATTGGTAATGTCACAATTGGTAGCAACGAGTTGCTTGGCCAAGCACATCACTGACTAGATGGATGGTTGTACTTTGGCTTTCTTTAGATGATGAGGCAACTATGAAATTTAGAGAAATGTGTCCTACTTTCTACTGCATTTTACCCTCTCTTCCTTCTGATGACTCTTCATCTTCTCCTTTTCACATTACCCTAGGATTTAATAACAAAGAATCTACAGGCTTGTTTTCTACTTCATCATCATGTCAGCCAGGTAATTACCTTATACATAGACAGTGAAAGGACTCCATAGACTTCATATTACTGAAGTGATGGTTAAGCATTATTATAAGTTTGTGGAGTCTATGAGCTTTGAACCCCCTACAGAAAATGTAAGTGAAGCATCTGACACACACAGCCATACCCTGACATGAAAGTGAAACTATCTTCGAATAGATCTAAAAACATATCTAAAAAACAAACTTTATAAAATAAATAAATGTTGGAAAGAAATTCATATAGAGCAGTGGTTGAACCTTTACAATTGAAGAACTCTTAATTTGGTCAAGGTACTCCCTAGCTCGAAACAAGGTTACAGATATTGGAAAACATTGGGATACCAGACATTCAGCTAAAGTTCTCAAAATACCAGTAAATAGTACAGTGTTCATCCCAAATCACATGCAAACTAATCCTTAAGCTTGACTTTCAGGTGTACTTTGGAGAGCACATGGGCATTTTCCTCAAATCTCAATCAAATAGACCTTCAGGACAGTGTTGGACTGGCCCAAAGGGATACCAGGAAAACTCTCAGTGGGCCCGGGTGTCAGTGAACCCTCTTGCTTCTAATCATTTGACCTATTTCATAGTCATTCCCTATTTCTTTATGGGAAAAATGCTTAATAGTGGAAGAATATAGTTAGTAGATATAAAAGACTAGGAAATAAAAAGGTTGAGTGAGGAAAGAAGGAAAAATAGTTTGGAAAGTGGGCCCACGGTCTAAGATTTTCTCGTAGGCCCCTGGCATCCCAGTCCAATACTGCTTCAGGATGCCCTCCTCCCTAACCACTTCTCCTTGTGGGAATCTAGAATCACTGATCTAGAAACAGATTTTTTAATAACTTTATTATTTTTCTCAGTTATTAAAAAATCTATTTCTAGATCAGTGGTTCCAAAACTGTAAGGCCCCATTCCCACAAGGAGAAGTGAGAGTGGGAGTAGGGCATCCTGAGGCAGTGTTGGACTGGGATGCCAGGGGCCAACGAGAAAATCTTAAACCGTGGGCCCACTTTCTAAACTATTTTTCCTCCTTATAAATTGGTTCATTCTTATCTTTATTATTTTTCTGTAAGGATTTCATGATATTCTAAAGCCTTAACAATTATTATTGAATTCCATTCAATAATAGTCAGCATAATTTGCCAAGAATCGATCCAATTTTAGGAAAAGAGGTATAAAAATTGAACATAACTGGAACAGGTGGAGAACCAGTCAACTGGTTGGTCAACTGACACCAATCACATATTGCAATGTATGAAACCTGTAAAACATTCATCTGGGAACAATGTATAAGTATGGGACGTGTTATCCAGAATGCTCAGGAACTCAGTTTTCCAGTTCATGAATCTTTCCATAATTCATACCTTAATACTACTAGAAAATTATATAAACATTAAATAAAGCCAATAGGCTGGTTTTGCTTCCAATAAGGATTAATTATATCTTAGTTGGGATCAAGTGCAAGGTATTGTTTTTTCATTAAAGAGAAAGAAGTTCATTTAAATAAAATGGAGTCTATGAGAGATGGCCATGCCTTAATTTGGAGCTTTCTGGGTAAAGGGTTTCCAGATAATGTATCCCATACCTGTACTACAAAAGAAAAGTCATCAATATGTCTTTACTGCTCCAGATTGTGGACTTCCATAGATACAATACAATTCTTCCCTGCACAATCTAATTATCTTATCTAGCATATGGGCTTTGAGATCTAATTTTTGACCATCACTGATTTTTTTTTTTGCAGTGTCACAGCTATCTGGAGCCTACAGAATCTCAGGCTTTCCTAGAATTGGCTACTTCGTTGTTGTTTTAGTCCTTCTCAGAATTCCACATTTTTAACAAATACACACTAATGCATAGTCCGGTAACTAACATGCACCCCATTTAGCTTCTCTTCTTCCGTACATGCAAGCAAAGAATATTATTTATGAAAGTTATGAATAAAATAAAATGTTGCACCTTCTTGTATTTTACCTTTGACAATGTTTTATAACACCTTGTATAACCTTTTATAATGCTGTACGACTTGTTATGCAACAGAAATGTTTACAATGGATATTTGGTGAGGGTGTTAGTCTTTCAACTAATGTCGCAGGAGAAATGTGTCCTTGACTTTTTATGTGACAACTGTCATCCAGTGAAGTCAGTGGAAAGCATGCCGTGCTGTATTGATGGTTAGAATCTCCAATATTGAAACCTGCATTTTGAGCATTCTTGCCAAAAATGTATTTGCGAGACTTAAACCGTTATAGATATGGAAATCCCTACCTAGGGGAAGTATAGGATTTCGGACCTAGGCAAGATCTTCTACATTACCCTCAGCTACTTGAGTGTCACCAGGTCTTAACTGCCTGAGCAGCTCCAAGTGACAGAAGAAAACATGGCTGTATCGATGAATGAACATGAACACATACACACCTGTTATAACTTCCCCTCTTATATGACTTTCATCCATTTTAAAAGCAAAATGTGAACCCATGTAGGTCATTTGGCAGGTGTCTGGTCACATCTCTTACTAACAAAAACCATGAATGGAGGTGGGGTTGAGATGTTCATGCAGGATCACTGGGAGATACAGGACAATTGGCAAATGTTCTAGCTCAGAAGGAGTCAAGTATCATACAAAAACCCAGAAAAGAAATCACATAGACCAGGCATTAAATATTAAGCTCTGAAAAAGAGCAGTTCTATCAATTTTGTCCCTTAATCATGGTAGTTATCTGGTATCGTGCTCAGAATATATTGAAGTGATGAAGTTTTACAAAGAAGACCAACGAACCCAAAGCCAGGATTTGAGGTGCACATTCATCGAACAAACCTCCATCTGGAAAGCTATGATCTAGAAAATTGGCCCATTTTTCCTTTTTTCTCCTAAACTGCAGTGTTGACTCCAAGGCAATACATCTCTCTGCACTGGTAGAATAAGTTGTTGGAAATAATAAGCCTGTGTTTACACTCCTGCAGAGCAAAAGCTTCATCCCTTTTGTGTTATGTGTTATTAAAAGTTGTGTGTGATAAATATGTTTGCCAATGTTTTCCCTAGTTCAGCACGTGAATTTGCACCATCGGTGATGGTTAAGCATTGTCTCAACACATGACCATATTAATAGTATCTGTATATGTCTCAGAGAGAACAGAAGAATCTGTAGACAAAATATATACTGTATATACAATACACAAACACCATGAATTTCCTGTAAATGATATCCTTATAAACGGCTCTTAGTGATGTCATCAGTTATAAACGGAGCTTAGTGCTGTTGGAAAATATAAGGACATTAGAAGTAACCTCGGAGTTCCATGACCTGTATAAAACCAAACAATTATGAAAATGCTGTGCTTCAAAAGGAACAGGGAGAAGATGCCATTTTCTCTGTATCTAAAGCTTTTTTTGGAGCAGCTAAACATGTAAAGAGCAGTCCAACTCCTCCAGGGTTCTGCATGTACCGTGATATAATAGGAGTCATTTACCTAGACCCCCCCCCAGAACAAAGAGCATTGAGGGGCACAAAACTCCTGAGTGTTTCTCCAAATAATTTTTCTGTGTTCTGGCTGTATTCTGCACAAATAAAAGGTGCAGCACTGGAGGGTGCAAGGCAGCTCTGTCCTTTCTGCCTGCCCTGCACCTACCAGTGTTCCTTACCTTGTAGGAAACTGGCAGGAGAAGAAACCTCTAGGTGCCACCCCTCCACCGAATGGAGAAAAATGCAGGTCTCTGCTCTCTGCTTTGGATTAATGTTAATAATGGTATCATGCTACCCTTTTTTGTGCCTAAAATGCACTTACCCATTAAAAGACAAAAGAACACAATGTTAGATGCTCCTTGATAAAAAGAAATTCAACATAATCAGCGGCTTCCTACTCAATCCAACGTGTGTAATAGTGGTCCATCTACCCCCTGTAGTAGCTACAACAGTAGTAGTTATACCACTGTTTGGGATGGAGATCACTAGGAACCCTGTCTGTGATTCACTAAGGGTGGGGAATACAGACAGAGTTTACAATGGCTGGAGAGTAATAAAGGAATAAATCTTGGGATTTTGGAAACCTATAAACACCTGACTAACCTGCTTGCTATAATTACTATATATAAAGCAGTCTGCCATCTATATATATTTGCCTCTCTCTAGTAGTGTTTGTGTGGAACCTCTTCATACCGGAGTCTGTCACCCAAGGCTCCTAATTTTATCCTGAAGCTTTCAAGTCCTTTATTGCGTTCATCAGATTCCCTTGGAGTTCAGTGAAACACCTGGTGCAAGAGGGATAATGGGGCCACTAATAATTGCCCTTCTACTCATGGCAACAGGTAAGTGCCCTGAAATAATAGCAGCCCTTTAAAGAGCAGTGTAATTCCATGATTAATATTAAAATGCAATTACTGCAATATGTCTGTGCCCGTTTTTATTTATGTCTAATTAAAAACTGTAAAGGAGAAAAAAAAAAGTGGGGCAAGAAAAAGGACAAAGCATATTTAATTATTGTATCCCCATAGTCTCTTCCCATTTGTTAAATATTATCCAGTCTTGTTTTTACAGTTTTCTCTTTCATTTCTGCTTCCATGTATCCATCATTAGTATTTCTCTCCTTCAATTCTATTCTCCAGAATTGCCTGATGATCTCCTCCCTTATCAAAGCCCTTATCAACCAGTCTGCATTTCTGATCTCCTAATGATGGGAGAAAGGACATTTGATGAGATAGGAATCATAAAACACTTTCACCTTTTCTTTTTTTTTAATTCTTCTCCAGAACTTTATTCTCCATTTGTCCATCCCTGTCTACATATTTGACCCAGGGGTACAGTCACCATAAAGAGATTACAGGGTGTTCTACTGTAAAACAATGTACCAGGATTATGGCAGCCTTATAAATTCTTATTATTTTCATGATACTTTATAGGTTACTATTGCTGTGCTTGTAAAGAAAATGAAAATGCTAAATCTCACACCATCTAGCAGCCGCTCTTCATTTTTATTAATCCCACAAACATTGCATGTAACAAGATGAGAAAGCCAGTCCACCCAGAGAAATATCAGCATTGATACATTCATACTGCAATGAAGTCTGTTATGGTGTTATTAATTTAGAGATTGAATAGTATAGATCCGTTGAAAGTCATGAAGGAAATTATTGTATATTCTGTTCACACTAATGAAATGATTAATAGGGGTTGGATGGTGTTTAGCAAGTGAGGGAATACAGGGTTATGGGAAATAGCTCATAGTACACGTTGATCCAGGGACTGGTCTGATTTCCAACTTCTATTAAAGGTTTGCATCACCTTGTAGGAAACATATGGAGCTAGATTCAGTTCCAGAATTCTCCAAGTACTTTGGTGAAGTGTTCATGAGATAAATAAAACACTTCCTTTAAACTAAAGACAACTATACACAGGCTGACCAGGTACCCTTTCTGTTTGATCATCCCACGAGCTGAAGGTTCTGCACACAAATTTAAAGAACAACAGTAGAAAAAGAGAAGCTGTGGCTCCTCTTCTTTTTCTTATCTAGAGGTGCACCAGTGACTGGCTGACATGGTGGGTTGATAGATTAAATAATCTAAACTGCCAGATTCAGGAACCTACCGATATCCACAATGCATGAGTATTGGTCAAGCGTGGCGGAGCACCATACATGTAGACTAAATTGTGTGTGTATGGTCAGCTTTATATCTAGCCTAAACAATATACAACCTCCTTATAATTTAACAATGACTGATATAGTAAAGTATTTCTGTACAAATACAGCAGGGATATTAACAGCCTTTTATTCATCCTCTTCAGGTCCCTCATATATCGGAGCATATTCAGGTAAGTGCCACTTTGTTCAATTTATCATAGTATCTCACCGATTGTGAAAATTAAAATCGGTGTGCAAACACAAAAATGTATTATCATTCTTGTCCCACCACCTCAAAGATCACCATGCATAAAGAAAAATATACAGTTGATAAGTATTTCATTGATTTGAAGGTAACCCCATCTTTATGTACAGTAGATCCTCTAGAGTCCACTGGCTCTCGACTGATTGATATGGACCATGGTGCATTTTTTGAAGGTTTGGATTGTTATAGTTATAGTGCTGGTGTAGTAAGTTCTAGTCATATTGTTTTTTAGGATTTACTGTAGTTCTCTTTGAACTTTTAAACTTCATGTAAGGTTCAGCTTTTCTTTATCTTAAATTAATTTATGAGTTGAGTTCCAAGATAAAGCCTTTTGTAAAAAAAAAAAAAAAAAATACCAAAAACTGTTTCTCCTGTTAGTGATGAAGTGTTCTAATGAGTGAAATGATTTGTCTGCTTAGGATGTGGCAAGCCCACAACAAACCGTATTGTGGGTGGCCAGAACACTGTGCCGGGAGAGTTTCCTTGGCAGTTGAGTTTGAGGAAGCAAGGGATGCATATCTGTGGGAGTTCTCTGATCGATAGCCAGTGGGCCATCAGTGCTGCTCATTGTTTTGCAAGGTAAGTTGTTTTTCTGATGCCTATAACAACGCCCAGTCAGTTCTTATTGCTAATGCCTCTGAATGATCAATAAGGTGTTGGTGCCATTAAGTCAATTTACACAGTTAACATTTAGGGTCAGGGCACACGCTCAGATTTGGGGAGCTTAGTCGCCCGGCAATAAATCTCCTCTTATTCGGAGCGACTAATCTCCCAGAACTGCCTCCTGCCGGCTAGAATGTAAATCGACGACAAGATGGCACTCAAAATGCTTCGTTTTCTGAAGTCACCCGAAGTTTCCTCGTGAGGCAACTTTGGGCGACTTCGGAAAACGAATCGCTCCAAGTAACCATCCCACCAGCAATTTACATTCTAGTCGGTGGGAGGCAGGAGATTAGTCGCCCCAAAGTAGAGGAGATTTGTCGCCGGGTGACTAATCTCCCAGAATCTGAACGTGTGCCCTGACCCTTACTGTATGCACCCCAATGTGATCATCTGATGATTTTGCCATTGAAAACTGCTATATTCTGAGCAGATATCGCACCTGTGTCTGATATGTGTTTCAAATTTCAGTCCCACCTCCTCTATGTACTAAGAATTAAGGGGTATACCATAACACAGCAGTTGGCAGATATAAACAAAAATTTTGAATCCCATCCCTTCCACTATAGGGTTTCGCAGAGTAAATGAAAAAGGGGGTCTATAGTTTTTGGATAACATCACTACCACTAAGGTAGAATTATGGAGTGAAGTGGAGCTCTAGGAATTGTAAACTTTAAAAACTGCATTTTTGTGGGTTATATTTTAAACAATATTTGGAATTCAATTGACTACTGAAATTCACAATATACTTTATCTCCTTCTCTTTCACGTCTCAGGCCCATCTTCCTCTCAGATTACAAAGTGAATCTTGGTGCATACCAACTCTCAGTGCCTTCTGGGATTTTTGTGGATGTGGCTGCTGTTTACATTCACCCCACATTTAGGGGTCCCAGTTCAAGTGGAGATATCGCTTTAATCAAGCTAGCAAATCCTGTGCCATTTACGGACTATATCATTCCTGTTTGTATTCCAACCCCAAATGTTTTCTTTCCCAATGGAATGAATTGCGTTGTAACTGGATGGGGCACCATCAGCCAACAAGGTATGGAAATGAATAAATCTCTGCAGTTCATCAAACCCCAGAAAATCTAAAAGGCTAGCTAATTCATACAAATTTAATAAAGTAGGGATTTATATGGTGCATGTGGTGAAACGCAAACAGAAAACATAAAAAAACTCTTATGCAAGGGTCCTAAGATACATACCCAAAGATATTCCCTTGTATAGCAGATATGCAGTGTGTTTAATGGCACTTTAACAATTTTGGTAAATTTTTTAGAATCCTGAATCAAAGGCAATGGAGGGAGGGGCTGGTCTGAAGTCCAAATAAGAGGAGAATTTAATTTAATTTAAACATGTATTTAATGTACTGAAAGCTATTACATTGTGAAGAGCTAAGGGGTGACCTCTGCAAATGTTGGTCTACAAAACAGTGGTCTACAAAAAACAAAGGAATATAAGTGACTTAAAAGTACTAGATTAAATTCACCTGATAAACAAAGATCTCAAATCTTTTAACAGACATGACAAGCCTCTGTTCTCTTAAGGAAACAATATTTCTATCTATTTATTCTATGCAACAGTGAGAAGAGGCACCTTACACATGCACCATTTTGTCTTCACAGTGAGTCTTCCATATCCACGGACTTTACAAAAGGTCCAGGTTCCTATTATAGGTCGTGCTCCCTGTGATCAAATGTACCACATTGACAATCCTTCCCTGTCAGCCTCTCAGAGCATAATACTGTGGGATATGATCTGTGCAGGATACAAGACTGGCAAGAAGGATTCATGTCAGGTAACCAATCATGTAACTCTGTTGTGTAGAGAACAATGTTCATGGAGTCCCAGGTCTACACAGCATAGGGACACTGTTTCTTCACTGATATACTCACTTGTGAGGCCTACAAATGGGCCTGCAAATAATTTAGCACTCAAGTATCAGAATATGGTATTTTCTAGTACATTGGGCAGCAACAATGCCTTGCTTAAATGTTCTCCATAGTCTGTAGTCCCTTTAACGTCTCTGATTCTAGATACAAACCTCTTTTCCCAGTATCTGCAACGTGACTGGTTGGGATCTCCATCACCTGCACTAAAAAAAAATATGATCAGATCACCAAATGCCTTTGCTTAATCTCTTAATTCACTTTCTGGCTATTTTAGGACATTTCTCTTTGTGCAACAGAAATTATATATTTTTTTTGCTTGCAGGGTGATTCTGGAGGTCCCCTTGTTTGCCATTGGAATGGGTCATGGCTTCTCGCTGGAATAGTGAGCTGGGGCTTTGGCTGTGCTCTCCCAAACAGGCCAGGTGTCTACACCAGCGTCACCACATATTCCACGTGGATTAAGGCATACATTCCCAGTCTCCAGCTAACACAAGCACAAATCCCAGTGCCTTACAACAGGGGGTAATTGCCTTTGTCCTTGGGAATCCTCATCTACTCACTGCTACTGTACCAACTTCTGTAATGTCATCTGAGCTAATGTCTTCATTACTGGGACTTTGCTTCTTCTGTTTATCTTTTGGAATTCTTAATGCAATTTGAATTTGAATGTGAATGTGCAACCCCCCACAAAATTTCACATTTAATTGTTGCTTACTGGCAAAACTGGTCAACTTTAATTTTGCCCATAGCATCCAATCAGCAATTACATTTAATTGGTCTACTATGAATTAGAAAATTAAAGCATAGATCTTATTGGTTGATATGAGCAACCAAACTGGTGTCATTGAGCACCTATCTATATATAAAGTGAATATAAAATATTCCTGACACCATAAAATGAGGCAGTGAATTTCTATTGCCACTAATGCTTTAACTTGTTCCTCTGACTAATTAGGGGTCATACGATTTATATGATAAATCACATACTAGCATTACTATGCCATTCTATTGTTATTCATTAGGAATAAAGCCATGGGCGTTTTCTTAGCTCCTATAATCGTGCAGACTAGTGTCTACTAGTGTTGAGCATACACAAGTAAAAGGATGAGATATGTGTGGGTCTGATCTACAATCCTAATATCTGCCCAAATCTGCCACCCATACCTAGTACCCACAACAACAACACATGTTTACCCATACAGTTGAAGACATCAGGATTTCACACCATGTAATTTTTAAGTACTAAATCCTGCCTCTAGATGGTGTTAGAGTGCAATGGCCTTAGTCCAACTGAAGCAATGTACTGAAAAAATGCACACTAACACCACCTAGAGGCAGACATTAACACTAAAAAATGGTGGATAGAGATGATGTGACAAAATGTGAAATATCAATGGCTTCATCTGTACCTGTAACCTAACCTGAGGAAGTAATGTCCGTCAAACTGGCAAGAGAAAAGATGGATGGAAGGGGATAAACTGCTTTTATAAAGGGAAAGAAAAATTTACTAACTGGTGGATGACTCCATCCTCAAGGAATTAAACCTGCAACTCTAAGTCAAGAGGATGGACATACTGGAACATGAATCAACGAGGTGTATTTTGGTAATGCCTTGTGAAACTTGCTATTCCAGCCCACATCCCACTGCAAAAAAGGGAAAAGTGTATCCACATGCACTAATGGTCTTTGTCCTTATGGCTTACTTTATGGATGTTTTGCAAAGGCTGAAACTTGATAGACAGGTGTATTTTTCAAACTCAATTTAGGTTATTATGTGAAATATGGGACAAAAGGGATCTGTGGGATCATATTAATTATAAAATATAAAGAACTGGATACCAGAGATGTACTATAGATGTATATTACAATACTAGGTAGATGGGATTAAATGACTTCTCACTACATTGAAAGTTTTTTTGGCACGATTGTACAAGACTCAAAAGAATAATGTGAATGGACAACTGGGATACTTGGAAAGAGGTTAATACATGAACTGTTCTGTAAATAAGATATAGTTTAGATCCTCTAATAGCCATCGGTTAGCAGTTGTTGCCATTACCACTCACCTATTAGATGTTAGCGTTCAAACACAAACCTAGGATACAGAACCTTGTGACACGATTCAGTATATTAATCCAAAAGTGGTCCATCTGTAACCACCCATAAAAGGACACACCAGGTTTTTTTCTGGCGAGTTTCTTGCTGCCTTTAAACCCCCAACAACATTTTTCAGTGTTGTCCTAGCTTTAGGCCATCTGCATTTAACCGAAAACCTATG
This sequence comes from Xenopus laevis, assembly GCF_017654675.1. Lineage (NCBI taxonomy): Eukaryota > Metazoa > Chordata > Amphibia > Anura > Pipidae > Xenopus > Xenopus laevis. Next base: position 109,512,951 of record NC_054388.1, on the reverse strand, counting down.
TGTAAAGGGTGCATTGTAATGTCAGTTATATGTCAGTTCTTATTTAAAATAAACATCATATATAGAATTATATCACCAGCTTTAATGTTGAAACTATAAAGTAGGGTGAGCAACTTTATAATGAATGCAAAAGAACGGGAATATTGTTGATAAGAGTCTTTTATGGTAAACTAGTAATTCTTGTCTGTAGGCAAAAGAATGATGTTGGATTATAAAGATTAGTATCCATTACCTTGTTCTTCTTTCTTCACATTAATAAATACATGTATAACCATAATGAGCATGTCATTATTTATAAAGCAACAATATATGTTTTATAATTGAGATGTGCAATCAAAAGCAAAGTCACAAGGCTCATAGAGAGATGATCAAGAATGGGCTTCCCTGAAGCTATACTGTGCCAAAGCATAGTGGCGTTCTATCAAAAGAGAATATGTTCTGCCCCCCACCTTTGAAAATGATGTACATGTATACGTTAGCCGCACAAAGCAGGGGTTACCCTAAATTATGGTTCGCCTTAACAAGGAAATACATGCTAATGAAGGTCCCCTTTCTTCTACATAAAAAGACCATAGCTTACTTAACACATTAGGCATTCAGTCTCTGCATTATTTCCACTAAATTGGAGTACTGGTGTCACAAATCGGCACCCAGAATCCAGAACCAATGCTAGGCTCCCTGGTCTTGGCTCTTGCTTCCGACTTTAACAGCCGACTTTCACCTCGGGAGGAGCCATGGACTAATTGGATTCTGCCAGGACTTATTAGGAGAGAAGCCAAGCCAGGGTTCTTTATGAGCAGAGGGGCACGATCGTTAGCAAAGTCTTTTGGGCAGAAGGTCACAATTTAAGGAGTAGTAGAAAGCGTAGTCAAACAGGTCAGGTCGGTACAGGCAGAAATCAAGTGGAGTCAGACAGGCAAAGGTCAAACCAGGAGAACAACCAAGAGTGGTCAAGCAGACACGGGTCAGATTACGGAGTGTGGAATAGTCAGATAATCAGACAAGGGTCAGGATCACAGAAATCAGAGTAGTCAGGCAGGCAGGGGTCAAAACAGGAATCAGAATACAGAATAAATGCACCCAGGAACTCACAAATGGAACCAAACAACGGGCAATGGACTGTAGACTGATTTCCCTTTAAATAGGTTTGAATTTCACGCCATTGCGTGCTGATGTCATCATGCCAGTGCAAATGCGCCTATAAAAATCAGAAGTGCACACCGCTAGCGCCCTAAGAAACCGTCACAAGGAAGAGAGAGGAGCAGCGTGGCGTGCGTCCCCGCCGGCCCACTAGACAACCAAGGTAAGTCCTCACAACTGGGCAGCAAACTGGCAAATGATGTTCAATGTGAATAAGTGAAAGGTTATGCAGTTTGGTACAAATAACATAAATGCTTGTTATATATAGTAGTGTATTGAGGGAATCCTTAATTGAGAAGGATTTGGAGATTTTTGTGGACAACAATCTGTGTAACTGTTAGCAGAGTCCTTCAGTGACCACTAAGGAAAATAAACAACTGTCTTGCATAAAAGAAATTAAATCGATGGATGAAAACATGATTTTGCCTTGTTATTGAATGCTGATAAGGCATCTCCTTGAGTATATAGTGCAGGTTTTGGACTCCAGTTTTGCTGGAGAAAGTGCAGATACATGATTACTCTTTACACGTACGTTAGAGTACATTATATACAGATAGTGGAAGATATTTTCCTTCAGAAAATATCAACAAACTAGAGGCCACCCTTTTAGACTTGAGTAATAGAACCAGAGGCCATCCCTTTTAGACTTGAGTAGACGAACCAGAGGCATGGCTTTTAGACTTGAGGCGATGGACTTTCATTTGAAGCAAAGTAGGTGGTTCTTCACAGTGAGGCTGGGGAATGCACTGCTGGGTGATGTTGTGATGCCACAAGACGCCAGTATTTGTGTTTTTCAGCAGAAACGCCAATATGCCAAGGATACACCATATTATTGAACTCTATGAAACTCACAGGTTTTGAAGTACACGCTGAAATACGCCTTGTATTTTCAATATGGCAGCCAAACGCTCACGACATGTAATGCACATATTCGTATTTGAAGCATTGTCTGCTGGTTACATAATTACCCTGCATATTGACGATCAATCCGGCTACAATTTAACTGTTTTCTGCTTGGCTTTTTTTCACAAAAGTTTAATAAAATCCTTCCGAGCAGAATAGTGGTGAATGAGAAAAACAAGAAATGCATGTTGGGAAAAGAAAACTACAGGCTGAAAAACACGCATTATCATGCACATGTGGTTTCATTGGCGTATATGCTCGACCGCATGTTTTTAAAACACCACGTAAAAATGCTCTGTGTGACCTCGCCTTTAAACTAGACCTGCACTTTTGCTTCTGCAACTGAGTCATCTTGCCTTGGTAGGGCTCCCTAGAACTAACTGGGTGTGTAGGACCTGTTATCCAGAATTTTCGGGACCTGGGGGTTTCTGGATAATGGATCTTTCCGTAATTTGCATACCTGTAAATATTAAACAAACCCCATAGACTGGTTTTGCTTCCAATAGGGATAAAGTATGTTTTAGTTAAATCAAGTACAAGGTACAAGTACCTTGTGAATGTTGTCAATGCACGCTTAATTCTCCTAGCCATGACTTGGGCTGCCACTAGGGTTGCCACCTGGCCGGTATTTTACCAGCCTGGCTGGTAAAAATTATGGTTGATCCCAATGTTATTAATAGGGAGAAAAGATATAGGAAGGCCAGTATTTTTTTCCAGAAAAGGTGGCAACCCTAGCTGCCTCTATCATAATGAGTCCCCTCGATGAGCGGGACTTTTAAAACATAGAATTTAAACTGATATTACAACAAACCCTAAAATTAAACTAAAAGGAAAGCTAATAACTCAGTTAGGTCAGTTTAGATCATAAAAGTAACAAACAAGATGAGCAATGCCCACAAAATTGTAGTATGAGATTTAATACATGGTTATAAAGATTTAATGAAAGTTGATGTCCTGATCTGACACGAGAAAACCCAAAATGGAATGTATAACATTAATTTGCTCGGTGTTGTATTATTTTGGATATGGGAGGAACAGGAAAACTTCTCAAGCACAAACTGAACTGCCTATCAGTTAACCTGCTAAGCTAGAGGAGCAGATGAAACCTGATGTATAACACCCCACAACATACATTGTACTCATAGAATACATGGAACATACAGTGCCAATTCTATGTGTTATAACCCATGAGTAATACCCAGATTATACCTTTAGAACAAATGAAAAATTAAATACAGCGCCAATTCCATGTATAATACCCCAAAACACATAGCAGATAAATACAGTGCTAATTCCATGTATAATTAGGGATGTAGCGAACGTCGGAAAAAAAGTTCGCGAACATATTCGCGAACTTGCGCAAAAACGCGAGCGGTTCGCGAACGGTTCGCGAACCCCATAGACTTCAATGGGAAGGCGAACTTTAACATCTAGAAAAGACATTTCTAGCCAGAAAAATGATTTTAAAGTTGTTTAAAGGGTGCAACGACCTGGACAGTGGCATGCCAGAGGGGGATCAAGGGCAAAAATGTATCTGAAAAATCTGCCTGTGTGTGCTTGGAAGAGATAGTGTAGGGGGAGAGCTGTTAGTGATTTCAGGGACAGATGATAGTAAGTTTGCTGGCTAGTAATCTGCTTGATACTGCTCTGTATTGGAGGGACAGAAGTCTGCAGGGATTTGAGGGACATTTTAGCTTAGGTAGCTTTGCTGGCTAGTAATCTACTGTTCTCTTTAAACAACTGCCATACGTTGACCTTGTAGGCATTGTTTGCCCAGTTTTTTTGGACGCAGCCACTGAAGCACAGTTGCCAGAAAAAATATACCATATAAATGCTGAAAATAGTCATTTTTCGCCATACGTTGACCTTGTAGACATTGTTTGCCCAGTTTTTTTGGACGCAGCCACTGAAGCACAGTTGCCAGAAAAATTATGCCATATAAATGCTGAAAATATAAATTTTTTTGGTTGCAGCCACTGAAGCACAGAGGCCAGAAAAATTATGCCATATAAATGCAGAAAATATGCATTTTTTTGGTCGCAGCCACTGAAGCACAGTTGACAGAAAAATTATGCCATATAAATGCTGAAAATATAAACTTTTTTGGTTGCAGCCACTGAAGCACAGAGGCCAGAAAAATTATGCCATATAAATGCAGAAAACATGCATTTTTTTGGTCGCAGCCACTGAAGCACAGTTGACAGAAAAATTATGCCATATAAATGCTGAAAATATACATTTTTTTGGTTGCAGCCACTGAAGCACAGAGGCCAGAAAAATTATGCCATATAAATGCAGAAAATATGCATTTTTTTGGTCGCAGCCACTGAAGCACAGTTGCCAGAAAAAATATGCCATATAAATGCTGAAAATAGTCATTTTTTGCCATATACGTTGAGTCAACGTATGGCAAAAAATGACTATTTTCAGCATTTATATGGCATATTTTTTCTGGCCTCTGTGCTTCAGTGGCTGCGGCCAAAAAAACTGGGCAAACAATGCCTACAAGGTCAACGTCGTTGACCTTGTAGGCATTGTTTGCCCAGTTTTTTTGGCCGCAGCCACTGAAGCACAGAGGCCAGAAAAAATATGCCATATAAATGCTGAAAATAGTCATTTTTTTGGTCGCAGCCACTGAAGCACAGTTGCCAGAAAAATTATGCCATATAAATGCTGAAAATATAAATTTTTTTGGTTGCAGCCACTGAAGCACAGAGGCCAGAAAAATTATGCCATATAAATGCAGAAAATATGCATTTTTTTGGTTGCAGCCACTGAAGCACAGAGGCCAGAAAAATTATGCCATATAAATGCAGAAAATATGCATTTTTTTGGATGCAGCCACTGAAGCACAGTTGCCAGAAAAAATATGCCATATAAATGCTGAAAATAGTCATTTTTTGCCATACGTTGACCTTGTAGACATTGTTTGCCCAGTTTTTTTGGTTGCAGCCACTGAAGCACAGAGGCCAGAAAAAATTAAACCAGTAGGGTTTGCACCCTAGTTTGTAACGGTGGCGGAGGGAGGAGGAGGACGCTAAAGGACAGCTGTGTGTGGAGTCATGAGGCTTGAAGAGAAGGACAGCTGCATAGAAGTCAGAACAAGTCTTCCGGCGTGCAGTAACCCTCCGAGATCCACCCCTCATTCATTTTAATAAAGGTCAGGTAATCGACACTTTTGTGACCTAGGCGAGTTCTCTTCTCAGTTACAATCCCTCCTGCTGCACTGAAGGTCCTTTCTGAGAGCACACTTGAGGCTGGGCAAGACAAGAGGTTCATGGCAAATTGTGACAGCTCTGGCCACAGATCAAGCCTGCGCACCCAGTAGTCCAGGGGTTCATCGCTCCTCAGAGTGTCGATATCTGCAGTTAATGCCAGGTAGTCCGCTACCTGCCGGTCGAGGCGTTCTTTGAGGGTGGATCCAGAAGGGTTGTGGCGCTGCCTTGGACAGAAAAACATTTGCATGTCTGACGTTACAGACTGGCCAAAGGGCTTTGTCCTTGCAGGTGTGCTCGTGGCAGGATTACTGGCACCTCTGCCCCTGGAATGTTGATGAGTTCCTGAAGTGACATCACCCTTAAAAGCATTGTACAACATGTTTTGCAGGCTGGTTTGTAAATGCCGCATCTTTTCGGACTTGTGGTATGTTGGTAACATTTCTGACACTTTATGCTTGTACCGAGGGTCTAGTAGCGTTGCGACCCAGTACAGGTCCTTCTCCTTAAGCCTCTTGATACGGGGGTCCTTCAACAGGCATGACAGCATGAAAGACCCCATTCTCACAAGGTTGGATGCAGAGCTATCCATCTCCGCTTCCTCATTATCAAGGACTGCATCATCCACGGTCTCCTCCCCCCAGCCACGTACAACACCAGGGGTCCCCAAAAGGTCACCACTAGCCCCCTGGGAAGCCTGCTCCTGTTGGTCCTCCTCCTCCTCCTCCACAAAGCCACCTTCCTCCTCTGACTCCACTTCTGGCACCTCTCCCTGCGTTGCAGCAGGTGCCTGGGTTCGTTCTGGTGATTCCGACCAGAAATCGTGCGCTTCCAGCTCCTCGTCACGCTGGTCTACAGCCTCATCTGTCACTCGTCGCACGGCACGCTCCAGGAAGAAAGCGAAGGGTATTAGGTCGCTGATGGTGCCTTCGGTGCGACTGACCATATTTGTCACCTCTTCAAAAGGTCGCATGAGCCTGCAGGCATCGCGCATAAGCACCCAGTAACGGGGGAAAAAAATCCCCAGCTGTGCAGATCCAGTCCTACCACCCAGTTCAAAAAGGTACTCGTTGACGGCCCTTTGTTGTTGCAGCAGACGTTCCAACATAAGGAGCGTTGAATTCCAGCGAGTCTGGCTGTCAGAAATCAAACGCCTGACTGGCATGTTGTAGCGCTGCTGAATGTCAGCAAGGCGTGCCATGGCTGTGTAGGAACGTCTGAAATGGGCCGACACCTTTCTGGACTGGGTGAGAACGTCCTGGAATCCTGGGTACTTGGAGACAAAACGTTGGACTATTAAATTTAACACATGTGCCATGCAGGGCACATGTGTTAAATTGCCTAGTCTCAACGCTGCCAACAGATTGCTTCCATTGTCACACACCACTTTTCCGATCTGCAGTTGGTGTGGGGTCAGCCACCGATCGGCCTGTGACTGCAGAGATGACAGGAGTACAGATCCGGTATGGTTTTTGCTTTCCAGGCACGTCATCCCCAAGACAGCGTGACAACGGCGTACCTGGCACGTCGAATAGCCTAGGGGGAGCTGGGGGTGCACAGGTGTGGAGGAGGAGAAGGAGGACCCAGCAGCAGAGTAAGAAGAAGAAGAAGACGAGGTAGAGAGCGATGGAGGAGTAGAGGTGGTGGCAGAACCGCGTGCAATCCGTGGCGGTGACACCAACTCCACTGTTGTTGTTGAGCTACCCATTCCCTGCTTCCCAGCCATTACCAAGTTCACCCAGTGGGCAGTGTAGGTGACATACCTGCCCTGACCATGCTTGGAGGACCATGCGTCAGTAGTCATATGGACCTTTGGCCCAACACTAAGTGACAGAGATGCGGTAACTTGGCTCTGCACATGTTGGTACAGGTGTGGTATTCCCTTTTTAGAAAAAAAATTGCGGCTGGGTACCTTCCACTGCGGTGTCCCAATTGCTACAAATTTGCGGAAGGCCTCAGAGTCCACCAGCTGGTATGGTAAAAGCTGGCGGGCTAAGAGTGCAGACAAGCCAGCTGTCAGACGCCGGGCAAGGGGGTGACAGTCAGACATTGGCTTCTTACGCTCAAACATGGCCTTCACAGAAACTTGGCTGGTGGCAGATGACTGGGAATGGGAACAGGTGGTCAAGGTGGAAGGCGGAGTGGAGGGTGGTTCAGACGGGTCAAGGAGAGCAGAGGTAGAGCAGTAAGATGCTGGACCAGAAGGAGTGTGGCTTTTAGTTTGCCTGTTGCCTTTGAGGTGTTGCTCCCAAAGTGCTTTGTGCTTGCCACTCATGTGCCTTCGCATAGAAGTTGTACCTATGTGGCTGTTGGGCTTACCAAGGCTCAGTTTCTGACTGCACTCATTGCAAATTACAATGCTTTTGTCAGAGGCACACACATTAAAAAAATCCCACACTGCTGACTTTTTGGAAGTGTGCGATCTGGCGGTAACAGTAGAAGTTGGCGGCATTGGCGGCAATGGCGGGTGCGTTGGCCGGCTGAACACAGGTGCCGATACATGTTGTTGCCCTGCTGATCCCTGCGGGCTGTCCTCCCTGCTTCTTCTAAGTCTTATTCTCCTACTGCCTCTCTGACTCTCCGTCTCTCCATCTGAACTACCCTCCTCTTGCTCTCTTCTACTAGGCACCCACAAAACATCAATCTCCTCATCATCATTCTCCTCAGATGCATCAATTTCTTCTGACACATCACAGAAGGAAGCAGCAGCGGGGACCTCCTCCTCATCACTCATTATGTCCATCTCTATCGTGTTCTCTGCCAGAATTAAATCTGGTGTAAGGTCCTCATCTCCTTCATCTTCTTCTGGCAATAATGGTTGCGCATTACTCAGTTCAAGAAACTCATTGGAAAATAACTCCTCTGACCCCAGTGAAGAAGGGGCACCGGTGGTGGAGGAAGTGTTACGTGGGGTGGCCATAGCAGTGGAGGATGAGGAGGATGTTGTGGTAAAGTTAGAAACGGTAGAGGATGGGGTGTGCTGTGTAAGCCAGTCAACTACCTCTTCAGCATTTTGGGAGTTCAGGGTCATTGGCTTTTTAAAACTGGGCAATTTGCTAGGGCCACAGGATTGCATAGCAGCACGGCCCCTAGCACGGCCTCTGCGTGGCGGCCTGCCTTTGCCTGGCATTATTTTTAAAAAAACAACAACAACAACAAAAACTCAGTTGGTTTTTCTGGAAACGATAATACACACAGCTAGATGGCGGGTTGAAGAAAACAGTGTGCAAATAATGCCTACAAGGCCAACGTATACACTACTACAGCGGTGGATACGGATTACGTAAAATATATGAATGCTGCTTGAAAAAAGTGACTCCGGTGTTTTTTCTGGAGACGGTAATATTATGGATATTTAGACAGAATGTGAACAAGGTCACACAGCTCGATGGCGGGTTGAAGAAAACAGTGTGCAAATAATGCCTACAAGGCCAACGTATACACTACTACAGCGGTGGATACGGATTACGTAAAATATATGAATGCTGCTTGAAAAAAGTGACTCCGGTGTTTTTTCTGGAGACGGTAATATTATGGATATTTAGACAGAATGTGAACAAGGTCACACAGCTCGATGGCGGGTTGAAGAAAACAGTGTGCAAATAATGCCTACAAGGCCAACGTATACACTACTACAGCGGTGGATACGGATTACGTAAAATATATGAATGCTGCTTGAAAAAAGTGACTCCGGTGTTTTTTCTGGAGACGGTAATATTATGGATATTTAGACAGAATGTGAACAAGGTCACACAGCTCGATGGCGGGTTGAAGAAAACAGTGTGCAAATAATGCCTACAAGGCCAACGTATACACTACTACAGCGGTGGATACGGATTACGTAAAATATATTATGGCTGCTTGAAAAAAGTGACTCCGGTGTTTTTTCTGGAGACGGTAATATTATGGATATTTAGACAGAATGTGAACAAGGTCACACAGCTCGATGGCGGGTTGAAGAAAACAGTGTGCAAATAATGCCTACAAGGCCAACGTATACACTACTACAGCGGTGGATACGGATTACGTAAAATATATTATGGCTGCTTGAAAAAAGTGACTCCGGTGTTTTTTCTGGAGACGGTAATATTATGGATATTTAGACAGAATGTGAACAAGGTCACACAGCTCGATGGCGGGTTGAAGAAAACAGTGTGCAAATAATGCCTACAAGGCCAACGTATACACTACTACAGCGGTGGATACGGATTACGTAAAATATATTATGGCTGCTTGAAAAAAGTGACTCCGGTGTTTTTTCTGGAGACGGTAATATTATGGATATTTAGACAGAATGTGAACAAGGTCACACAGCTCGATGGCGGGTTGAAGAAAACAGTGTGCAAATAATGCCTACAAGGCCAACGTATACACTACTACAGCGGTGGATACGGATTACGTAAAATATATGAATGCTGCTTGAAAAAAGTGACTCCGGTGTTTTTTCTGGAGACGGTAATATTATGGATATTTAGACAGAATGTGAACAAGGTCACACAGCTCGATGGCGGGTTGAAGAAAACAGTGTGCAAATAATGCCTACAAGGCCAACGTATACACTACTACAGCGGTGGATACGGATTACGTAAAATATATGAATGCTGCTTGAAAAAAGTGACTCCGGTGTTTTTTCTGGAGACGGTAATATTATGGATATTTAGACAGAATGTGAACAAGGTCACACAGCTCGATGGCGGGTTGAAGAAAACAGTGTGCAAATAATGCCTACAAGGCCAACGTATACACTACTACAGCGGTGGATACGGATTACGTAAAATATATTATGGCTGCTTGAAAAAAGTGACTCCGGTGTTTTTTCTGGAGACGGTAATATTATGGATATTTAGACAGAATGTGAACAAGGTCACACAGCTCGATGGCGGGTTGAAGAAAACAGTGTGCAAATAATGCCTACAAGGCCAACGTATACACTACTACAGCGGTGGATACGGATTACGTAAAATATATTATGGCTGCTTGAAAAAAGTGACTCCGGTGTTTTTTCTGGAGACGGTAATATTATGGATATTTAGACAGAATGTGAACAAGGTCACACAGCTCGATGGCGGGTTGAAGAAAACAGTGTGCAAATAATGCCTACAAGGCCAACGTATACACTACTACAGCGGTGGATACGGATTACGTAAAATATATGAATGCTGCTTGAAAAAAGTGACTCCGGTGTTTTTTCTGGAGACGGTAATATTATGGATATTTAGACAGAATGTGAACAAGGTCACACAGCTCGATGGCGGGTTGAAGAAAACAGTGTGCAAATAATGCCTACAAGGCCAACGTATACACTACTACAGCGGTGGATACGGATTACGTAAAATATATGAATGCTGCTTGAAAAAAGTGACTCCGGTGTTTTTTCTGGAGACGGTAATATTATGGATATTTAGACAGAATGTGAACAAGGTCACACAGCTCGATGGCGGGTTGAAGAAAACAGTGTGCAAATAATGCCTACAAGGCCAACGTATACACTACTACAGCGGTGGATACGGATTACGTAAAATATATTATGGCTGCTTGAAAAAAGTGACTCCGGTGTTTTTTCTGGAGACGGTAATATTATGGATATTTAGACAGAATGTGAACAAGGTCACACAGCTCGATGGCGGGTTGAAGAAAACAGTGTGCAAATAATGCCTACAAGGCCAACGTATACACTACTACAGCGGTGGATACGGATTACGTAAAATATATTATGGCTGCTTGAAAAAAGTGACTCCGGTGTTTTTTCTGGAGACGGTAATATTATGGATATTTAGACAGAATGTGAACAAGGTCACACAGCTCGATGGCGGGTTGAAGAAAACAGTGTGCAAATAATGCCTACAAGGCCAACGTATACACTACTACAGCGGTGGATACGGATTACGTAAAATATATTATGGCTGCTTGAAAAAAGTGACTCCGGTGTTTTTTCTGGAGACGGTAATATTATGGATATTTAGACAGAATGTGAACAAGGTCACACAGCTCAATGGCGGGTTGAAGAAAACAGTGTGCAAATAATGCCTACAGGGCAAATAATGCCTAAAAGGTCAACTTATACACTACTACAGCGGTAGTAAAATAAAAAAAAGTAAAATAAAAAAAAAATGAATATTAAAAAAAAAAAATTAAAGTTGGTGCTGCTGAACTACTAGGAGCAGCAGATTAGCACACCAGTCCCACTCCCCAACACTGCTAGACTAATAGCACTGGGCTCTTATAGTAGTAGTAGTAGTAGTAGTAGTAAAACAACAAAAAAATAAATAAAAGCAGTCCTTACAAGGACTACTGTTATTGCAGCAGTCAGCAGATGAGATCAGAAGCAGGACAGCTGCCCACTGCAGCTACATACAGAGCACTGCAGTAGAAGGTAGATTACTAGCCAGCAAAGCTACCTAAGCTTAAATGTCCCTCAAACCCCTGCAGACTTCTGTCCCTCCAATAACAGAGCAGTATCAAAACGATTACTAGCCAGCAAACTTTCAACTGTCCCTGAAATCACTAACAGGCAGCAGCTCTCTCCCTACACTATCTCTTCAGCACACACAGGCAGAGTGAAAAAACGCTGCAGGGCTTCGGTTTTTATAGGGAAGGGGAGTGGTCCAGGGGAGAGCTTCCTGTTTGGCTGCCATGTACCTGCTGGTCTGGGGTGAGAGGGCAAAAAAAAGCGCCAACAATGGCGAACCCAAAATGGCGAACGTCGCGCGACGTTCGCGAACTTCCGGCGAGCGCGAACACCCGATGTTCGCGCGAACAAGTTCGCCGGCGAACAGTTCGCGACATCTCTATGTATAATACCCCAAAACACATGGCAGATAAATACAGTGCCAAGTCCATGTATAATACCCCAGAACACATGTCAGATAAATACAGTGCCAATTCCATGTATAATACCCCAGAACACATGACAGATAAATACAGTACCAATTCCATGTATAATACCCCAGAACACATGGCAGATAAATACAGTACCAATTCCATGTATAATACCCCAGAACACACAGCAGATAAATACAGTACCAATTCCATGTATAATACCCCAGAACACACAGCAGATAAATACAGTACCAATTCCATGTATAATACCCCAGAACACACAGCAGATAAATACAGTACCAATTCCATGTATAATACCCCAGAACACATGGCAGATAAATACAGTACCAATTCCATGTATAATACCCCATAAAACACATGGCAGATAAATACAGTGCCAATTCCATGTATAATACCCCAGAACACATGGCAGATAAATACAGTGCCAATTCCAAGTATAATACCCATAAAACACATGGAGTAAACAAGAGTAAATATAATTTCATATACAGTGTAATACCCAATGTTGGACTGGAGTGTCCAGGGCCCACCAGGGTTACCACCTCAAGGGCTCACCACCCCCATAGCAAACCCCACACCCACATTTGCCCTGCCCCACCGTGTAACTTTAAAACTTGGATCTCAAAGCAATCTGCCCAAACCCAGCATGTAACAATACAATCCAAATAATACTTCAAAAAAACAGGGCAGGATATAGTAAATGTAGTGCCAATACCAGATGTTCTTTCGTGCTCCATCAACTTTTTGTGGCACTGGAACTATTAAACCCTGTTTTAATGGGAATCTCACCCATAATAATGAAGAAATATCAAAATAATACCAGTGAGAACAATAAACCAATCAACAGGAAATGATTGCCTCCCCATCCTCCATTACAATCCTAAGCAATTAACAACCTCTTGCAAATGGTAACAGAAGGACGTTATATCATAACAGGACTGTAGGCATCCATACAAAATTCATTATTGCCCTAGTGAGCAAAAGTGGATGTAGAAACTGGCATGCTGACAACCACCAAGCAATGGGCCTCTTTTACCCCCTCAAATGAGATTGAATGATGCATGTAAGGAGTCTTGGGTGTAAGTGCCCAACCCCCAAGAATAACACATTAGCCACTTCCACAATTAGATTAGATACTTCTCATTGCTATTCAGTAACTGCACCTTATTATGAAGGCACAATCTCCAGTATTCTGCTAAAAGCAATATCCATATTAAATATATATGAAATAAAGAGAATAAAAAGCACCTAGCTGAGTAACAAAAGCTGAGTAAAGAATGAGATCACTAATAATTATTTTATAGGCATAACAATGCGCATTGTCTGTAGATGGAGCAGGGTAATTTTTTATAGCAAGGAATAAATAGGACTTACATAAAAATGAGCACTGCCAAATAGACACACCCAGCAAACAACTGAAGGAAATATTCTAATATCTGGTAGAATTTATTATGCTGGTTTTTATGGACATTTGTATATTGATGTTATGCATTAAAGGACAGCTAAATTCAGCAAAAAATTAGGCTAGAAATGCTGCAACTTTTGGCATTCTTGGATTCTGTAATAGCCCTTTAGCAGGAAAGAATTGTACCTCCAGAGATGTCCCCAGTAGCTGTCTATCATGTCTTAAGGACTGGAGTCCAAAACTGCCCCCATACTCCAGATGAGGCCTCACCAGGGACCTATAAAGAGGCAGAATTATGTTTTCATCCCTTGAGTTAATGCCCTTTTTTATACAAGAACTTTATTTGCTTTAGTAGCCACAGAATGACACTGCCCAGAATTAGACAACGTGTTATCTACAAAGACCCCTAGATCCTTCTCATTTAAGGAAACTCCCAACACACTGCCATTTAGTGTATAACTTGCATTTATATTATTTTTGCCAAAATGCATAACCTGCATTTATCAACATTGAACCTCATTTTGAACTTGATGGACTTTGTCTTTTTTCAACCCGATTTAACTTTGCAACTATGTAACCAGATCACAATATGGAGCTGCTGGCTGTCTCCAAATCATTGTATCCCAAATGGATTGGTGAATGGGGATCCAATATCCATTTTGCTTAGTTCCTGCACTGGAAATTTTTGATGATTATATGGCTGAGTTGACCCATTGTTAGTCATAATAATATCTACTAGCTTTGGAAATTCCCTCGCCAAGGTCATCATAAGAAGTCCCTAAGGATTAGTTGAGTAAGAACAGCATTTATGGATTATATTGAAAAAACAAGTACCATGCATGCGCCGATCCCTTCTTCCGTTCATTTAATTCTCTATCCATGTACAAGCCATATTTTTGGGACTTACAGTATATATTCATCTTCTCTGGAGAACAGTATAGAGTGTGCCAGAGTGTGCCAGAAACACCTGAATACATTTCATCTACTTTACTCCCCTGATCCAAATTCCTTCATAGGCCTTTGCCCAAACCTAATGATATTTCAGAATTTGATATGGCCTTTGACAAGTATCATGAAAATAAATATGCACCTCATCCCACCCCCACCCCACCCCCCAACAGACCAACATATCTATAGAGGGGCCTTCCATGACTCACACATGGCAAAAGATAATGTATTTGCTATTAGTACCACTTGCAGCATTGAGAGCAAAAAATTCCCTCTATTGGCTGTAATAAAACATTCGACCCAAAATGTCCTTTCTGCATAAGTGATAGAGGACATTTACCTTAAGTTTTAGTGACCACCTGCCTGTAAAAGTTTTTCTGTGAGGCTTTTCTGAAGTCACAGGATTATATAATGCGAGTAGTTTCCAAACTATAGCTATGGAGAATATTTGTGGAGGTGCCAAGCATTTTTTGTATGGTGATGGGCTGCAGGATCAAGGCAGTGCCGTGCTAAGCATTACATTTTAGCATTATTCATTTAGCAATCAGCAAGAGCTCAGCTCTCCCAACTACTAGCATGATAAGAACTCATTCAATGGCTGAGCAGCAATTTTACTCAAGTACCAAGCTAGCATTCATTCGGGAAGGCAGGAACACCATGCACTAACAGGAATATGTTGCCCTGTTCAGTCCAAGAAATGAATTACCACGATGTGTAACTTCTCCTCTGTGTGCATCACGTATTGGAAAAGTACCCCGGACAAAACTTCATAGTCGAACTTGTATGTAGAAATACGGAGCACCACAGGAATATAGTCAAATGTATTAATAAAAATCCAAAAATTTATTGATCCATTAAAATCGGCACATCATGATAGGAACAGTTAGAGAACCATAGGCTTAACATGTTTCGTGGCTATCCAGCCACTGGTGATTTAGAGCAAAAAAATAGCACTGCCAGTGTGGTGTTTTCCCCAGAGACACATAATAAGATGTCTTTAGGGGTCTAAATTAGGGTGACTAACCTGGACCAGGCACAACGTGATTCCCAACAGATCTTTGTTGTAGATAGCAAGAGTAGGCATAGAGAATGACAAAAAGGAAGATGGTGATTGTAGGGAAAATGATGACAATAAGGAAAGATGGAGACAGTATAAATATAGTGAATATAGGAAAAAATGGTGGCAGTAGAGCAAGATGGTGACTGTAGAGACGAAATGGTAATTGTAATAGAAAATGGTGACAGTAGGGCTAGAATGTGAATTCAGAAAACGATGGTGAAAATAGGGAATATGGTGACTGTATGGGGAAAATAGTAACAGTAGGACAAGATGGTGACTTCAGAGAAAGATGATGAGAATAGGGAAGAAGGTGACTGTAAGGGGAAATGGTGACAGTAGGACAAGATGGTAACTGTTGAGAAAAATGCTGATTGTTATGGAAAAAGGTGACAGTGGGGAAGATGGTGACTTCAGCAAAAGATGGTGACAATAGGGAAGATGGTGACTGTAGAGAAAAAATGGTGACTATAGGGGGGAAATAGTGACAGCAGGACAAGATGTTGACTGTAGAGATAAATGGTGATTGTAGTGGAAATTGGTGACAGTAGGGCTAGATGGTGACTGTAGAGAAAAATGGTGATTGTAGTGGAAAATAGTGACAGTAGGGCTTGATGGTGACTTCGGAGAAAGATGGTGACAACAGGGAAGATGCTGACTGTAGGGGAAAATGGTGGTGACTGTAAAGAACAATGGTGACTGTAGGGGAAAATGTTGACAGTGGGGAAGATGGGGACTTAAAAAGGCAATTGTGACAGTAGGACAAGATAGCAGCAGTAACACTTCATATTACTGCTGCCCTGGAAGATGTACTCCAACACTAGCAAAGGGTCAAAGGTCAGAATCTATTTTGGCCCAAGCTCAATAATTAAGAATGACCTGTTCTTGCACTACTGTGACTAGTCTCCTATGTGTTCAGATCTTATAGAACAAATATTGCCCTAGACAATGCTGGAGCTGAGGATGGGTGTATTATCTAGCTCTGTACCTCGCTGTCTTAGTTTTCCAATCACTGACTATTGTATTGCAATATGTAACTCAGCCTGCCATATTAGTTCATTTATTTTAAAACTGGCTCTATTAATGACACAGAAAAAGTGACTCAATAGTTTAACAATAGCAAGTTTAATGATATAATGAGATCCTATATCACATCCCAGGATATTGCAACTGTCACCTGTCAGCCAACAATGAAGATTCCTAAGCCAACAATCATACTGCACTAAAAGCGTTTTGCAATTGATCTGGTGAACAATAGCAAGGACAGGTCTTCTACCTGGAAGCTTTTCCAGCTACTTAATCATAAATATAAGAGGAAACCAGTTCTTAAACTGGCCAAATATATTCAGATTTTATTCATCAAACTGTGAATGTTCGGATATCCATTGTACAGTATGTTTTAATGCAACAATCTAACAATACATACAGGTATGAGATCCGTTATCTGGAAACCCACTATCCAGAAATCTCTTCCATAGACTCCATTGTATTCAAATAATCCGGATTTTAAAAAATTGTTTCCTTTTCTCTGTAATAATAAAACAGTACATTCTACTTGATCCCAACTAAGATATAATTAATCCTTATTGGAAACAAAACAGTCCTATTGGGTTTATTTAATGTTTAAATTCATTTTAAGTAGACTTAAAGCATGAAGATCCAGATGACAGAAAGATCCGTTATCCTGAAAACCCCAGGTCCAAGAATTCTGGATAACAGGTCTCATACCTGTATTCAGATTCAAATCGTAGGATTAAAGTAGGAGTAATCACAAATCAGACGTTGCCCACACATTATCTAAACATTGTATGAAACTTTCTTTCTTATGATTATATCAGCACGTGTATGGCCATATTAAGGCATCAAGATGTTAATGATCAATTCAGCTACAGGTTTTTAAGTTTAAACCACAGAAACAACATTTTTAACATGTCTAATCAAATGGAGCCCCCTGACCCCCCAACCAAAGCAAAAGTATAATAAATTACAAGTGGTCCTTTTCCTTCAACTAGAGGTTCCCAGATTGTGGGATCGGCCTCTTTGGGAAGTCAAAATAATAGAGACAAGAGATTCTGAAAATTTAAAAGAAGTTTGTAAGCTTTTCTGTGACTGGAATCAAGAATACTGTATGTTCATTTGGCACCACTGGTGGATCACTTTGTAGGAGAGAACTGATTGACAGCAATTGATAGTTAAGTAGATGGACTTCCAGTAAGTGGAACCTTTTACTCATCTAATCAAAAATGAAGTTCAACATATTGAATTTGTACTGGGTGAAAGCAAGATTATACAGTGACCTACAGAACCTAAAGTACAGTCAATATGCTTTCAACTTTAGTCATACATTGGAGCACATGCTAAAGATGATTAACCTGGAGCTACAATATTTCTCTTGGGACAGGTTTATTGTTATATTTTAAAACTGAAAACCCATAAGGTATGGGATCTGTTATCTGGAAAACTGTTATCCAGAAAGCTCCAAATTACAGAATGCTTCTCTCCCATAGACTCAATTTTATATGAATAATCCACATTTTTAAAAATGATTTCCCTTTTCTGTGTAATAATAAAACAGTAGCTTGTACTTGATCCCAACTAAGATATAATTAATCCTTATTGGAAGCAAAACCAGCCTATTGGGTTTATTTAATGTTTACATGATTTTCTAGTAGACTTAAGGTATGAAGATCCAAATTGCAGAAAGATCCATTATCCAGAAAACCCCAGGTCGTGAAAATTCTGGATAACAGGTCCCATACCTGTATATTGTATGTAGGCATACAGCTCTACCTATTAGTGACCCAAATAAGTAAGAGGATCATGGAAGCCACTGCACTAGATATTTCCACAAAGTAGAGAACAATACTTGGGTCTAACCACGTATTCCTGTGAGAGAGAGCACTCCAGAATGCGATATACAGAAGTACTTGCTTAATTTACTCATTTGGAGCAATACAAATGTCCCAATTTGACACCCATCATAATATATATACAGTCGTTTACACATTCCTTGGCCATCAAACCAGTCTATCTTCCCAACGTAGTTGTGAAACCAGTAGGTCGGAAAGCACCTGAGAGCAGACGTTGCTGAGATGATATTTTAGTCTCCTGAATCTGTGAGAAGCTCAGGGTTCTGTCTGCGAGTTTTTTTTATTGTCCCTTTACAACTTCCTGATGCACACAAGTATCTCTACTCCAGACAGTACTTAATGCAGCTGCTATGTTTATAGATATTAGATTTAATATCTAAAATTGTTACTCCACTGTTGAATAGCGTCAGCAAGAATTAAAAGTGTAGTAAACCCATATATAAATGTTTGCATAATAAAAGCTTAATTAATTTCAAGCAACTTTCCAACCTACATTAATTAGACATTTTTCAACATTTGTAAATATTAACTGCTCATAACTTCTGTCCTGTGTTGTTCTCTGCAATGCTTGAATTTAAGTTTGCCTTTATTATGCAAAATATTATATTTGGATTTTGGTTTACTCCCCATTAATTTGTGTCCTTGATGGTTTTCCGAGTCATGGTTCAGTTTTCAGGGTAGCTCTTCACTCATTGTTTGCTCTTGATAACTCACACTTCCATGGCGACATTGGTCATGCTCAGCGCTTTTATTTACACGCTCCTGGGAGATAAAAATATGCCACCAGTAATGGTATCAATACAGTAGTACCAGCACTCTGGAAATGGCTCCCGTCACCCTGTCACCAATGAATGAACCTAGGAAGCTGTTAGATCTAATATTCCTATATGTTATAGCAGATTGTGTGTTCTGGTCCATTTGAGGGAATAACATTTTGTCATTATTACCTTTCTTGACCCATGTTGTCTTTCTGAATCAGGCATTCAGCCACAGTTTCAATAATGTGAGGGCAGTAAATGTTTTTTCATCCCAAATCTCCCCCATCTCTAATATAGTCTGTCCTTCAAGCTGGGCTGTAGAGAGAATGTCACGTGCACACCCGGGCCCTTCAATTTATGTTTCCGCCTGGTGCACAGACCCTGGGAAGACAGCACTTCCAAACTAGATACAAGAAAAGAAAAGTTGTCACCTGATGAAGAGGAAATGCCCCTGAAACGTGCCGGTACCTATTTCTTTTCTTTAAGCTGGGCTTTCAGAAGTATCTCGGAGAGCAAATGGTAATTCTTCCCAAACCCTAAATAACCATCAGGCTTAGCCCAACAAATTAGGAACCACGTGTCATTCAGTCAATCTCAGTCCATATTTACGTAATAGGAATACAATATGTTATCAGAAGCAAAGTTAGATCTTAATATCATAAGGAGGAACTGAATAATACTGAACATTGGGTTGAATGGAGACAAGCACAATCCTTCTTCAGAAGGATCAATCATACCCAGGTCTGGACTGGGATTCAAAGCAGGACCTGTCATTTCAAGTACACAGGGGCCTATCTTACAGCAGTCCTTCTGGCATTTGTTAGAGTCTACAGCCATTTTGGGCCTCATCATACACTATTACCATGAAGTTCTCATATAGATCTGTACATCACATGAGGTGGAGCACCAAAGAACTAGACCCTTTTCTTCTTTTACTTTCTCCTTCCTTAATTGACATATCCATACCAATGTGCCATCTTTCGCTTATTTCCACCTTTGCTCACGAACACAAAAATGTTTACCCAAATAAATATTTCATGCTATGTTCCTTATTTTTCTACACTTCCACTACAATAAGATAACCGTAGGTGGCAATTTTAAAACTGCTGCTTTTTAGTAGCATATTACTAATGAGCAAGCACTAGCATCTAAAACTGTGACATTCCAAATAAAAAAAACTCCTAGAACATTTATGTCTCAAAAAATACCCCATTTGTCCTCTATAATATTTTTCTTGTTTTCTGATAACTGACTGCCTGGTAGATACTGAAAAAACACACTACAAATTGTTTAGTCAGTTTACCTTGACAGTGACACGTGTTCTGTTGGGTGTGGTTCAATAATTTGCCTACTGGTTCCCACATAAAAATTCCAGAGAACAATCACTACCACAGGACTATTATTAGGAATGTCGTGTCTCATGCCACACACCCTAGAACAGGAAAAGATAGTTCTGAAACAAAGTTGGAGGTTGTAATTCTTAAGGATGCACTCTTATATAAATTATTTTCATGTGTGCTATTCTGCCTTAGTTATTTGATAACTGCTTCTTACATTGTCTCCAAAGAGACCATTAAAGCGACATAAGGCTAATAATTTTCACTGACAAATGAGATAAAAATCCAGGCAACAATTGGCAAGTGTGTTTGTACATTGTGATATCGATCAATGAGGGTGAAGCACAGGTGATTATATCAGAACAGCCACCCACTGACATCATTACTATCCTCACCTCTTTACTGACTCAAATCAGCACTATTAATTATTATGATATTCAGCCTAAATATAAATATAAGATATGTGAACACCATGCTCCAAGAGATACAATGAAAGCTGTCTTATTTATATGACTAACTAGGATGATGCTCATAACATTGCATCATAGGAAGTAAAACCTGAATTTACTAAACTAACTGAGAGTTTAGTTTGGTAGTCAGGTGACTATTTTAAATATCCCTTCTTTCGTCTTCTGGACCCTGTGGTACTATGAGGCAGGGGAATGAGAAACTGAAGGTTGAAGATTGGAGACAATGAGGCAAAGAAGAGAGGTGAAAAGGAAGATGAAAAAGTTAGAAAGAACTGAGAATTAGGAGAAAGTAAATGGGATTAGAAATTAGAGAAGAAGCTCAAAAATATAGACCAGAACAGAGGAGGCAAGATATGCTTGAAGAGTGATTTCTTGCCTTGTCATCTAGGAAAACCCATGGAAAGCATACTGTTTTGTATTAGCCTTTAGAATGACAAAGATGGACATCACATTCTACCATAAGTGTATTTGGAAGGTTTAAACAACTTCTGAGGAAGACGCCACAAAACGCGTCAAGTGTGGGGGAGAGGTCATATCCACATATGCACTGATGTACTGATGATTTTACACATTTTTCAATAAAGAAGGTTTGATTTTTCCTAAATCACAGTGTGCTCCATATCACTATTGCTAATTACATATTAAATACGTCTGGATCCGGGGACGTTTTCTATGCTGCAGCACAGGTGTTGTTAAGGACCCGTGGACAGAGGTGGGTGAGTGCACGCTATTCGAGTTTTTACATTAAACAATATGTATACCAAACCAAGGAGGACTACTGGTTTTCTGTTTGTTATAACAGCGCCACCTACTGGTCAGTTTCCAACCATTCTGAGCACCACATAGTCAAGGAAGTTGTCAGGAGAAAGAAAGAGGCTGCTCTGATGTTCTTCTGCTTAGGAAAGATTTGAGAGAGTTATTTTAGTTTTTTTCCTAAGCAGAAGAACATCAGAGCAGCCTCTTTCTCCTGACAACTTCCTTGACTACTTGGTGGTCAGACTGGTGGACAACTGACCAGCAGGTGGCGCTGTTCTAACAAAATTCATCAGTATTAACAGTACATGTATCCCTTAATATCTTGGAATAAAAAATAAATAATGCATTTTACATTTCTTGTTTTAAAGGTTTAATTATCCTTTAATTACAGACACCATAAATTAAGGTAGACTTGAACTGACCTTACAGGAGCATTAGAAAACACTTGCAAAGGCTCAAACCAGAAAAGAAAAACATATAAAATGCACACTGAGCTAGTCAGCAAAATGAGGACTGTGATAGGTAAGAGGAATGTTAGACTTGGGATTCATTTTTAAATGATGTCTGTGGCCTAGGCATATCATAAGGAAAACTGTTAGCTGACCAAGAAAAGAGGAATACTTGGAGCCTAAAAAAATGCCTCTTTAGCCCAATGATTGGTAATTAAGTGACAAGGGTTTGAAACTATAGTTCGATATCCCTAAACTCTCTCTTATCACATAAAGAGCAATTCAGCTCTGAATAATGGCCTGGGACAATGTTGTCCATCCCCATGTCCAGCCAACACTGAAAAAGAAAACAAAGGAGCTTATATATACATTCTTGGAGGGGTGGATTTTTTTTATCCCAGACATTAGGGTGAAGAAAATCATGATGTGCCTCCATATCTTTCCAACTCTGACATAGTGGCGTCTACAGATCCCTTGGCCTCTTGTGGCCAACAAGCTAAATTAAACCATCAATCATTTAGTGGTTCTCTATAATTAATAACTTGAACCCAGGAATGAAGGTGTTGCAGTCCTGCAGCAGAAACATTTGTGAAGGTGTGTTTTTATAAGCAACAAAGGCTTTGATGGATCAGCTAAACATCTAAGAAGCTGCAATCTTCCAGGACTTTGCTTGTACTCTAACATAATGCATCATATTGCCTTTCTTGATGTTGAGAACCAGTGTCACCGTATATCAACATGAATAATGTCAGAGGCCAATATCTATTAATATTCAGTTTACTGTACATTTACAGAAGGTTAGTTACTGCAGCTATTATTAAGCAGTGTGAGAGGCAGCTCGACACAAGGTACCCCTTATTTTAAAATATATACTGAATAATGTACCCCCTCTTGTAAAATATAAGGATATTATAAGTCACAGTCCAATGACCTTCGGCTTTGTGCTACAGATCAGGAACTCCGAGGTGACTTCTAATTTCCTCATATTTTCCAGCAAGGGGTACTTTATTTATTATAATACACAAGTTTTACTGAGTCATGTGACAAAAATGACATCACTACTCAACATTTATAACTGATTACATCACTAGTTACCATTTATAAGGATATAATTTACAAGATATTTGTGTATTATAAGGATATTATAAGTCATCAAGGAGTTCCATAATCGTATAAAGGCTGAGTGTTTTTATACGGATCATGGTCCGAGGTGACATCTAATATCTTATAAGGGGGGTACTTTATTTCTTATCATAGTCAAGTTTAAGTAAAAAATTGCTTCACTAAGCACCGATTATAACTGATAACATCACTTAGCACTATTTATAAAGATATCATTTACAGGCTATGCATGGTTCTTGGGTATTATAAATATGTATTGGCATATTTTGGCCTAAAACAAATAAAGTAATAACCAGGAAGTTCAAGTTTATGTTATTGTTTGGGTGGCACAATATAAATGTAATTGGTCTGTTATTGCTGCTGTCACTTCACAGTATATTTTTCACTGAAAGAACATAGCGTTGTTTCAGGAGAACAATAGAACAAATGAAAAATCCAGAGTGTCATAACATGCCACATTGTGGAAGACAACAGTCATAGTGACAGTATGTTATCAGGTGGCCAACAATGAGAACCTCTCTGATAATTGCTAAACGGAGAGCACTTGTTTCTTTAGTTTAAAAGATCATTTCTTTATTTTGCAGGCATTTACTGCACAACATGTTTCGGCTTCAGGCCTTCATCAGGTGCATGCACCTGATGAAGGCCTGAAGCCGAAACATGTTGTGCAGTAAATGCCTGCAAAATAAAGAAATGATCTTTTAAACTAAAGAAACAAGTGCTCTCCGGCTACCTCTTTTTGTATTAGTAACCTTGGCATTCCAACACGGGGATTGCAGCACGTAGAGAAGCACACCCATACGGATGGATACATAAAGGACTCTTGTTATAGTTGGATAATTGCTAAACCTCAATTGCTTGAATCTTCTGATTTGCTGTCCCAGATATTTTAGGAGGCCCCTAGTACATTGCAATGTTTTTCTATTCATCTAACTTTATCTTAAAAAAAAAAAAAAAAAAAGGATGGGGGGGGCAAAAACAAAATCTGAACCCAAGCAAGGTAACGCTCAGAGGTTGACTTAAAGAAGGTCTACCAAAGCTCACTTTCCATGAGTCCATGATATATTTAGAGGGTAGACTGTAAGGCAGGGGTCCCCAACCATTTTGTAACTTGTGAGCCACATTCAAATGTAAAAAGAGCTGGGGAGAAACAAAAGCATGCATAAAGTCCCTGGAAGTGGCAAATAAGGGCTTTGATTGACTATTGGTAGCCCCTACGTGGACTGACAGCTTACAGGAGGCTCTGTTTGGCAGTACATCTGTTTTTTATGCAACTTGCCTCCAAGCAAGGAATTAAAAAAATAAGCAACTGCTTTTAGGTCACTTGGAGCAATATCTAGTGGGTTGGTGAGCTACATGTTGCTCAAGGGCCACTTGTTGGGGATCACTGTTGTAACTTCAAGTTAACTGTTCTCTGCTACTGCTGATCATTACTTCTCATTATCATTTAACAAGCTAGACATCTTAATAAAGAAAATAAATCGGTTTATATTGACTAAAGTCTCTTGTGCCAAAACCAGAGTTGAGGCATTCATCATATGGTTTCATTTGCTGATATGAGTAGTTACCGCCATTCACTACCTATGCAATACGATTGAAGCTAACTTTTTTTTTTGATAAAGGAATATCAGAAAGCTAAGCAATAGTTCTGGACGAATGTATTCGCCAGGCATGGATTTGCGGCAAATTTGCGCACTTGGCCACCTGACAGTTTTTTTTTTTGCAAAACTGCAGCAAACATTTGCGAGGAAAAAATTGCTGCAAGAAAAAAGTTGCGTGTGTGAAAATGGTTTGCGATGTCCCATATATAGACCTACATTTTCTTTCCATTGTCCGTTTGCAGCTAAAGACTGCAATGTATTATAGACGATAATGTCTACTGGTATTACAATTAGTCTTTGGAATCCCTCAACTGGACAGCTTGGAGACCTTGTGGAGGTCATGGAACTTCTAGATCATATGTAACATCCTTACAATAGGTTTGCCTTATGCCTTGTATGAACCATATCTGAATATCATTCTGCACCATGTGCAGATACAACACTATCTTTTAGGGTTCCCATTACATGTGGCCCATCCACCCTCTAGTATCCCCCAATATGGCTGAAGGAGAATGTTGCTGTACTACTGTCTGGGTAGAAGATTGTTAGGAATAGAGAACATTTCCTATGATTCACTAAGGGAGGGGAATACAGACAGAATTTATAATGGGAGGCAAGAAACAAAGGAATGATAATGTATCTGAATGTGGGTTTTGCAACTCTTTGAACACCTGACTAACACGCTTGCTATAATTACTATTTATAAGCCAGCTATATATCTGCATCTGTTCCTCAGTTTTTGTTTGTGTGGAACCTCTTCATGTCAGAGGCTGTTACCCCAGGCTACTTCAAATTTTATCCTCAAGCTCTCGTGATCCTTTATTTAATTCTTCAGATTCCTTTAGAGATCATTGATACACCTGGAGTTCTTTAATCTGAAACAGCCGAAAAAAGGATCATGGGACAGCTGATAATAGGCTCTCTTGCCCTTCTAATCATAGCAACAGGTAAGCGCATTGTTGGGAAAAACAGCCTGTAAAACTGCATAATGTGCATGGTTTTATCCATGATGGAGGGAGGGGATGGGAAGAAGCAAGGAGAAAGACAAAGCATATTTAATTTATGTGTTGACAGTGCCAATGGTATTGTGAGGCTTAGGTGGTGGGGGTTACCCACCATGAACCTTAACATAGGATATAACCATAGTTCTTCTCATCATTCACCTTGTCTCTACTTTGATATTACTATATATGTATTACTATGTATGTTTTTGTTTTTTACTTATTTTGTCTTATCCACCTGAATCCATATATCCTTCTTTGGTGTTTTTCTCCATCTTTTCCCATCAACCTGGTATCTCCCATTCTACATTTATAATTTTACTTTCTTTCTTCTCTACTTTCTAACCTCATTTTCAATTCTCCCTTCTTCTGTCTCTCATCCTTTTACTTTCCTTCTTTTCTGTCCTTCACTTTCATTGTCCTCCATCCTTCTCTGTTGAAGAGGCCCCAAAACACTTGAAATGCTAAATGGGCTTCCTTTGTTGTTCTTGTTCAATATCACCAACAGAAATTCAGTTTAGAATTGTAACCGTTATTAATTAATCACATATTGTTTGCAATTACTGTGACTCTGGGTTTGCCAACCTAACCCCTGGCAGATCTAAGTTATCTGTGGAGACAGCTGTGGCTTTCTATATTTGGCATGGGTACCTTTATTCTACTGCTTGGTGTTTTTGGCCCATTGATAATAACATTTGGATATAACCCAAATACACAATTTTGGCTTATGAAATAAAACTTAATTTTAAGCAAATTTCTGATATACATTCATTAAAAAAATTCAGTGATTTAAAATAATTTGTTAATGTAATTTCTACTGAAAGCAGTACCTGTCTATCTATTGGTGATTCTGACCTGAGGTGATCATCAAAGTTTTTTGATTTAGTGACTCCACCACCTGATCATTAAAGACCTGATTTTGGGCCTGCAATGAAATACATCATAATCCATGTATATTTATGGTGATTCTGACCACTGAACAGTTTGTTGACTCAATGGAACACATTTTACATTCCTTTTATTGCCTCTTGATTTCCTACATTTCTTAAAGTAATTCTGGGGAATGGGCTATACCAATCTACCCCCAAAAAATATAGGGCTCGATTAAATTTGATTAGGAAAAGCACATCTCCAAATTCAGGTAAAGATTTCACTGGAATTCACAATAAAATCAGATTTTGTCACAGAGTTGAAAGTGTTATTCATTAATATGCAGTAAAGCTCTCTTGTCTAAATCAAGAACCTCTGTTTTGTATCACAAATGACTTTTTTGAATGATATCACTCATAACATGGAAATAGGTCCATCCAAATACAACATAACCACTTGTTTTTCCTCTCTTTTAGGTCCCTCATATATTTCCGCATACTCAGGTAAGTGAAACTCAGTTTATTAGCTTATCTCATTGGTGTGGACTTGCAAGAGTCAGTTCTCACCCATTTATTTAGCCACATCAATACTTTGGGGTGTCTAAACCTGATGGATAGGGGTAGAAACCCTCTAAAAAGGTGTCATGGTAATATCTGAACAATAACTTCTCATAGCCTGCTGACTGATAGCTGGCCAAAAATCATTTTGATCTGTATAGGGTAGTTTAACATCCCATTGGGCAAGGATTGCATCCACACTGTGATGGGGTTCTCTACCAACAGGTTGCAGTAGGTCCCTTTTATGGCCTAAATGTTGGCCCATTACCCTGATTTGACATACCACTAAAAGCTTTCTCCTATGAACGATGAAGTGTAATAATGATGCGTTTGTATCTGTGCTTAGGATGCGGCAGGCCTAGTATCCCAAATCGTATTGTGGGTGGCCAGGACTCGGTGCAAGGGGAATTCCCATGGCAGTTGAGCTTGAGGAAGAATGGCATGCATATCTGTGGGGGTTCTCTTATCGACAGCCAGTGGGTCGTCAGTGCTGCTCACTGTTTTGCAAAGTAAGTCGCTTGTTTTGATGCATTACCAAAAGGGTAATACAACTACAGTCATAGGAAAGAATAAGATGAATACTCATGATCAGATCTACCAACAGACAGTTAATTGGCCAATTTAGGCATTCAGCAGTTGCCTAAATGATCCCCCACGTAGAATCTCCATTGTGTCCATTCTCTGAGCTAAAATTTACAGGGCCAAATCCGGTCTTGAATCATCAGATGGGGGAACCATTAAGTTACCCAAAAAATATTGCTTCAAATTGATCACCTCACAAACTCACAGTTGGAAGCTACTTTTGAAATAGATTTTGAGGAGAATTTGGAAGCCAAATTTGTTTCAAATGTGTTTAATTATTCTGCCCCATCATCCAATATCCAAAGAACCAAAAAAGGCTTTACCATAACAATCAGGACAGGTTGCAGGTATAAATGAGGCTTTTGTAGAGTTATTGAGCACATTCTCACAAAACTTCTATTCTCTATTGCTTTCTTCAGACCATTCTCAGTCACAGACTTTAAAGTGAACCTTGGCGCATACCAACTATCAGTGCCTTCTGGGATTTTGGCGGATGTGGCTGCCATTTACATACACCCCACATTCACTAGGATCGGGAACAGTGGAGATATTGCGTTAATCAAGCTAGCGAATCCTGTGCAGTTTACCGACTTAATCATGCCTGTCTGTATTCCCACCCCAACGGTTGTCTTTCCAAACGGAATTAATTGCACTGTAACTGGATGGGGCTCTGTCAGGCAACTAGGTAAGGAAACAAATAAAGCTCTTCAAAAAAAATCAAAGACCAGAAAATCTAAGGGAAAGTCAGTTATTTAATTCAAGATGTAATAAAATATGGATTTTTCAGGTATTAGGAAGTGGGAACTCCCGATGGAGTATAGAATTTTGTCTGCATTAAGCATTTCATTAAGTATGAGCCCTAAATTTAGCTACCTACAGCTATAATATTGTGCAGCTGAATTTGGGGTATCTTATTTATTCTTATACATACAGATGAAGCCACTTGGATTTGTGAGATAAATGCGTCATGACTCATGGTTAATTGAAGAAACTGCGTTATCTAAAGTCATCTTAACTCATTTAATGCATTTAACCTTTCCATTAGCATACCAAAGCACCATTGTGAACAATGGTGAATGCCTTAATTAGATGGGATGTTGTGACGCAGTTTTCTGTGTTAAATGAGATAAATGGGATATCTGTGTTTAGTTATTCTGTGTCAAACAGACAAACCAAAGTGGCTGCATCTGTATGTACCCAAGGATATGGAGATAGGGCCCCAGCCTGTAGTCCAAGTAGGAGGAGATTTTAAGTGAATCTAATGTATTAAATGCTTATGGAACTATCGCCAGGCCATTGGCATGATAACGACTTTGAGATAAGGGTTGACCTCAATAAATGTTGATCTACAAGAGTCAAGAAAATCTATACAATACTATATCATATATATAATGTCCTCTGAAAGCAAAGTTTCTGTCTATACAGCGAGAAGAGGCACCTCACACTTTCCCCATTTTGTCTTCACAGTGAGTCTTCAATATCCACGGACTTTACAAAAGGTCCATGTTCCTATTATAGATCGCATGTCCTGTGATCAAATGTACCACACCGACAATCCCTCACTGGCGGCTTCTCAGAACTTGATAATGTGGGACATGATCTGTGCAGGATATAAGGCTGGCGGGAGAGATGCATGTCAGGTAACCAATCATGCAACGTTGTTCCACCTCTGCTCAGCATGGAGACCCTGTTTCCATCTCAAAAATATCTAACTGCTAGACTCACTTATGAGGTCAACTGGACTTTTTCCCCAAACAGGTCTAAAAAATGTAATACTCAACTGTCAAAATACTTTATGTTCCAGTACTAGGAACCTGTATCATATTTGCAGATAATTGTTTTTTAAGGACCAACCTCAGATACCAAGTTTAAATGCTCGCTATTGCCTGGAAGTCCATATTTTTCAATGCATTCCTCCCATCCAATGCTAATGGTCTCTGAAAAGATACTTGAGGGCAGTTTCACTAACGGGCGAATTTTCGCCAGCATCAGCTTCACACCCCTCGCACAGTCGCAAATGCGCTACCAATACGCTAATTCACTAAAATGCGGTTTCGTTCCGGGCGAAGAACACTGGCGACTTTTCGCTAGCATTACTTTGGCTGTGCAAGCATTTCATAGCGAAGATGAGCTAGCATTCATTTGTGCCAAGCGAAACTTCACTAGTGATCTTGCGCTTAAGCCAATTTGCATAGGGCAGGAAATTTAAAGTTGTATGGACATCTTTATTATAAATGTTGCTGCAAATGGTTTAAGTTACCAGTTTATATTACACATGTCCAGGGAAGCGAAATAAAGAGAAGAGAGTTAATATAATGCCCTACACACCAGCCCACTGTAAAATGAATGATCCATGTGTTATAAAATGTCTGGAGAAAACCAGTTTCCCAAAAAAAGTCTAAATTAGGATTTTTGCAGGCAATCCCGCTTCAAAAAGTTTTTTGAACTTTAATGCATTTTTGGCACACAGGATATGATGTAAGTGACAGAAGATTGAGGAAGATCTAGCTACTTTTTAGCGCTTCACCTGGTCTAAGTTGGCGAAGTCAACTTTGGCGAAAGAGATAAAATCCGCACTTTTCTTAAATTTGTAGAGTAGCGCCCATTCCCCGGAGCGAAAATACTCCTGGCGATAGGGTCAGAAACTGAGCTATCGATGGTCTGGTTCACCAGCTAATTGGCGCCTGTTAATGAACCCTGCAGGTGGCAACGCTAGCGATTTGACGCTAGCATTAGCCACTTCACTCTTTAGTAAATCTACCCCTTGGTAGACATCACCATAACAAAAGTAATCAAATCACCAAATGCCTTAACTTTAATTAGCTCCATGGCTATTTCAGTACATTACATAAATAGACATCATACTTTCTCTGCTTGCAGGGTGATTCTGGAGGTCCCCTCGTCTGCCCCTGGAATGGGTCATGGATTCTGGCTGGAATAGTAAGCTGGGGTTTTGGTTGTGCCCTTCCAAACAGGCCAGGTGTCTACACCAGTGTCACAACATATTCTGCATGGATTCAGCAATACATTCCTGGTTTCCAGCTAACTCAAGCACAAATCCCACCACCTAACTACAGTGGGTCATTGGCTTCATCTCTGGAGATCCTCATATTCTCACTGGTCCTGCACAAACTTCTGGGTTAAAGACCTTAGAAAATTTAATTCTGGAGACCTTAGTGGCACAGATTTTACCTTCACTTCTTTCCTCCACATCCCGGAATCCTTAAACCTTTTAGAATACTATATTGTGCATCTCTGGAATCAAATACAAAGAGAGGGACACTGAGATGGAAATCAAAAGCATCAAAGGAGTGTGATGCAACATAAGAGTTGAAGTAAGGAGACTCTGTAACATGGGACTATTTATTTATTTAAACTAAAATAAGTCAGTATTTATAAGGCAATGAACAAAACAGACAGTGGGTACCAGTATTCTTGGAAATATACAGTACATACATGACTGATGACCATCTCCAGATAATCATAAAGACCACTAGATTTAAATGGTGGCTATAGACAAGCATAACCTTTGGCAAAAAGAGACAATGAAGCATCTTCTAAAAAAGAAAACAGCAATCTGGTGTCCCAAACATCTAGTCACACAAAATTCTGCATTTTTGGGAATTGGTATTGCATCTATGGCTTGAAGATGTTACTCTTCAAACATACACTGCACAAGTCATATTATACTTTATATTCTCATTCATTTAGCAACAGGACTAAGAAAAGTGTCATTATTGTGAATATAACTTGATATAGATACTCATACCAGTTTGATGTTCCTGTAAACCCACAATAAGTGGCTAGTGCCTCCAAGATTGAGCACAACAGTTTAGAAGTCTGTGTAGGTCTAATCTACAAGACTCACAGCCAACCCAGATCTTCCACCCATACTTGGACCCACAATACCAATTTCTACCCTAAATCCAACCTGAATCAAGGAAGGAATGTCTCTGCCCAATAGAACCCCACAATCTGAGCCTGAAACTCTAAGTCAGAAAGTAAAGTGGGGTATTTTGGGAATTCTGCTTTTGTTCTGGTGAGTTAACCCACTTTTACCTATTTTTTAACACTTTTCAGACACAGGGTTTCTAGAAAACCAATGCCAGTATATCATTATAAATGGTGCTAAGCTTTATAACATTTGTCACAACACATACAGTATACAGCGATATGGGTCTCTGACCTTCAGGCGACTTTTGATACCCTTTATAAGTTAAGTAAAGGTGCATTATTCCTTGAACCATGAGATGTCAGTGTATTTATTTATAAAAAGTAACTTATGTTTGGCTTTCTGTAATCTCTTTAAAACTTGTGACCTAAGAGGTTCATGCAGGTTTCTAACTCCATGATAGAGAGAGATGGTGTCTATAGTAACAGTGGATAATAGTCTCTGGGAAGGGAGTGTGACTGTGGAATAGCAGGTATAGTAGGAAGAGATGGTGCCTATAGTAACAGTGGGATAATAGTCTCTGGGAAGGGAGTGTTACTGTGGGATAGCAGGTATAGTAGGGAGAGATGGTGTCTATAGTAACAGTGGATAATAGTCTCTGGGAAGGGAGTGTGACTGTGGGATAGCAGGTATAGTAGGGAGAGATGGAGTCTATAGTAACAGTGGATAATAGTCTCTGGGAAGGGAGTGTGACTGTGGGATAGCAGGTATAGTAGGGAGAGATGGTGCCTATAGTAACAGTGGATAATAGTCTCTGGGAAGGGAGTGTGACTGTGGATAGCAGGTATAGTAGGGAGAGATGGTGTCTATAGTAACAGTGGATAATAGTCTCTGGGAAGGGAGTGTGACTGTGGGATAGCAGGTATAGTAGGGAGAGATGGAGTCTATAGTAACAGTGGATAATAGTCTCTGGGAAGGGAGTGTGACTGTGGGATAGCAGGTATAGTAGGGAGAGATGGTGCCTATAGTAACAGTGGATAATATTCTCTGGGGAGGGAGTGTGACTGTGGGATAGCAGGTATAGTAGGAAAAGATGGTGCCTATAGTAACAGTGGGATAATAGTCTCTGGGAAGGGAGTGTTACTGTGGGATAGCAGGTATAGTAGGGAGAGATGGTGCCTATAGTAACAGTGGATAATAGTCTCTGGGAAGGGAGTGTGACTGTGGGATAGCAGGTATAGTAGGGAGAGATGGTGTCTATAGTAACAGTGGATAATAGTCTCTGGGAAGGGAGTGTGACTGTGGGATAGCAGGTATAGTAGGGAGAGATGGAGTCTATAGTAACAGTGGATAATAGTCTCTGGGAAGGGAGTGTGACTGTGGGATAGCAGGTATAGTAGGGAGAGATGGTGCCTATAGTAACAGTGGATAATAGTCTCTGGGAAGGGAGTGTGACTGTGGGATAGCAGGTATAGTAGGGAGAGATGGTGTCTATAGTAACAGTGGATAATAGTCTCTGGGAAGGGAGTGTGACTGTGGAATAGCAGGTATAGTAGGGAGAGATGGAGTCTATAGTAACAGTGGATAATAGTCTCTGGGAAGGGAGTGTGACTGTGGGATAGCAGGTATAGTAGGGAGAGATGGTGCCTATAGTAACAGTGGATAATAGTCTCTGGGAAGGGAGTGTGACTGTGGGATAGCAGGTATAGTAGGGAGAGATGGTGTCTATAGTAACAGTGGGATAATAGTCTCTGGGAAGGGAGTGTGACTGTGGGATAGCAGGTATAGTAGGGAGAGATGGTGTCTATAGTAACAGTGGATAATAGTCTCTGGGAAGGGAGTGTGACTGTGGGATAGCAGGTATAGTAGGGAGAGATGTGCCTATAGTAACAGTGGATAATAGTCTCGGGGAAGGGAGTGTGACTGTGGGATAGCAGGTATAGTAGGGAGAGATGGTGCCTATAGTAACAGTGGATAATAGTCTCTGGGAAGGGAGTGTGACTGTGGGATAGCAGGTATAGTAGGGAGAGATGGTGTCTATAGTAACAGTGGATAATAGTCTCTGGGAAGGGAGTGTGACTGTGGAATAGCAGGTATAGTAGGGAGAGATGGAGTCTATAGTAACAGTGGATAATAGTCTCTGGGAAGGGAGTGTGACTGTGGGATAGCAGGTATAGTAGGGAGAGATGGTGCCTATAGTAACAGTGGATAATAGTCTCTGGGAAGGGAGTGTGACTGTGGGATAGCAGGTATAGTAGGGAGAGATGGTGTCTATAGTAACAGTGGGATAATAGTCTCTGGGAAGGGAGTGTGACTGTGGGATAGCAGGTATAGTAGGGAGAGATGGTGTCTATAGTAACAGTGGATAATAGTCTCTGGGAAGGGAGTGTGACTGTGGGATAGCAGGTATAGTAGGGAGAGATGTGCCTATAGTAACAGTGGATAATAGTCTCTGGGAAGGGAGTGTGACTGTGGGATAGCAGGTATAGTAGGGAGAGATGGTGCCTATAGTAACAGTGGATAATATTCTCTGGGGAGGGAGTGTGACTGTGGGATAGCAGGTATAGTAGGAAAAGATGGTGCCTATAGTAACAGTGGGATAATAGTCTCTGGGAAGGGAGTGTTACTGTGGGATAGCAGGTATAGTAGGGAGAGATGGTGCCTATAGTAACAGTGGATAATAGTCTCTGGGAAGGGAGTGTGACTGTGGGATAGCAGGTATAGTAGGGAGAGATGGTGTCTATAGTAACAGTGGATAATAGTCTCTGGGAAGGGAGTGTGACTGTGGGATAGCAGGTATAGTAGGGAGAGATGGAGTCTATAGTAACAGTGGATAATAGTCTCTGGGAAGGGAGTGTGACTGTGGGATAGCAGGTATAGTAGGGAGAGATGGTGCCTATAGTAACAGTGGATAATAGTCTCTGGGAAGGGAGTGTGACTGTGGGATAGCAGGTATAGTAGGGAGAGATGGTGTCTATAGTAACAGTGGATAATAGTCTCTGGGAAGGGAGTGTGACTGTGGAATAGCAGGTATAGTAGGGAAAGATGGAGTCTATAGTAACAGTGGATAATAGTCTCTGGGAAGGGAGTGTGACTGTGGGATAGCAGGTATAGTAGGGAGAGATGGTGCCTATAGTAACAGTGGATAATAGTCTCTGGGAAGGGAGTGTGACTGTGGGATAGCAGGTATAGTAGGGAGAGATGGTGTCTATAGTAACAGTGGGATAATAGTCTCTGGGAAGGGAGTGTGACTGTGGGATAGCAGGTATAGTAGGGAGAGATGGTGTCTATAGTAACAGTGGATAATAGTCTCTGGGAAGGGAGTGTGACTGTGGGATAGCAGGTATAGTAGGGAGAGATGTGCCTATAGTAACAGTGGATAATAGTCTCGGGGAAGGGAGTGTGACTGTGGGATAGCAGGTATAGTAGGGAGAGATGGTGCCTATAGTAACAGTGGATAATAGTCTCTGGGAAGGGAGTGTGACTGTGGGATAGCAGGTATAGTAGGGAGAGATGGTGTCTATAGTAACAGTGGATAATAGTCTCTGGGAAGGGAGTGTGACTGTGAAATAGCAGGTATAGTAGGGAGAGATGGAGTCTATAGTAACAGTGGATAATAGTCTCTGGGAAGGGAGTGTGACTGTGGGATAGCAGGTATAGTAGGGAGAGATGGTGCCTATAGTAACAGTGGATAATAGTCTCTGGGAAGGGAGTGTGACTGTGGGATAGCAGGTATAGTAGGGAGAGATGGTGTCTATAGTAACAGTGGGATAATAGTCTCTGGGAAGGGAGTGTGACTGTGGGATAGCAGGTATAGTAGGGAGAGATGGTGTCTATAGTAACAGTGGATAATAGTCTCTGGGAAGGGAGTGTGACTGTGGGATAGCAGGTATAGTAGGGAGAGATGTGCCTATAGTAACAGTGGATAATAGTCTCGGGGAAGGGAGTGTGACTGTGGGATAGCAGGTATAGTAGGGAGAGATGGTGCCTATAGTAACAGTGGGATAATAGTCTCTGGGAAGGGAGTGTGACTGTGGGATAGGAGGTATAGTAGGGAGAGATGGTGCCTATAGTAACAGTGGATAATAGTATCTGGGAAGGGAGTGTGACTGTGGGATAGCAGGTATAGTAGGGAGAGATGGTGCCTATAGTAACAGTGGATAATAGTCTCTGGGAAGGGAGTGTGACTGTGGGATAGCAGGTATAGTAGGGAGAGATGGTGTCTATAGTAACAGTGGATAATAGTCTCTGGGAAGGGAGTGTGACTGTGGGATAGCAGGTATAGTGGGGAGAGATGGTGCCTATAGTAACAGGGGGATAATAGTCTCTGGGAAGGGAGTGTGACTGTGGTATAGCAGGTATAGTAGGGAGAGATGGTGCCTATAGTAACAGTGGATAATAGTCTCTGGGAAGGGAGTGAGACTGTGGGATAGCAGGTATAGTAGGGAGAGATGGTGTCTATAGTAACAGTGGATAATAGTCTCTGGGAAGGGAGTGTGACTGTGGGATAGCAGGTATAGTAGGGAGAGATGTGCCTATAGTAACAGTGGATAATAGTCTCGGGGAAGGGAGTGTGACTGTGGGATAGCAGGTATAGTGGGGAGAGATGGTGCCTATAGTAACAGGGGGATAATAGTCTCTGGGAAGGGAGTGTGACTGTGGGATAGAAGGTATAGTAGGGAGAGATGGTGTCTATAGTAACAGTGGATAATAGTCTCTGGGAAAGGAGTGTGACTGTGGGATAGCAGGTATAGTAGGGAGAGATGGTGCCTAAAGTAACAGTGGATAATAGTCTCTGGGAAGGGAGTGTGACTGTGGGATAGCAGGTATAGTAGGGAGAGATGGTGCCTATAGTAACAGTGGATAATAGTCTCTGGGAAGGGAGTGTGACTGTGGGATAGCAGGTATAGTAGGGAGAGATGTGCCTATAGTAACAGTGGATAATAGTCTCGGGGAAGGGAGTGTGACTGTGGGATAGCAGGTATAGTAGGGAGAGATGGTGCCTATAGTAACAGTGGGATAATAGTCTCTGGGAAGGGAGTGTGACTGTGGGATAGGAGGTATAGTAGGGAGAGATGGTGCCTATAGTAACAGTGGATAATAGTATCTGGGAAGGGAGTGTGACTGTGGGATAGCAGGTATAGTAGGGAGAGATGGTGCCTATAGTAACAGTGGATAATAGCCTCTGGGAAGGGAGTGTGACTGTGGGATAGCAGGTATAGTAGGGAGAGATGGTGTCTATAGTAACAGTGGATAATAGTCTCTGGGAAGGGAGTGTGACTGTGGGATAGCAGGTATAGTGGGGAGAGATGGTGCCTATAGTAACAGGGGGATAATAGTCTCTGGGAAGGGAGTGTGACTGTGGGATAGCAGGTATAGTAGGGAGAGATGGTGCCTATAGTAACAGTGGATAATAGTCTCTGGGAAGGGAGTGTGACTGTGGGATAGCAGGTATAGTAGGGAGAGATGGTGTCTATAGTAACAGTGGATAATAGTCTCTGGGAAGGGAGTGTGACTGTGGAATAGCAGGTATAGTAGGGAAAGATGGAGTCTATAGTAACAGTGGATAATAGTCTCTGGGAAGGGAGTGTGACTGTGGGATAGCAGGTATAGTAGGGAGAGATGGTGCCTATAGTAACAGTGGATAATAGTCTCTGGGAAGGGAGTGTGACTGTGGGATAGCAGGTATAGTAGGGAGAGATGGTGTCTATAGTAACAGTGGGATAATAGTCTCTGGGAAGGGAGTGTGACTGTGGGATAGCAGGTATAGTAGGGAGAGATGGTGTCTATAGTAACAGTGGATAATAGTCTCTGGGAAGGGAGTGTGACTGTGGGATAGCAGGTATAGTAGGGAGAGATGTGCCTATAGTAACAGTGGATAATAGTCTCGGGGAAGGGAGTGTGACTGTGGGATAGCAGGTATAGTAGGGAGAGATGGTGCCTATAGTAACAGTGGATAATAGTCTCTGGGAAGGGAGTGTGACTGTGGGATAGCAGGTATAGTAGGGAGAGATGGTGTCTATAGTAACAGTGGATAATAGTCTCTGGGAAGGGAGTGTGACTGTGAAATAGCAGGTATAGTAGGGAGAGATGGAGTCTATAGTAACAGTGGATAATAGTCTCTGGGAAGGGAGTGTGACTGTGGGATAGCAGGTATAGTAGGGAGAGATGGTGCCTATAGTAACAGTGGATAATAGTCTCTGGGAAGGGAGTGTGACTGTGGGATAGCAGGTATAGTAGGGAGAGATGGTGTCTATAGTAACAGTGGGATAATAGTCTCTGGGAAGGGAGTGTGACTGTGGGATAGCAGGTATAGTAGGGAGAGATGGTGTCTATAGTAACAGTGGATAATAGTCTCTGGGAAGGGAGTGTGACTGTGGGATAGCAGGTATAGTAGGGAGAGATGTGCCTATAGTAACAGTGGATAATAGTCTCGGGGAAGGGAGTGTGACTGTGGGATAGCAGGTATAGTAGGGAGAGATGGTGCCTATAGTAACAGTGGGATAATAGTCTCTGGGAAGGGAGTGTGACTGTGGGATAGGAGGTATAGTAGGGAGAGATGGTGCCTATAGTAACAGTGGATAATAGTATCTGGGAAGGGAGTGTGACTGTGGGATAGCAGGTATAGTAGGGAGAGATGGTGCCTATAGTAACAGTGGATAATAGTCTCTGGGAAGGGAGTGTGACTGTGGGATAGCAGGTATAGTAGGGAGAGATGGTGTCTATAGTAACAGTGGATAATAGTCTCTGGGAAGGGAGTGTGACTGTGGGATAGCAGGTATAGTGGGGAGAGATGGTGCCTATAGTAACAGGGGGATAATAGTCTCTGGGAAGGGAGTGTGACTGTGGTATAGCAGGTATAGTAGGGAGAGATGGTGCCTATAGTAACAGTGGATAATAGTCTCTGGGAAGGGAGTGAGACTGTGGGATAGCAGGTATAGTAGGGAGAGATGGTGCCTATAGTAACAGTGGATAATAGTCTCTGGGAAGGGAGTGTGACTGTGGGATAGCAGGTATAGTAGGGAGAGATGTGCCTATAGTAACAGTGGATAATAGTCTCGGGGAAGGGAGTGTGACTGTGGGATAGCAGGTATAGTAGGGAGAGATGGTGCCTATAGTAACAGTGGGATAATAGTCTCTGGGAAGGGAGTGTGACTGTGGGATAGGAGGTATAGTAGGGAGAGATGGTGCCTATAGTAACAGTGGATAATAGTATCTGGGAAGGGAGTGTGACTGTGGGATAGC
The DNA here is from genome assembly GCF_017654675.1 of Xenopus laevis. Taxonomy (NCBI): domain Eukaryota; kingdom Metazoa; phylum Chordata; class Amphibia; order Anura; family Pipidae; genus Xenopus; species Xenopus laevis. The sequence continues at coordinate 109,473,933 of NC_054388.1, read as the reverse complement.
AGGTATAGTAGGGAGAGATGGTGCCTATAGTAACAGTGGATAATAGTCTCTGGGAAGGGAGTGTGACTGTGGGATAGCAGGTATAGTAGGGAGAGATGGTGTCTATAGTAACAGTGGATAATAGTCTCTGGGAAGGGAGTGTGACTGTGGGATAGCAGGTATAGTGGGGAGAGATGGTGCCTATAGTAACAGGGGGATAATAGTCTCTGGGAAGGGAGTGTGACTGTGGGATAGCAGGTATAGTAGGGAGAGATGGTGCCTATAGTAACAGTGGATAATAGTCTCTGGGAAGGGAGTGAGACTGTGGGATAGCAGGTATAGTAGGGAGAGATGGTGTCTATAGTAACAGTGGATAATAGTCTCTGGGAAGGGAGTGTGACTGTGGGATAGCAGGTATAGTAGGGAGAGATGTGCCTATAGTAACAGTGGATAATAGTCTCGGGGAAGGGAGTGTGACTGTGGGATAGCAGGTATAGTGGGGAGAGATGGTGCCTATAGTAACAGGGGGATAATAGTCTCTGGGAAGGGAGTGTGACTGTGGGATAGAAGGTATAGTAGGGAGAGATGGTGTCTATAGTAACAGTGGATAATAGTCTCTGGGAAAGGAGTGTGACTGTGGGATAGCAGGTATAGTAGGGAGAGATGGTGCCTATAGTAACAGTGGGATAATAGTCTCTGGGAAGGGGGTGTGACTGTGGGATAGCAGGTATAGTAGGGAGAGATGGTGTCTATAGTAACAGTGGGATAATAGTCTCTGGGAAGGGAGTGTGACTGTGGGATAGCAGGTATAGTAGGGAGAGATGGTGTCTATAGTAACAGTGGATAATAGTCTCTGGGAAGGGAGTGTGACTGTGGGATAGCAGGTATAGTAGGGAGAGATGGTGCCTATAGTAACAGTGGGATAATAGTCTCTGGGAAGGGAGTGTGACTGTGGGATAGCAGGTATAGTAGGGAGAGATGGTGCCTATAGTAACAGTGGATAATAGTCTCTGGGAAGGGAGTGTGACTGTGGGATAGCAGGTATAGTAGGGAGAGATGGTGCCTAAAGTAACAGTGGATAATAGTCTCTGGGAAGGGAGTGTGACTGTGGGATAGCAGGTATAGTAGGGAGAGATGCAGGTAAACAGAAGCAATGAGAGCTTGCACTGTAATGCCTAATCCGTTGGTAGTTTCTTTATGTAACAGCAGTCCTGTCCTGCTTTATGGCCGAGTTTCTCGCAATTATTATAACTGAGCAGTCGGACGTCTCATCTGAATCTCGTTGTTTACACTGCAGAACTCTGCTCTGAGTAGAAGTACAAATAAACTAAAGAAAGAAAAAAAAATGTAAAATTTCTAAAGCATAGAAAGTAATTAATGAATATATATTGGAAAGTTAATTAGAATACTATTTTCTCCCTCAAGCAAAAATTGTTTGGGGATTACATCTCCTTTAATTTGAAAATCAGGGACAACTGTAATGCATGTAAAGTGCTGGCTTGTTTCATTTGCAAAGTCATCACTGCAGCCCTTTCAGCTGAATTTTCTGAAAGTGTCCCTAATCTTTCATCTGATGTGGGAGGAGCCAGCAGAGAAACAGGGGAGGAGGGAGGGGCTGGTGCAGAGGGAGGGAGACAGTAGCAGCAGCAGGAGGAGGAGCAGGAGGAGGTGGTGGTTTGAAACCCACTGATTCAGAAAATCTGCAAGAAAAGATAAAGCAGAGGGGAGAGAGACTGCAGAGACCAGGCTGCAGAGTGACAGCAAGACATTTGCAAGGAGACAGTGCCAGACAGACAGACAGACAGACAGACAGACAGACATGTCTCTATCAGACATCCGCCGGGTGCTTATCAGTGACAGCCTGGCACCAGCCTGTGCCCAAATCCTGCGCACCCAGGGGGGAATCGAGGTGACGGAGAGCCCAGGACTGACACATCAGCAGCTTCTGTCACAGATCCAGGTGGGAGTCTTAGTGGAAACCTTGGTGGGAGGGCCGAGGGCAACAAAAACTGGGGTACATGATGGAGGAGGGGGTGCAGATGCTGCAAAGGTAATTCTCTGCAGGGGAGAAAGATTCATGTTTAGGGGGGGCATGCTAATGACTTCTGCAGAATAGACTCGATCCTTAGTCATGTCCTCTCACCCACATTAAAGCTGTTCATATAAGACAAGCTGCTGAAGACCCCACAGATATCTATGCAGCCATGCAGGGAGCAATATAGCCATGTGATGTGTTTAACTGGATGAGCTGCACCCCTGCATTCATGGTAGTGCACAATTGCACTTGTATCTGTAACTGTGCCAGTTCTGGCCCCTGTACTTGTGCACTAGAAAGTTACTTATAGATGAGCATTTCAACTGCAATTTGGGGGGGGGTAAATGTCCCCACTGAAATCTGGAGCAGCTGCTTATTGAATAAATGGGGCACCGCACACCCAACAGTGTTTCTTTAGGAATGTGTTGAGTATTTTTGCAGAGAATGTTGAGTATTTTTATCACTATATGAAGGATGGAGGGAGGGTGTTGGGCAGGGAAGGGGTTAAACAGCAATGTTCTGCTGCAGGGAAGGGGTTAAACAGCAATGTTCTGCTGCAGGGAAGGGGTTAAACAGCAATGTTCTGCTGCAGGGAAGGGGTTAAACAGAAATTTTCTGCTGCAGGGAAGGTGTTAAACAGCAATGTGCTGCTGCAGGGAAGGGGTTAAACAGCAATGTGCTGCTGGAGGAAGGGGTTAAACAGCAATGTGCTGCTGCAGGGAAGGGTTAAACAGAAACGTGCTGCTACAGGGAAGGGGTTAAACAGCAATGTTCTGCTGCAGGGAAGGATTAAACAGCAATGTGCTGCTGCAGGGAAGGGTTAAAAAGCAATGTGCTGCTGCAGGGAAGGGGTTAAACAGCAACATGCTGCTGCAGGGAAGGGGTTAAACAGCAACGTGCTGCTGCAGGCAAGGGGTTAAACAGCAACGTGCTGCTGCAGGGAAGGGGTTAAACAGCAACGTGCTGCTGCAGGAAGAGAGAGGCCAATGTGCTTTGCATAGACAATTCCCTGCACATGAGGCTCTCACAGGCTGGAATCTGAACTCAATCAAGTTCATTCATTTGGGAATCTGATGCAAGAGAGCTCAGATGTGTCAGCAGAGGGGCTGAGAGTAGAAAAGGGGGAGGGTCTGGGAGTAGAAAGGGGGAGGGGCTGAGAGCAGAAAAGGGGAGGGGCTGGCAGGGGAAAGGAGAGGGGGGAGAGCAGGAGGCAATGAACAGGGACAGAAAGATGAAATAGGAGGAGACAGGGAAGGAAACATGTTGTATCTGCTGAAAGAGAAAATCAATGAGTATTTAGTTCCTGAGCAACAGGAGTCCATAGTGTTACATGTCAGGGAAGGGGAGGAAGGCAAAGTGCATTTTCTGGCATGGAACTGACGTGGGCACAACTGCACTCATCACTCTCTGCTCTCATCCACTTATTCTTGCTCCAACCTGCTGCTGCTGTTATTATTGGAACTACAACTCCCAGCATCCCCTAACAGCCTACAGGCATTCACACAAGCGCTATTACAATTACCTTGCACTGATTCTGTATAACCAGGGGTGTAACTACAGAGGAAGCAGACCCTGTGGCTGCAGGGGGGCCCAGGAGGTATAGGGGCCCCACGAGGCCCTAATTTAGATTATTTGTAAACCAGGTCGACATCTAGACATTTTGGGCGGCCTGAAAAATAATTTGCTGTGGGGCACAGTAATATCTAGTTATGTCGCTGTACATAACCCACTCCCCCATTCATGGGCTAAACTAATGTAGCTGCTACTTTACTCATGAAGCCAAGTCTGTTGCTGCCTGCAATGGTTTCTGTGCAGCCATCAAGCCTGCATATAAATGAACTGTGTGTACATATCTACCCTTTGATCTACCTTGTGGGCACTGCTGGGCAGGGTTATCACATAAGTGGGGTCAATCTAAAAGATCCAACTGTGAGTGAACTGGTAACAATCTGTCAGATGTTTTCATTCTACCAGTAATATTAATTGATTAGCATTCAACCATTAACAAGTGAATGTATAAGTCCGTATTTATTGGTTACTGCAGGATGCAAATGTTGCCCCTTTTATTGCATTGTTCCAAAGTCCTGGATGGGGGTTGAAACCATGTGATCTGTACTTATTGAATGGCCTAGAAAGCTTAGGCACATATATTAATGGGCATAGAGTGTGCAGCAAGTAAACCACAGCAGCTTGCCATCAGATATCCTTTGCTAAGCACTTGTTTCAGAGACACGTGCAATACAGGTGATAATGCCGGGTACAAAGTTTGCAAGTTTAATAACATTTGCAAGGTTGCAATTTTGTTCCCAGTTAAGTCACACAAGGCAGCCGAGTGATGTCACTATGGGCACTTAGTAGCACAGTCTGTCCCCAAAGGAAACCACATGATAAGCGGTGGCCCAAATATAATAGATAAAAAGTGGTGTTCGCGTGGGGGGGAGGGGTTTCCCATCATTGCTGACCAGCAGAAAGTTGTACTTTGTGACTCTAAACTCTAAGGTAATTTGAGAAATGATCTGGTTCTTATCCAGAAGATGACTTATAGGATGGCCATATAGGAACAGAGTAATATAGGTACAGAGAATGTCAAGGCAGTGGTGGTGAGTGGCATGGTAAAGATTAAAGGGATACTGTCATGGGAAGACATGGTTTTTTCAAAACACATCAGTTAGTGATGCTCCAGCAGAATTCTGCACTGAAATCCATTTCTCAAAAGAGCAAACAGATATTTTTATATTTTAATTTTGAAATCTGACATGGGGCTAGACATATTGTCAGTTTCCCAGCTGCCCCCAGTCATGTGACTTGTGCTCTGATAAACTTCAGTCACACTTTACTGCTGTACAGCTGTAGCGGTTGGCACCCAAAATCCAGAACCGATGCCAAGCACCCTGGTCTCGGCTCGTGTTTCTGCCTGTAGCAGCCGCCTTTGGCCTCGGGAGGAGCCCTCAGCTACTCAGATGCCACCAGGTCTTAGAACGAGAGTCCCTGCCGTCCCCCCACTAGACCTTTTATGAGCTTTTATTACAACAGCAAGTTGGAGTGATATCACACCTCCCTTGCCCCCCAGCAGCCTAACAACAGAACAATGGGAAGGTAACCAGATAGCAGCTCCCTAACACAAGATAACAACTGCCTGGTAGATCTAAGAACAACACTCAATAGTAAAATCCAGGTCCCACTGAGACACCTTCAGTTACATTGAGTAGGAGAAATAACAGCCTGCCAGAAAGCAGTTCCATCCTAAAGTGCTGGCTCTTTCTGAAAGCACATGACCAGGCAAAATGACCTGAGATGCACCTACACACCAATATTACAAATAAAAAAATACACTTGCTGGTTCAGGAATTAAATTTTATATTGTGGAGTGAATTATTTGCAGTGTAAACAGTGTAATGTAGAAATAAAAAATACATTATAAAAATCATGACAGAATCCCTCTATAATCAACAATAGAGATGTCGCGAACTGTTCGCCGGCGAACTTGTTCGCGCGAACATCGGGTGTTCGCGCTCGCCGGAAGTTCGCGAACGTCGCGCGACGTTCGCCATTTTGGGTTCGCCATTGTTGGCGCTTTTTTTTGCCCTCTCACCCCAGACCAGCAGGTACATGGCAGCCAATCAGGAAGCTCTCCCCTGGACCACTCCCCTTCCTATAAAAACCGAAGCCCTGCAGCGTTTTTTTCACTCTGCCTGTGTGTGCTGAAGAGATAGTGTAGGGAGAGAGCTGCTGCCTGTTAGTGATTTCAGGGACAGTTGAAAGTTTGCTGGCTAGTAATCGTTTTAATACTGCTCTGTTATTGGAGGGACAGAAGTCTGCAGGGGTTTGAGGGACATTTAAGCTTAGGTAGCTTTGCTGGCTAGTAATCTACTTACTATCATCTGTCCCTGAAATCACTAACAGCTCTCCCCCTACACTATCTCTTCCAAGCACACACAGGCAGATTTTTCAGATACATTTTTGCCCTTGATCCCCCTCTGGCATGCCACTGTCCAGGTCGTTGCACCCTTTAAACAACTTTAAAATCATTTTTCTGGCCAGAAATGTCTTTTCTAGATGTTAAAGTTCGCCTTCCCATTGAAGTCTATGGGGTTCGCGAACCGTTCGCGAACCGCTCGCATTTCTGCGCAAGTTCGCGAATATGTTCGCGAACTTTTTTTCCGACGTTCGCTACATCCCTAATCAACAACTCATATCCCTAATCATGATCCAATAACAGACGTTACCAGTAAGGCAGATGACGATAAAAACTGGAGAACTGGATCATTATCTCCCAATGGTCCCGAACAAGTTGCTCCCAGAGTCATCAAAGCAGGTGCTTATTTTTGAATTCCTGGCTTAGAAGTGTCACGTTTGTATCCCAAAACCCAGAACAGATGTCTAGGTTCCAGTTATGGCTCATGCTTTTGCCTCAGGAGAAGCCCAATGCTACTTGGATGCCACCAGGTCTTAAAGAGAGAGAACCAAAGCAAGAGTTCTGGGCAAACAAGGGAACCAAAATGTGTGGTGGGAGTCATGAAGGACGGGGAAAGGGTAAGCATAGTCGTGGGACAGTCCGGGGTAAATACCAATCAGACATTGCAGTTAAAGACACAGGCTGGGGTCAAACCAATCAGTAATGCAGTACAAGGTCAGGATCTAGAAGAATGTTTAGTAACAGGCACAGGTCAGTACAGGCAGTGAATCAGCAGAGGTCAGGGATCGGCAAGGGTCAAAAACAGGAAAACAGATAATCCACACATCTAGGAAATATCTAACAATAGACCTATGTTGGGAGATGGGAATTAGGTGGTGGCGCTTTTAAATATTTGAGTTTCGCGCCAAGTGCAAATAAAAAGACACCCGTGTTAAACCAGAGCGCGTGCAAATGCACAAAGCTAATAAGAAAGCTGCGAGCATCTGTGCATGGGAAGTAGTGGGCGTCCCCTTCAGTCCACTAGACCACAGGTATCCTAATAGGAAAGGTTTGGTTGCATAAAATACAGTTTTACTGCCAAACAGAGCCTTCTATAGGCTGCCAGTTCACATAGGGCCTATCCATAGCCAATGACTGGCCTTATTTGGCACCCCTAGGAGCTTTTTTTCATGTTTGTGTTGCCCCCCAACTTATTTTTACATTTGATTGTGGCTCATGGGTAAAAAAAAGGTTGGGGACCCCTGGTCTAGACCCTTCATGTTGCAGTTCTTCTCATGTTGCATGTTGCAGTTCTTCTCCATAGTCATGCACTGTACTCTTTGCCTTGTTCACTTATCTCTGTTTAGGATGTTTTCTCTAAGGTTGGAGGAAGATGTGCAGAACCTGTATAGCTGTTGTGAGTAAGAGAGAATTAGTGAGGTAGGTTTGATAGAATTCATCTCGGAGAGAGGAAGTAAGGGAAAGAGGAGGTTGTGGTGAAGTGGAAGGAAGTTGTAGAATGTAATAACAATTGGAGGAAGTTGTAGAAGATAATGATCGGATGCTGCAATAAGGAAGACGTATGATGAGTAGTATAAAGACTTATGTAGGGATAGGGAAATACTGCATAGAAGGTTCACTCGAGTACAAATGACAGGTTTTTATTGTGATAGAAAGCAATAAGGTTGTGATGGAAAGCAATAAGTTTGGACTGGGGATAACAATAATAATATACCATAAATCTTCTAATATGGGTGTTCCCACTCTCCCCCTCAGGACTATGATGGCCTCATTGTACGTTCAGCGACCAAAGTCACAGCAGAAGTTCTGACTGCAGGGTCCAGGCTGAAATTGGTGGGAAGAGCAGGAACAGGAGTGGACAATGTGGACGTTGAGTGTGCCACCAAGAACGGCATCATCGTAATGAAGTAATGCACCATTGTTTGGTACAAAAGGACATTAAGAGCCCCTTGTTTAATAACTGTGTTTTCAGCCGCCTCTACAAAGGGAAGGCCATAGTAACAGTCCATTCCCCAATAGTCTTGTATTATAATGCCCACTGTCCCAAAGTGTTTAGACTATTCCTCAATTCTACCCACATCCCATGACACCACCCTTACTATTCCACTGTACCAACAACTTTAAAGCCCCTTCCAAGAGAAGGGGATACATCTAAAGGATACTTAAGTTTTGCCGAAGACCTAATGGTAGTTGACTTTGATTGCACCCAACTAAGGGCAGCCCCACTCTTAAGCAATCCCAAGATTTGCAGAATACATAAAGGGACATTTAAGTGTACAATACAAAACAATCTGTTTATTTCTACAGCACTCCAACAGGGAACAGTATCAGTGCAGCAGAACTAACCTGCGGACTCGTTCTAAGCCTGTCCAGGTAAGTTATAAGGCAAGGGATTAGATGCAACTTCATCACTGCATGTCTGAGAGATCCTGCTTCTGTAATTTTCCCATCAACGGCTTCTCTTTCTAGGCAAATTCCACAGGCTGCTGAATCAATGAGAGCTGGAAAATGGGATCGGAAAAAGGTGAGAAGTCTCGATATAACCAGTGAATCTTGAATTGGGATAATAGATAGTGAGTAAGTAAGCCTTATTGTAAACTTTATTAATATATTTTTACTAATAGTCCCAGTTATTCTGCACTTACTTTCTCAGCCCAAATGTATAGATGGTGCACGTCATCAAGCCTGTTCACAAAAGCTTCACCATAGTAGACCTATTTCTTTCATCGACAGCACTCTAATCTGAATAAAACCGTCTTTAATTTTTACATCACAGGACAGCAGCAAAAATTGCAACGTTTCGAGTGGAACTCCACTCTTTCTCAAGCATGTAATATATTTTTACAACAGGAGGGGTTCATAGATTTATATTTATAAAAGATAAGTTTCAATGAGGCGTGACAAATTACATAACTGAGCACTGATTATAACTGATGAGCCATTAAGCACATTGATATGGTTATAATACACAAAAGCCATGAATATCCTGTATATTATATCATTATAAACGGTGACTAGTGATGTCATCAGTTATAAACGGTGAGGAATGATGTCATTTTTGTCACATGAATCACTAAAAATTGTGTATTATAATAAATAAAGTACCCCTTCTGCCTCTTGCTTTTATATGGTCATGGAACACCTCGGTGTCTTATAATATCCTTATATTTTACAATAGGGGGTACTTTATTCACTATATAATTTATAGTTTATCAGGTTTCTTGTGTTCTATAATGATAACATTGGGAAAGTTTGTGAGAGTAAAAAATAGAACTGGAGCTGTATAGGAGCAGGAAAAAAGTTAGGAACTTTGAGACTTTCCAGTAGGAGAGAACATTGGTGAAATAAAAGGTAACAGAGGTGGAAAAGGAAAGTTGGACTGTGATATGGTAGCAGAGTTGACATACCAAAGTACATTTAGAAAAGTAAGAAGTAGACAAGAGAATAGAAGACCGATAAAAGCAAAGACAAATATATTACAGAGAAAGGGGAGAAGATATATTAGGAGTATAAGCGTGGAATGTTATGAATCAGGGTTAGGAACATGGAACATTTTTGTGCTTTTAGCTGAGCTACAGTACATCAATAAATGTTTCTCTAGGGACATAGAGTGATAGAGTGGTCTTTGATAAAGGAGGATGCACTACAAGGGGCACATTTGGAAGATGAGAGGGAAGGATTTAGGAGGAAATGTTATGGCAGGACAGACTTTGAAGAAGGGGCAACATGAAGATTTATTATTGAGGAATAAAGCAGGAAACTGGGGAGATTAGAGGCAAATATTATGGGAGAGCAAAGTAGCTACTTGGATTGGGAAGTGAAAGAAAATCAAATCATGAAATTCAATTGAAGGAAAGAAAATGAGAAGCAGGATGTCAAGGTAAATAGGAAGACAAATGAAGGAAAAGCAAATGAATAAATGGGATGGATACTGGAGGTTGGAAACTGAATATGAAATGAAGAGAACACAGAGTAAAGTGATGCGTTGGAAAGGAAGGAAACAGGTAGGAACATAGTTAGGGTTTGACAGCAAAAGAAAGTAAAGAGAAGCAGATGGAGAAATGGATTCAGGGGGTGATGCAGTTTTTGGTCTGTAGGAAATGGATTCACAAGGAGATGCAGTTAAGGACTGGGAAAAGGTCAGGAAGAAACAGTAATGGGAGGGAAGGGAGAATTCAATTCTAAAAAGTTTTGATAGAGAAGGATGCAGAACGGAATAAAGATGGACTGGATTGTTTCAAGAATGTAAAACATTCTTCATTATTTTATCTTCTTCTCTGGGCAGTTCATGGGATCAGAGCTGTATGGGAAAACAATTGGAATCCTTGGCCTTGGTCGGATTGGGAAAGAAGTTGCTATCAGAATGCAGTCATTCCAGATGCGGGTGAGCAGGACAGTGTTATGTTTTGTCTGTTCTCTGTTACCTGCTCGCTTACTTAATATTCTGGCCCTTTTCCCAGTTGCCCTATTATTCACTACCTGCAACTCTCCTCTCTGAACTTCTCTCCTTCACCACTGCTACCTACCCCTACACGTACTATTCCAATATCACCTCTCTAACTCTCTGCTTTAACTTTGCTTTGCTTTACTAGTCTATTCTCTCTAGTGATACTCACAGCTCTTATCCTTTATTGCATTCATTTCTTCTTTCCATCACGTCATGTATCGGTTACCCATTCAGCAATCCCACAAACTGACTGTTGTGCATTTAACCCCCACGGACTCATGTTTGTTTTTCTGCTGGCAAGTAAGGACTATTGTAATCATGCTAGCTTAGCTGTCCAAAAAATAAGGCTGGGACCTTAAGCACAGCCAGTGGTCTTATAAATAAAATACAAATGACCAAACTGTTTGTCAAATAGACTTGTGTGCTTCCAACTTCCACTCTTGGATCCCTGATACTGTGGATCATACCCAGGGCCGCCATCAGGGGGGGACAGGGGGGACAAGCATACCGGGCCCGGGCATGAAGGGGGGCCCGGCAGCGCTGCATTTTTTGAAGATCCGGGCCCCCCTTACGAGCGCCCGAGCCGTACGTCTTGCCTCTTGCGTGCCGAATGCGGAAGTGCCGAAAAGCCGAAGCCGATGCACCGAAAAGACCCGAAGTCACGGAAAAAGCCGAAGTTCCGAAGTCACGAAGCGCCGAAAAGACCCGAAGTCACGAAAACAGCTGAAGTCCTGAAGCAGCGCAAAGACCCGAAGTCACGAAAACAGCCGAAATTGAAGTCCTGAAGCGGTGAAAAGACCCGAAGTCACGAAAGGAGGCGAAGTTGAAGTACTGAAGCCATGAGTTCAATCCTACTGAACACCAGTTTGTGGTTTTTTTTTAATCCCCTGGCCACCAATGTATTATTTTAATATTCTATAGGCCCCTGCCACCAATCTCTTTTTTAAAACTTTTTTTTGGGGGCCCCAATTTTTTTTTTAACTCGTAAGGGGCCCCTTGCCACCATTGTTTTTTTTTTTTTTAAAAATAAAAATAAATTTTCTTTTTGGGGCCCCAATTTGTTTTTAACTTGTAAGGGGGCCCCTACCACCAGTTTTTTTTTTTATTCAAAATTTTTTTTATTTTTTTTCAAAATTTTTTTTGGGGCCCCAATTTGTTTTTAACTTATAAGGGGGCCCCTGCCGCCAATGGTTGTTTATTTTTTAGTTTTTTTTACATTTTTTTTTGTTGGGGCCCCAAGTTTTTTTTAACTCATAAGGGGGCCCCTGCCACCAATGTTTTTTAAAAAAAATAAAAAATAAAAAAAAATCTTTAATTTTTTTTTTTTGGGGCCCCAATTTTTTATAAGGGGGCCCTGACCATCAATAGCTTTTTAAAACTTGTGTGGGGGGGGTTACTTTTTTAGCGCTGATGTCTGTGTGGTCTTTTAACTGCGATGTGGAGTGGGCGGGATATGGGGTGGAGCTTGGTCGTCAGTGTGGGCGGGGCCCAGGGGGCCCCAAAAATTTTGTTGTACGGGCCCCGTGATTTCTAATGGCGGCCCTGATCATACCACAAGTGTGCTTGGGGGGGGTAAGAAAGTATCTCTAAAATTCCAGTTTTCAGTTGTTCAAATATTGCTGACCATTTATACAGATATTTTGTTTTATCTTTCTTTGTATTTCTTCTCTAGAGGGAGAGCCCATATTCAGATTCCCAGCATGTTTTCTGCTTAGTAGCCAATGAGAAAAAAGCTAGGCCTTTCACTAGTGAAATGTTTGTAGGGGCAGTGCTGTCCTTTCTCTATTTAACCCATGGTTTCATTAATTGATGTTCTCTCATACTTTGTCTTCTCCCATAGTTTTGTAATTGTCTTTTCCTTCATATGAATGTCCTACTTCTTTTCAGACCATCGGCTATGACCCCATCATCCCTGCTGAAGTCACTGCTCAGTTTGGAGTTCAGCAGTTTCCACTGGAAGAAATCTGGGAGCAATGTGATTATATCACTGTACACACGCCCCTTCTCCCCTCTACTACAGGTATACATGGCCTTCTTGGACCACTCATGACTTGAACCTGTAGGATGATAGTGCCTTCTACTGAACTCCATTATCCTCTTTCTTTCTCTCTCCTTTTATTTACTGCTTTGTATTTCTCCACTCCTAGGGCTGATAAATGACGCAGCATTCTCAAAGTGCAAACAGGGAGTAAAGGTGATAAACTGTGCGAGAGGGGGCATCATAGATGAGGCAGCACTGCTGCGGGCACTGCAGAGTGGACAGTGTGGTGGAGCTGGGTTGGATGTATTTATAGAGGTAAGTAGGCAAATTAATATTTTTTTCACTATAGGGCATTGTATGACACTTATAGGTACTAGTATTCCCAAATGAAGGAACTCTTTCAACTGCGCCCATAATTCTCCCCATTTGGTGGATATGTTCCCAACTTTAATGGTGTGGCTCTTCAGAGGTGGAGTTAATACCTGCAGTAATGTGGGCTATGTTTAGGTAATGGAAAATATGTATGCAATCAGTTTAAAGTATTTTTTCAGAATAGTATGGTATCTGTTATCTGGAAAACCATTTTCCAGAAAGTTCAGAATTACAGGAAGAGCATTGCCCATAGACTCTTTTACAATCAATTCATTTTTTTAAGCATTTCATATTTCTCTGTAAAGAATCTTTGGCATATTTGTATGTCATATTAGCTACTTCCGCTCAGGTAAGGGTTTCTTCCGTTTCCTTCAAATACTTACCTTGGTGAAGGCTTCTCTGTAGGTCCCATCTTGCTTGCTTTTCTATGGTTTGGCAGTGGGTTGGTCATGGTCTCAGCTGAAGACAAGGGATAAGGATCCCATTTATGTTATATTGATGTGCCATGTAAAGAATGAGAAAATGGGTACGCTCCAGTCTACCGTTGAGTTGGATCCAAACTACACCTTCTGCCATGGCATGGGAAAAAGAACATTAGAGCTCTATGTCTGGGTCTGTACTAGAAGCAGAGGCAGGGGATTGGATTCTCTCACCTAGGTATTGGTAGATAAATACTAATGATTATTAGGTCCAAGAAGGACTTCAGTTTCCTTCAAATACTTACCTTGGCGAAGGCTTCTCTGTAGGTCCCATCTTGCTCGCTTTTCTATGGTTTGGCAGGGGGTTGGGCATGGTTTCAGCTGAAGACAAGGGGTAAGGATCCCATTTAAGTTACATTGATGTGTCATGTAAAGAATGGGAAAATGGGTAAGCTCCAGTCTACCATTGAGTTGGATCCAAACTACAACTGGAAAAAGAACATTAGAGCTCTTTGTCTGGGTCTGTACTAGAGGCAGGTGTTTGGATTCTCTCACCTAGGTATTGGTAGATAAATACTAATGAGGATTAGATCCAAGAGGACTTGCTTTCTCAATAACGCATCTCAAGCTGAGTATTTTTATTTGTTTACCAATGCACCAGAAAGATCTAACCAAATGAATGACTGCAGAATAATTAATAGACATAATTGAGACAACAAATGGAGTGTTAGTGTTTTTTTTTCTTTGGAACATTTGTTTGTTTACTATAAATGACCCCTTTTTTAGGAGCCTCCCAGAGAGCGAGCCTTAGTAGAGCACCCTCTTGTAATTAGCCTGCCTCACCTCGGGGCCAGCACGGAGGAAGCCCAGAATCGATGCGGGGAAGAGATCGCCCAACAAATTGTTGACCTGGTGAAGGATAGAGCACTGGTGGGAGCTGTAAGTGTCCAGCAATAAAATTACACATATGGTCTCATCCCATATGCATTTGTGAACCATATATTGTCATTGTTAGAATATACTGTAACATGAGGTTTGGCTGATAGGAAGTACAGATTTGTAATACTTAGTGCTCAATGCCAGTCAGCTCTATCAAAGGCCTTAAACTTGTTATACTGTAAATACATTACGCCAACATTTGTTGTCATTACTTTGTACTTCTACATATTTCATAAACAAGGTAGATCAAATAAAAACATCTCTGTAGACTGTAGGGCTGATTTAGTAAAATTCAGAAAATTAACATTTTTGGAACTTTAAACTTTTTGCCAAAATTGTTCCAAGAAGTCACCATTATACGGAAAAGTTATTTTCCTTAAAGAAAATGTTTACTCCAAATGATCCATACCCAGAGACATCTATTTTATAAACGTTACCCAAAGTTTGGCCAACTTTTTCCAATATTTTGATAGAATATCGAAGAACTCCTATAAGTTTGCCATAGTTTCTAAAAGCTGACCTCAACTGCGAGCTGGTGAACATTTTTAGGAGAAAAATGTGAAATTTGAAAAATTGTTTCAGGAAATAGCTGGATATTTTGCACTCACAAGGAAAGAAATATTTTGGCCCAATCTTGGCTTCCTCTAGATTGGGAAATGTGTGTGTTTATATTAGAAGCGCAGCATAGGTCCCCCTCTTTGCACAAGCAGATCATCCCTGGTACAATAGGCACTCTTGTCGCAATTGTGAAACACCAAGGGTGGAAATAAATAAGATGTTCTCCAGGTCTAGTAACCCCTAGCAACCAGAAGGAGTGGCTTACTGATCTTTTCTTTGAAATCATTAGGATACAAGACTTGGATCCAAAAATGTGCACCTGCTAATTATCACATGACCACAACCAGCCACCAGAGGGCCACCTTGATAGTCACATTGTAGAAAGTGCTTTTGTTATTTTTCTGTGTGGGTGTTAATGTATGTGTTTACATGAGGCTATTCTAAAATTAATGAATAAGGAAATGAGAATAAAGATCTTTAGAAGGAAGATACTGATTGAATGATACTGTTATAGAATGAGCCCAACTGGACTGCCTTTCATCCAGGTTTCTACACCAACTGTGGACTATAATTCCCAGCATACCTTCGTTGTTTTATAGTTTGGATGGTGCTGGGAACTGCAGTTCATTAACCTTGAAATACAAATTAATGAATCCTTACCCTAAGCAGGGCATTGCCAGCTAGGGGTTTATAAACAGAGTGAACTTTTCTACCATGTACAGAGAATGCCTTGGATAAGGGCCCTCTAGTGGCTGGCAAGTCATATTTTAGATTAAATATAGGATTAAAGGAAATGATGCAGAATTTGTTTACTTTAAAAAAGGAACTAAAGCCCTATCTTGACTTTAAACCCCTAAAAAATGCTTTCAGAATTTGAATTGAGTAATTTGCATTAATTTTGTATTTTTAGTGGTTTCTGAGCGATTGGCAGTTTTAGACTGCAAATATCAGACTTTTTTTTTTTCCTCTCTAAAAGTCCACAACCCTAAGGTCAACTGACTTTATAGGAAGTGCATGAGGCTGACCTTTAAAAGACAAATATTAGCCAAAAACTTGGTATTAGCAATCTTAAACTGCTGCAATCTTAGAAATCACTAAAAATAGAAAATGATTGTAAATTGCAACAGTGTGAATAGATTTACATCAATTTGTTTAGGTGCTTAGATTCCCTACAAAGCATATGGCTGTTTATATATATATATATATATATATATATATATATATATATATATATATATATATATATATATATATATATATATATATATATATATATATATATATATATATATATATATAATGTTTTATATACTGAACTCACTGTACAAGCCCAGAGGTTCAGCAGCCCTATAACAATAATGATCCAGGTGCTAGGTCAGTCAATGGCACTGCACATCCTCAGTGAGCTGGGGGCTGCTGTTGAGAAGCTACGTTTAGGGGTTGTGGGAAATCATCAAAACATTAGCATGAAGTGAAGTCACTTGATCTATCATAAAAACTGATGCTACTAAGGGTATCTTTAGAGGCACAGATCTTCTCTACTAAAGGGTTGTGTTGGCTTTGGTCTGGTACCTAAAGTGCAGCATTTCTAGCCTAGATATTGTTCCTCTCTAGACAGGACAAGGCTGTATAATGCAATGTAATTTCAGCTCAAATATACACCGCTTATACAAGCAGACCTTTTTCACACAAGACAAGACCGCAAGCTCACATCCTCTTTCAGTAAGGTGACCAGAATTTCAAAGAGAAATCCGGGAACAGGGGAGGCTATGGCAGCACATGTGGCGCCGCTGCAAAATGTTTAGACCACGCCCACTTTGCAAGACACCCCCACTAACCACTTCCCATTTTACAAATGCACCTTCTGTGAATGTATTAATGAACATAGTGGCAATGCTGTGTATAATACCCCCAGATCTCACAGCAGGATGGCACAAAGGCAATTTCATGTAGAATACCCCCAAAACTCACCACAGGATGGCACAAAATACATTTTATGTATAAATACCACCAGAACAAACCGCGGGATTGCACAAACTCATTTATAATACCCCAGAACTCATAGCATGATGGCGCAAAATTTCATGTATAATACCCCCAGAACCACAGGGATCTTTTATAGTTATTCTGCCAGGCGGGGATGCTTCACAGGGCCAAGGCAACCAGAGTCCTGAACAGGGATGGATGGTCAGCTTATCTTTTCAGTGAGGTTTAGCACTTTTTACACGCTGCAGACCAGAGGGTTTTTTTTTACCTAGTACCTTTTGTAATGTGGTTTATTTTATGCAGAGTAAGTGGAAAGAAAGTTACAGGTGACACAACAAGATATGGAATGCTGTGGGCATCGCTAGGTATCCAGAAGATGTGGGTAACAGGATTCAGCTCTCTGTGTACATATAATCATCATTACTTCCCCTTTCGCCTTCTCTACAGAATTATAGTGTTAACACTTTCCAAATTTCACCTTTATCCTGGGGAGTATGGCATACAGTAAGTGCTGAATGACGTCACGGGTTAATGGTATATTCTGTAATTATATGATTATTTATTATATGCATCACAGGTCAATGCACCTGCCCTATTCAAGGCATTCTCACCTGAGACCAAGCCATGGATCCAGCTGGGGGAAGCAATGGGAAATCTTCTTCAGACCCTGTTACCCGGTATCAACGGGAACGTCCAAGTCACAACATCTGGTATGAAGCAGTTATTATTCCCTTTTTTATTAAATATCCCCACCCAATGCAATAGGGACTTCAAGACAAGCCAAGGGATGACTGTCCATTCCCACCACACGCTGGGGTTTCCATATAGTAACCTGTCCAGTAACCCTTAGGAACTTATCAGATGTTTACTACAGGTTGCAAACCAAGAGTAACATTTGAACCTGTTATTACAAATCCCTGTGTGGGTCATATATTGAAGGGGTTGCAGGATAGTGATTTGGTGTCTTTTTACTGACAAAGGGAAACTAGGTTAAGGTGAAGCCATTGATTGCACAAAGGAATGATGAGTTTATAGCTGCCATCTTCTCCTTTCAACCCATTATGTTGATTCTAAACCGTCCCTCCTCACCTTGTCGTGCCCTTTCCTTTCCCGTGTGGGTGATTAGGTGAAATTCTGAAGGATGCCGGCAGTTTCCTTTGTTCTGCAGTGACGGTTGGTCTCCTACGGGGGAACAAGGAGAAAATCAACCTTGTCAATGGATCTCTATTTGCCAAAAGCACGGGGATTCAGGTAAGTCCTCTGCGTAACTCCCCTCTGTACTCCCTGTAGTCTTCTCTACAGGCTGTGTCCACTGCCAGATGCACCATTTGGGTTGCCGGGACCTATTGCCAGTGATTGTTCAGATATCTGTGTCTAAATCCATGCATTGCAACTCAGAAATTGTTGTCGCTGAACTGTTCCTACTGAAACAGTTCAAGATTCTTTTCTGCAAAGGCCTAAAAAAAGAGTTACTGTCCAAATACAAATTGAGGGGATGTAACCTGTTCTTTTTCCCATTTCTGAACATCTTATATTCCTCTCCACAGGTCAGCTCCCAACACTTCTCAGGTGCAGGAGAAATAAGACTGGAGGTTTCTGGCGGGGGTATCCAGCTGGTTGGGAGTTTGAGTGATTCCATACCATGTCTCCTAAAGATTGGAACCTCAGAATTCCGCAGCCCCGTTACACTCCATGGCACTCTGATTTTATGGGAGGGTTCAGCCCCACTCCTAAAACTGACAGGTAAAGGAGAGCCTGCCTCTGTGCTGCTTCCTCTATATCAGTGATCCCCAACCAGTAGCTCGCGAGCAACATGTTGCTCACCAATACCTTGGATGTTGCTCTCAGTGGCCTCAAAGTAGGTGCTTATTTTTGAATTCCTGGTTTTTAGGCAAGTCTTGGTTGTATAAAAACCATGTGTGCTGCCAAACAGGGTCTCTTGTAGGCTGTCAGTCCATATAGGGGCTACTAAATAGACAATCACAGCCTCTTCTGTCATCTACAGGGACTTTTTTCATGCATGTGTTGCTCCCCAACTCTTTTTGCATTGAATGTGGCTCACGGGTAAAAAAAGGTTGGGGACCCCTGCTCTATATTATCATTTGCTTTCCCACTTCTTGCTTGTTGCTTCCACTTCCCATGATCACTTGCATTTACCCCTCACATCTCCTCTGTGGCTTTTAAACCTAGAAAAATCCCTGTACATTATCCCTTGTCCTCCCCTCACTCAATTGTTCTCTATTATATCTAGGCCCTTCTCCATTATCCCTTACCTCACTCAACCCTTATCCTCCATTATCCTTTACCTTCCCCTTTCCCTCTCTCAACCCTTCTCCTCCAGTATCCCTTCCCTCACTCAACCCTCTACTCCATTATCCTTTACCTTACCCTCACTCAACCCTTCTCCTCCATTATCCCTTCCCTCACTCAACCCTTCTCCTCCATTAATCTTTACCTTTCCCTCACTCAACCCTTCTCCTCCATTAATCTTTACCTTTCCCTCACTCAACTCTTCTCCTCCATTATCCCTTACCCTTCCCTCACTTAACCCTTCTCCTCCATTATCCCTTACCTCACTCAACCCCTCTCCTCCATTATCCTTTACCTTTCCCTCACTCAACCCGTCTCCTCCATTATCCCTTCCCTCATTCAACCCTCTACTCCATTATCCCTTACTTCACTCAACCCTTCTCCTCCATTATCCCTTACCCTTCCCTCACTCAACCCTTCTCCTCAATTATCCCTTATCCTTCCCTCACTCAACCCTTCTCCTCCATTATCCCTTACCCTTTCCTCACTCAATCCTTCTCCTCCATTATCCCTTATCTCACTCAACCCTTCTCCTCCATTATCCCTTACCCTTCCCTCACAAACCCTTCTCCTCCATTATCCCTTACCCTTCCCTCACTCAACCCTTCTCCTCCATTATCCCTTACCCTTTCCTCACTCAACCCTTCTCCTCCATTATCCCTTACCCTTTCCTCAATCAACCCTTCTTCTCCATTATCCCTTATCTCACTCAACCCTTCTCCTCCATTATCCCTTACCCTTCCCTCACAAACCCTTCTCCTCCATTATCCCTTACCCTTCCCTCACTCAACCCTTCTCCTCCATTATCCCTTACCCTTCCCTCACTCAACCCTTCTCCTCCATTATCCCTTACCCTTCCCTCACTCAACCCTTCTCCTCCATTATCCCTTACCCTTCCCTCACAAACCCTTCTCCTCCATTATCCCTTACCCTTCCCTCACTCAACCCTTCTCCTCCATTATCCCTTATCTCACTCAACCCTTCTCCTCCATTATCCCTTACCCTTCCCTCACTCAAACCCTTCTCCTCCATTATCCCTTACCCTTCCCTCACAAACCCTTCTCCTCCATTATCCCTTACCCTTCCCTCACTCAACCCTTCTCCTCCATTATCCCTTACCCTTTCCTCACTCAACCCTTCTCCTCCATTATCCCTTATCTCACTCAACCCTTCTCCTCCATTATCCCTTACCCTTCCCTCACTCAAACCCTTCTCCTCCATTATCCCTTACCCTTCCCTCACTCAACCCTTCTCATCCATTATCCCTTACCTCGCTTAACATTTCTCATCCATTATACCTTACCTCACTCAACCCTTGGCTCACGTAACTCTTCTCCTCCATTATCCCATGTCCTCCGCTTACTCAATTCTTTTTCTCTCCTGTAGAAGTCCTTTCTGAGGCTGGAAGTCAACTGGAGATGCTTCATGTTTCAAATGGACATAGTGTGGCTGGAATATCTTCCCCTGTCTCTGACCTGTCCCTCTTGGGACCGTGTATTCAGATCACCCTGTAACCACACTCTCCATTTACCCCTCTGGGTCTCTTTTTTTTTTTTTTTGTCACACAAGTGTGAAATAGCCTGTAATTAGCCAATAAACCATTCCAGTTTGCCTTCAGTCTGTGTCAATCATGAGAGATCCCCAACTGAACGGGTAGCATAGTATGTTTTGGGGATTTTTTTTGCCAGTGGGTATCTAGACTGACTTTTCCATTTTCTTCAAGAATAAAAGGACACTTTCATGGCTTTCAGCTGACCTGGGGTGCACATACAGTAAATGGTATATAAAGTACTTGGCTGCAAAGGGATCAAATGGCAGATAAATCTATATATAATCTTATAACTAAGCTGTGACGTTTTCAGTAATAACTCACCAATAATTTCAGGGGAAACTAAATGGACCCAAATCTGTCAAAATTGTAAAAGCTAAACCACCTAACGCATTAAACCAGCTGCTGGGTAAATCAGTCATTATTAAAACAACAGTCTCCACCTATGAGGAGCCCAATCGGTGGGCTATACACAGCTCGACATTTTAATCAATTGCATTTGAAGCCTTTATTTATGAGAGTGGCATCTGCTATACTGTGTGCCTCTGCCAGGGTAAGTGACACCCCTGCAGACGCACACAGGTAAGTCTGGTTCCAGGAAGGTTTAGGTCAGGTTCATATCCTTAGCCAAAGAGCTGCAGGTACCGCGTGAATTAACACCAGCTGCCCACACTGTGACGCAACTATAAATATTCTCACATGCCTCTGCTGCTGGCTACAACATGTCTATTTCAGTTCTGATATAATTGTAGCAGCAGGTTACAAAAATATCCGGCCCCTTTTGTATAATGCAATAATGCAATGGAGGCCCATACAGGGCCGCTCCGGCCATGAGGCAAGGTGAGAATCTTGCCTCAGGCGGCACGGAGCGGCCAGTTACCAGGGGCGGAAAAAAAGCCGCCTCTGGTAACTTTAAGAGCCAAATTTCCGTTTTTTAAAACGGAAATTCGGCTCTTCTAGCGCAGCGAGTGCAATAGCGCTCACTGCACTAGCGATGCGGCCCCTCCTCCACCCGCTCCGACGCTGGTAGTTAGAAGAGCGGAGCAGGAGGAGGGGCGGCATTGGGGCTGCTGCCTCAGGCGGCAGCAGCCCCTGAAACATGCCTGGGCCCATAGAAATGCACCGGGAGAGACTTGATTGTGTGAATTAAACTAATAGGATCTTAGCCCTAAGGGGGATCAACATACACTTATTAGATCATTACCAAAACTGGTCTATAAGGGATTAAAGGGAATCCATATCCTGAACAATGCAGGTCTCTACCAAAATACATCACATAAAACAGCCTATATTTTTTCCTATTAAAATTAAAAACATTGTTTTACTATTTTTTACTATTTAGTAACACGAGCCTCTGTATAATCCCATCACCTGACGAAGGGGCCTGCCCCCGAAACGTTGTGCATCATTTGACGTAATAAACACGTAAGGGGTTAACCCCTTTTTGCTGATGATCCTGTGTGCCTATTCCTCCTTTCGTTTTCGTTTAATCCCATATAGAAACACTGCCATTTTAAGTAGTAAAGTTCATCCCTTTGGCATGGAAGAGGCACTGACCTCACACACAAACCTAAGGGCATAGATGATGGGTTACATCAGCCAATAAATAACAGAGGCGGGTTTGCAAATTGTAAACTGTCTCAGAATATCACTCTCTACATCATACTAAATGTTAATTTAAAGGTAAACAACCCCTTTAATGTTTAAATGTTTTTTAACAGAGAAAGTATAGGGATACAGATTACGGATAGGCTGCTTATGTGGAAAACCCAAGGTCCCGGAGCATTCTGGATAAAAGGTTCCATACCTGTATATATGACCAGCACTTGAGAGGCTTTCCAGCATGTGGGTATACACAATTCTATTTCTTATCTGATCTCTGGGGAAACTTTGTGCTCTTAAACATATATATTAGGAGAACCTACTTTCCTACTTGTTTATCATCTCCTGTATTTTGAATGGAACAAATAAACCTGGTGTAATAAAAACTACATACCCTGGTGATCTAGCGGGCCGGCGGGGACGCCCGTCGCGCTCTCGGCGGGGACGCCCGCGGAGCCGGTCTTCTCTCCCTAAATGCGCCGTGAACTAAGGAGGCTCGCAGCGCGCCTCTGCTATTTTTATAGGCGCGCTGACGTGTGATGTCAGCGTGCAATGGCGCGAAGCATTCTGGGTATTTAAAGGGCCATTACATTGAATTCTTTGCCCGTGAAAGGACGTGTTTTCCTGGTGCCTCTGAGCCTTTGTGTGTGTGTTCTTGTTATATTGATCTCCTGTTGTGACCCTGCCTGTATCCTGACTATTCTGAACTCTGAATCTTGACCCTGCCTGAACCTTGACCACTCTCTTGCCTGATCCCATCTGTCTGATTGATACCCGGTTTTGGCCCTTGCCTGCCTGACGATTCTGTTATCCGCCTGCCTCGACCCAGCCTGGCTGACCATCCGCTTGCCTAGTCCTTTTGTACCTTGACCTTCGGCCTTAAAGACTCTGCTATCAGCCGTGCCCCTTTGCCAGCCAGAACATCTTGCCTTGTACCCCTCGTTAAGTCCAGGTGGCACCCAAGTAAGCTGAGGGCTCCTCCCGAAGCCCAACAGTGGTCACACTACTGGTGAAGCCGAGCCGAGACCAGAGTACTTGGCACTTGTTCTGTTATTGGGTGTCGGCTGTGACATTATCAGGGGCCATGGAAAGTCTAGATGGTGCTTCTGCTGCTGCTTCCATTACGCCTCCAACAACTACCACCGAAGTGCTTCTTACTGCCCTGCTATAGCGCATGGAGGACCATGAGCGGAAACAAAACTACTTGCTTCAGGGGTATCACAATCTGATCCGCAGGCTTGAAACTCCGCAGCAGCCAATCAGTCCAGTTGTTTCTTCCCCTGTGGGTTCCTCTGCTTTGTGGGGTGATTCTGCTAGACCCCAAGAACCCAAAATTGCTTTTCCTGATAAGTTCAGTGGGGATAGAGCAACATTTTTTGTCTTTAAAGAGGCTTGTAAATTATACCTTGGTTTCTTCCCTCACTCGTTTCCAACAGGTGAGGAGAAAGTAAGGTTCATCATGACCCTATTACAGGGTGATCACCAAATTTGGGCTCTTAGACTGTCCGCCTCTCATCCAGCCCGTTTTTCCTTAGACACTTTCTTTGAGACCATGGCCATACTTTACGATGACCCGGATCATGCCTCTATGGCCGATACCGCGATTTGTAAGCTACGCCAGGGGAAAAGGGATGTGGAGGTGTACTGCACCGAGTTCCGCCGGTGGGCAGTAGAGACCGGGTGGAATGATATGGCTCTACGTAGCCAGTTCAGAATAGGGCTGTCAGATCTTGTCAAAGACAGTCTTGTTAATTACCCTCTGTCTTCTAACCTGGACGATCTCATGTCCCTTGCCATCCAGGTGGATAGGAGACAGAGGGAGAGAAGGGGTGAAAAGGGTTCTTCAAATTTTCCTGGGGCTTGCAGTGATAAATCTGCCTTAGTTTCTTCTGATAAGTTCTCTAAGGCCTCTGCGCCCTCTCCTCAGGAGGAACCTATACAAATAGGTACTTCTCATCTGACCCTTGAGGAAAAGGCACGTAGGCGCTCCTTGGGTCTCTGTCTATATTGTGGAGAGAAGGGTCATTTTCTAAACTTGTGTCCTAAGAGGCCGGGAAACTCCCAAGCCTAAATGGAGAAGGGGAGCTCCATTTGGGTACAGGAGTTTCCTCTCCCCAATCTACCGGTCAAATTAACCTGGCCTACGGGCTCTGTTTTGGTGTCCGCTTTTGTGGACTCTGGGGCGGAGGGTAATTTCTTAGATGCTGCTTTTGCAGCAAGACATAATATTCCTTCCGTTTCTTTAAGTGTCCCCATGAAAATATTAGCGGTGGACAAGAGACCCTTAGGGTCAGGAAAAATTTCTAGTAAAACTGTGTTTTTATCCATGTGTATAAATAATCTCCACTATGGTGAGATAGCCTTTTTTCTCTTTGAATGTGCCTCTTCCCCCCTTATATTGGGGTTACCTTGGCTCCAGGTCCATAACCCCCTTATTGATTGGGTGGCTGGGGAGGTTATTCAGTGGGGGTCTCAGTGTGGGGGTGTTTGTATTCATCCGGTAGTGGCCACTACCATACTAGAAGGGTTACCATCTGTCTACTCTGGTTATTCTGATGTGTTTTCTAAAAAGGCAGCCGAGACTCTACCCCCACATCGGCAGTATGACTGCCCAATTGATCTGGTTCCCGGGTCAACTCCTCCCCGGGGTAGAACCTATCCTCTTTCATTGCCCGAAGCCCAGGCAATGAAGGAGTATATTAAAGAAAACCTGGAGAGGGTTTTCATTAGACCTTCCTATTCCCCTGCGGGGGCGGGCTTCTTTTTCGTAGGGAAGGATGGCGGTCTTCGTCCCTGTATTGACTACAGGGGACTTAACAAGATCACTATTAAGAACTGCTATCCTCTCCCCTTAATATCTGAACTCTTTGACCAAGTCAAATTTGCTAAGATTTTTACCAAGCTTGATCTTAGGGGGTTTATAATCTAATTCGAATCAAAGAAGGGGACGAGTGGAAGACTGCATTTAACACCAGGGACGGCCACTACGAATATCTTGTAATGCCTTTCGACCTCTGTAACGCTCCTGCTGTGTTTCAGGAATTTGTTAATGACATTTTTCGGGACCTGTTGGGAGTATTCGTAGTGGTCTACCTTGACGATATTCTAATTTTCTCTTCCAATTTATCTGAACATCGTAGACATGTCTGTGATGTCTTAAGTAGACTAAGAGAAAATAATCTCTATGCAAAACTTGAGAAATGTACCTTTGAGGTTGCTTCTGTTCAGTTTTTGGGGTTTATAATTTCCAGCAAGGGTCTAGAAATGGATCCAGGCAAGGTGAGAACAGTCCTGGACTGGACCCAACCCCTTCCGTTACGGGCAACTCAAAGGTTTCTCGGTTTTGCGAATTACTATCGTCAATTTATTAAAACATTTTCCATTCTCGTTGCCCCCATTACCAATTTAACCAAAAAGGGAGCTGATCGCAGTTTATGGCCTCCAGATGCTGTGCAAGCCTTTGAAATTCTTAAAAAAGAGTTCAGTTCGGCCCCTATCCACCGTTATTCCGATTCTACTCTTCCATTTATTGTGGAGGTAGAGGAGCTGGGGCAGTCCTTTCTCAAAGGCACCCAACAACCAACAAAATGCATCCCTGTGCCTTCTTCTCTAAGAAATTTTCACCGGCAGAAGTGAATTATGATATTGGGAACAGGGAATTGTTAGCTGTCAAGTGGGCCTTTGAGGAATGGCGGCACCTTCTTGAAGGTCCGAAACATCCTGTTACAGTTTATACAGACCATAAGAATCTTTTGAATATAGAGTGGGCCAAGCGCCTCAATCCTAGGCAAGCCAGATGGGCTCTATTCTTTTCAAGGTTTAACTTTACTTTAACTTTTCGTCATGGATCTAAAAATGTCAAGGCAGATGCACTCTCTAGGAGTTTCGAAGCAGTTTCCCCTGACTCTAGTGAGTGTACTCCCATCATTCCCAGGGAAGTAATTGTTGCAGCCTTAGAGTCTGACCTCTCTTCCCTGTTAGCCCCTTTACAGTCTTCTGCTCCTGCTGAAACTCCATCTGGAAGATGGTTCGTACCTGAGGAGCTTAGACAACAAGTGTTGAGGGAGGTTCATGATTCTAAAGTGGCAGGTCATCCAGGTATTTCAAAGACAATTTCTCTACTTCCCCGTCATGTTTGGTGGCCTTCTTTTAAGTTGGTTTGTTAATTCATGTCCAATTTGTCATTTTATTCCCCTTCCCCACCTTCCTTCTGCTAAAACCCTGGCTGACCTATTTATTACTCATATTTTTAACTCATTTTTTTAGGTATTCCTGAAACTATTGTTTCTGACAGAGGGGTTCAGTTTGTTTCTAACTTTTGGGGTGCTTTCTGTTCTTTAGTTGGTACAGAATTATCCTTTTCTGCTGCCTACCATCCCCAGACAAATGGCCAAACTGAAAGGGTCAACCAATCCCTTGAACAATATCTTCAATGTTATGTGTCCCATAACCAGTCCACCTGGTCTGAACTGTTGCCTTGGGCTGAATTTGCATATAATAATGCTTCCCATTCTTCCTCTGGGGGATCTCCTTTTTTCTTAGTTTATGGATTGCATCCCGAAGCTTTTTCTGGCTCTGTTTCTTCTGTACCCTCTGCCAATGTTTCTGTGGAACAATTTTCTAGGATTTGGTACCAGGTCCACAACTCTCTGTCCGCAGCTTCCTCGGCTCAGAAAAAAGCTGCTGACAGATCCTGTAGAGAGGCACCTCAGTACAAGGTGGGGGACTTGGTATGGTTATCTACAAAGAATACTAAACTGAAGGTTCCCTCTCCCAAACTTGGTCCCAGGTTCATTAGTCCATATCCCATCATTGCCATAATCAATCCTTCCTCTGTTCGTCTAAAATTACCTTCTAATTTCAAAATTTCTAACTTCTTTCATGTTTCCCTTTTAAAACCTGCCACTAATGTTCGTCACTTGTCTGTTCCTCCCCCAGAGTTGGTTGAAGGTCAGCCTGAATATGAGATCCAAGAGTTTCTCGACTCCTGCTTTGTGCGAGGTAAGCTACAATACCTTACTAGGTGGAAGGGCTTTGGTCCTGAGGAGAACTCTTGGGTCTCAGTTGAAGACATCAAGGTTGACCACCTCAGGAAACAATTCCACACCAAATTTCCTGGTAAGCCTGGGGGTCCAGTGCCCCCCCCAGAGAGGGGGGTAATGTAATAACTTACCCCAGTAGGGGTGGTGGGGTTCGGCGGGGACGCCCGCTGCACTCCAAGCGGGAACGCCCGCAAGGATCTTCTGACGTCAGCTCGCAATGGTGCTAATTTTAAATGTATTTAAAGGGACAGTTTTACTTTGATCATTGCCCATGATAGGACTTGTTTTCCTGGTGCCTCTGAGCCTTTGTGCATCTGTTCCTGTTTGTTATTGATCTCCTGTTGTGACCTTGCCTGTTTTGACCATCCTGATATCCGTACTCCGGCCCAGCCTGTATTTTGACTACTCCTTCTGCCTGATCCTATTCTGATTGACTACCCGGTTTGACCCTTTGCCTTCCTGATGATCCTAGTTATCTGCCTGCCTCGACCCAGCCTGCCTGACTACGATTCTGCATTATCCTGTTGTACCGCGACCTTCGGCCTAAATGACTTTAACTACTGTCGTGCTGCTTTGCTTGCCAGAACTCCTCGCCTTGCTCCTCTCGAAAAGTCCTGGTGGCATCTGAGTACGCTGAGGGCTCCTCCCAAAGCCAAAGGCAGTCACACTACTGGTGAAGCCGAGCCAAGACCAGGGAGCTTGGCACTAGTTCTGGTTTAGGGTACCGACCGTGACAGTACTGGGGCCCTGACCGCCATTGTTTATTTAAAAACTTTATGGGGTGACCATAAATTTCTTTTATAACTTGTGTGTGGGTGGGTTTACCATTTTTATGTCCGTGTGGCATTTTTACTGTGGGGTTGGGTGGGAGGGATCTGTGGTGGGGCTTGGGGTGGTGGGTGGGACCCAGAAAATTTTGTTTGTATGGGGCCCTGTGATTTCTAATGGCAACGCCGCTTGCAAGGAGCAGGCAACATGAACTGTTCATGTCTCTTTCAGGTGAATGGGTGTGTGAGTGTGGCCAATGTGTGTGGTCATTGTGTGTGTGTATATATATATATATATATAGCAATGATGGTCATTTTTTTTTATATTAATTCAGAATTTGCATATATTATTTAGCAAATATTTTTTTCTCTACCAAGTTGTGGTGTAACACAAATGGTGAGTGTGCACATACATATTCACATTTATGCCATGTTTAAAAAGCTATTCAAGATAATCACAGTGTAAATAAAAAAGTGCACTTATGTTTGAATAGTAAATGAACCATTCATGGGCAGCTGTATAAATAATATAGTGAATAAAGAACCCCCCTCTTGTAAATTATAAGGATATTAAAGGTTACCAAGGAGGTGACTATTTTGCAACATGGGGTACTTTATTTATTATAATACACAAGTTTTAGTGAACCATGTGACAAAAATGACATCATTACTCTCCGTTTATAACTGATGACATCACTAGTCACCGTTTATAAGGATATAATTTACAAGATATTCATTGCTTTTGTGTATCATAAAACAATAAAATAAATAATATTAAATGTGTTCACTGTGTGAATCATTCAGTTCATAAATAATCCCCTGCTGCATGCACAGTCTTTTATCTATTTGTGAGCTATGGGCATGAAGCGGTCACTGGCGACTTTTTGCTGGTTAGTGAATCTGCCCCCAAGAATCCATGAAATGCTAAGAAAATGATATGGTGTGTAAAATCAATTGCAACTCACCCTCCAAATGCTTGGCCTGAAAACAGAACACTTATATTAGGCCAATACGGTTGACCAAGGTTTGCTTGTTTAGTGATCTGGACAGGTAAATAAATCTTGATCTAGGGGCCTCTTAGAAGTAAACTAAATGACCAATAATGTAGAACATATGAGGAGATGCTAATTCATTTGGAACTCCCATCGACCAAAGTTGCTAACTTTATAGAACTCCAAGGTCACATTTAATATCCGCATATTATAACATACATTTCAGTGTGTCATGACATAATAAACTGTGCAGCCATTATAACAGATCAACAAGCAATGTTTATATAGTAAATAATGTACCCCATATTGTAAGATATAATTATATGATATGTCACCAAGGAATTCCATTCTGTGGGTGGGGGGGTGATTGCAGTCGTTGATGCTGACTTGGTTATGCACAAGTTCCTGTCAGTGACTCATGTGACAGGAATTACATCACAAAGCACTGATTATAACATAACGGATGACATAACCAAGCACCATTTATAAGATTATAATCTACAGGATATTCATGGCTCCTGTGTATTATACTGAGAAATAACAATGGAAAAAAAATATTTTTTACACACACACTATGAACCTTAAAATTATTATTTAAATTCCCCTCCACTCCATGTGTAGTTCATCTAGAAAGGTCTAGTGTTATATTAATACAGGAACACTTAAACATTAGGCATAAGGTACATGGGAAGAATTTAATGGACTTGCTAACAATTTGTTCTATAGGTATTTTTATCTATTGTCTAAGGAAAATGGCCTTACAATCATTTTTTGTGTTTTTTTTAAGAAAATGAAATACTTATAACAGAAGAAAATATATATGACAACACACAATGTTTTACATTTATTGAAAAGTTTATTTCAAGTTTTTACAGTATTGCCAAATCCATGCCTTCATGGATGGGATCGATGGGAACATTTGATGCAGGGCTGTGGGTGTTTTGTACCATCTGTAGAAGATTTTCTTTTGGTTTTCCATGTGGTTGGTGCACTTGGAGTATTTGAGGGGAGATTTGCCGCTTGTATCCATTGGAGGAGTGGTAATGATGTTGTAATTTGTAGGTCTTGTTCCACTTGGTGATATACTGTATCTTCTCAGTTGATGGGTGACTGGTAATTATACTGTACATTCTAGATCAGGGCTGTCCAACTGGTGACCCCCCTTATGTGGCCCTCCACATCAAAGTCTGCCTGTTATTTCTTCTTACCATTTGTAAGCATTAAAAGGTATCACTACAGAGATTAACTGGCCCCTGCATAGTTTAAACCTCAAATTCACTCACATGTAATCACATGTATTGTTCACACATGTAATCCCCCCTTTATTGTTCACACCCCTACAGCCCTGTACTGTTCCACCTGAGACCCAGACTGAAACTGCCACATTGTTCACCTGTTCACACCTTACTCAAAATGCTAATGGGGCACCAGCACTGTCACTGTATGTAGTACATATTAGACTGCTCCTGATTTCCCTGTCTCCTGCTCTGTTCTGCCTTCCCTATGCTCCTGTGTGTGTCATACTTTGCCTGCTCTTTGCACCCTGTGTTTGCCATACTCTGCCTGCCCAATGATCCCAATGGAACATAAGTCTGGTATTTGTTCTGGGGGTTTGTTAGCATTAGAAAACCATTGTTAGTGGCCCCTAAGGTGTTTAAGCATATACTGGGGTACTGTATTATACACAGGGGAGGAGGAGGCATATGGATTTAAGGGTATGTCTTAATATGACTTAACTTTTTTCACATGAGTGGAATCCCTGCCGGTGCTGGGCCAAGGTAGTTTGGCACCCTAGGCAAGAGTTTCAATCAGCGCCCCCTGTCCTGCATTACCATTTACCTCCTTTACAGTGATGGTAAATAAAGCAAGAAAATGTACAACATTTT
The DNA here is from genome assembly GCF_017654675.1 of Xenopus laevis. Lineage (NCBI taxonomy): Eukaryota > Metazoa > Chordata > Amphibia > Anura > Pipidae > Xenopus > Xenopus laevis. Next base: position 109,443,153 of record NC_054388.1, on the reverse strand, counting down.
TCATTTATATTACTGCCCCCTATACCAGCAAGCCCAGCAGCCATCCATAATATAGCCCCCTGTACCTGTGCCAACAGCCATTTATCATACTGCCCCTCCATACCTGTGCCAGCAAGCCCAACAGCCATCCATTAAACTGCCCCCCCATACCTGTGCCAGCTAGCCCAACAGCCATCCATTAAACTGCCCCCCCATACCTATACCAGCAAGCCCAACAGCCATCCATCATACAGCCCTCCGCACAAAAGGAGCTATTACTTGCTGGCAAGAGGGAGAAGGTGAAAGAAGGGGATTCCACCCGACTAAGTGACCAAGATTACTGAAACAAATTATTAAATAAATGCTTGAAAAAAAACCCGATTAAAAGTGCGCCCCTCAATGATTGCGTCCTAAACAGCTGCCTACTCTGCCTACCCCTAGTTCCAGCCCTGATCCCTGCAGTGAGCACCAACCATCTGTTTTTTGGGTTTGCTATTAATGCAGGCATGGTCTTGTGGTAACATGGGTGTGGTTTAAAGTGGGTGTGGTCTAAAAACAGGGAGTGGCTAATACTGTCTTCCAGTATCGGCCCTCCACCATGTAGATTAGAAAAATTCCGGCCCTCTGTACCATATAAATTGGACAGCACTGATCTGGATAATCTTTTCTTCTGCCATGGTGATAGGAGGTGTCTTATTTGCAGATATTTATGTAGGTGGTGCTTTGGTAGGTTCAATTGGGTTTAGAGGTCTTCATATGACTTGTGTGTTTAACTGAAATAGTTGTCCAATTGTTTCTAGTCCATTTAGGTTCCAGTTCTTTGTTGTCTGCAATTGCAGATCATCAGGGCTGTTGTTGTAGTAAGTGGATGGATTGCTTTGTGTTCTTTGTAGATCCATCCATTTCTGTTTCAGTTGGGTTAGTTGGTTTTGCTGGGGTTCTTAGGGGTAATCCTTGGGTTTTGTTGATGTTGAGTTTATAATAAGAGATTTGGCTATATTCCGATAGTGTTTGAAATGTCGCTTCCAGTGATTGACAGGGGTTTGTGAGCATTATACAAATAAAAATAGACATATATACATTTTTAACAAATGTATAGCTTGTGGTGCCTATGCACCAGGGCTGGGAGTAAAACGCAGCCCACGTAGGTTTATGTTTCGCTATCAGAAGATGAACCCATGGGGTATTTCAGGTCATCTAATCCCCATTGGGTGTCTTCCCACAGTTTTGCTTTAACCTCCGTTTTTAATTCGAGTTCTGCTTCTGGTTGTTCGTGTGGTCTTCTTTCAGGGATAAATGGGGGCTGGATTTCTTTATTTTCAAGAGCCACCCAGTCTAATCCCTATAAAAACAGGAGAAATAGAATGTACATTATTAATCTATTCAAAGTATGCAGATTTGCAATAAAGACAAAATCATTAGCTCATAGTGGGTATGAGCAAAAATAAGTGAATCTGGCATGCAGGATACCAGAATAACATACCTCAAAGAATGGACTCTTCTTCACGTCCTCTGTACCATGTTCACCTGTCCCAAGGCGAAGCTGTGCATCTTTCTTTAAGAGCTGCAAAACAAATTGTGGTACTTAAGTACTTTTATTGAATAGTAGTAAGGATAAATATAAGCATAGGGTAAGTAATAATGGAAAGGCTTTACTTTTGTGCAGAACTCTCATGCCAACCCAACATACTGATATCATGCTTGGAACTTACATTTACTAATATACTGAGCGTATCCTCAGTTATATCTTCTGGATATTTTGGCTCCTCACTTTTGATGATTACATAAATTTCAAGTGTAGTTGTTCCATTAAATGGTACCTGAAAAAACAACAACAAAAAACCCAAAGTGTTGAGTTTGGATACAAGTAAAGGTCTATAACTTATAAGTTCTATAGGATTTTCCCAACCAAGCAGCCAACAAAGTAGGTACAGGTATGGGACCTGTTATCCAGAATGCGTAGGACCTGGGGTTCTCCGGATAACAGATCTTTCCATAATTTGGATCTTCATACCTTATGTCTACTAGAAAATCAGATAAACATTAAATAGGCTGGTTTTGCCTCCAATAAGGATTAATTCTATCTTAGTTTGGAACTGCCTTTCTTTGATTAGGAACTTTCTGAATAACGGGTTTCCGGATAATTTGTATTTGCTTGATATCTAATAGTATCTTTTAAAAATTAACTCATAATCATTACATTTTCACTATGTACATTTTATGTTTTTAATTATTTTTTTGTGTGTCCTTTATAGGCCCTTTTAAACTAAGAAAAATATTTATGTTTTTTTCCTGCAAATTATGTTTTCTTTATAGGAAATATTCTTTAAAGTTATGTGATTTTGTTTGCTAATCTGCTCTGATGCCTGAAGGCAATTTTTATTTGTTCGAGAAGCTAACACCTGCATCTGCATCATATACTTTACTGATTGGAAATTTAGTAGTAAATACATTTTTAAATTTCAAGCTAAAAACCATGTCAAGGTTTCCCATGTTATAAGGGTGATAATGATCCATTTGTAGATTTTTCTGAATTTCCTCTATACAATAAGTGGCAACAAAAAAAATAGGTTTCCAAAATACTCTGAGAGGATCATTTTCACCCTAAGGCCTGTGGTGCATTAGGCATTTTTTTGGCCGTTGTAAACAAACAGGCTGAAAAAAAGGCTGAGCCTCTGATTTCTGCTCAAGCACAAATCTCTGGTGTATCATTGGCCTATCAGTGCATGGAGCTGATTATGGTGATACCATGCCTGTCAGTACATTCAGAACACAGAGCAGAAGTCAGAACTACTAAATGTAGTTAAAAATGGATTTGTGAAAACTCTATCAGTGATTGCCCACTTTGTACTCTAAATAGATACTTACGATTCCAGTGAGCAGTTCATAAATGGTCACTCCCAGTGCCCACCAGTCTACTGATCTTGTGTATTGACCACGGAATAATTCTGGGGCCTTATAGAAGATGGTTCCACATTCGCCATTGGTTATGGTGTCAAAGTTCATTCCTGAAGCAGAAAGAAAGCAATAAGTTAAAAAGTTTATCCATATAAAAGTTATATTCATTGGTTGAACAGAAGAGCAGAAGTCACTGCAGGTCTTTAATTATCTACCCAGTATATGACACAAAGCAGGTTGTTGTACTGTGCCCCTCTGTCTACCTCTGGTTACAATAACATGTATGACCAATGCTCAACTGCTTAACCGTGTATATGTTACAAATCTTACCTAATTCGCTGATCCCAAAGTCTGCAATTTTGACATAACCATCACCATACAGCAATATGTTCTCTGGTTTTAGATCTCTGCAAATCAAATAGAAGTGCATTATAAGATATTGGTTCAACAAAAATATGTATAATATAAAAGGTCTGACATAAATATAAGACTTAATTATTACTTACCTATGGGCGATATTGTGCTCATGTAAGAACTGCAGTCCTAGAACCAGACAAGCGGAGTAGAATCTGTAAAGATTAAAATAAATTATACATATATCAGTTTTTTAAATCAGTTTCATAAATGCAAGTGTATCAATATATAGCTATGGCAAATATGTTATTCCTGAGCCCTAATATTTAGTGGAACATGACATTTTGTTGTCTCAACTTCCCACAGAGCATTAAAACTTGGATGGAGCAACCTTTAATGGCATGAACCAGTAAATGGTTTGGTGTGACTAGTGGGAAGCCAATGTTCTTCCTATTGAGTACCCAATAATAATAGTATTAGATATAAAAAGTGGTAAGAATGACATAAGGGTTTTTCACCTTGGGTTGAGCTCCCTAAAAGATAAGTAGTACTTACCGAACTCTCTCAAGTGGCATTCCAGGTTGAGCCGTGAATGCTGCTAAGTTTCCTGCTTCCGCATACTCCATAACCAGACACAAATGATCTTCAGTCTGGAAGGAGCAGAGTAAACTGGTAAGGAACTGACATTTCTCCTCGTCGATCAGCCGGAGGATGCGCTGCTCTTGGGCAACACTGGGAAATTAAAACCGTTAAAAGTCAATACATGAAAACGTCACATTGAATTATGGCAGAGATAGTGAGTGAGTGGTTCAAATGTTCTTTCATAAAGTGATTTCTGATTAAAATAAATTTGTGTAGACATGTTACAATCTGAGGTTTGTGCAAGGCCTGTCTCTTATAAATGTCCAAATGCTCTAATTCTACATCATTTTAACCCCTTGTTAATATTATACATGTCTGACCACCCCCCCCCCCATTAGTTAGGAAGCTGATGAATGCGACTATGTCTTGTAAAGCCACATTATTTTTAATATATACAGTGTTTCTTTTATGGAAAATCTATATTTTTATAGCTTCATAAAATCACTATTTGACCCATAACTTACCAATGAAATACACCTCTATTGTTGATATCGTGCATTTCTATGGTTTTAATTGCCACAGTCTTTCCAGAGGTTCTGTGTTGTCCCTTGTAGACCTGCAATGAAAGAGCTTCATGAGATACAATACAATACATATTTGGTGCTACCGTTCTATTTAGGTGTTTGTGATGGAGAAAAAACACATTGAAAAGTGGAAATTAAGCATGATAAGGCCACATCTTGAAACCAGGGTCACCTTCTTTATTTTTAGCTCTTTTACTTACATCATAACTTACAGTATCTTTAGAATACAACTGACAGAATGAATCAGTGCAAATCAGTTGCTGGTCACTAACTGGTTGCTATAACCTATTTATTTGTTGCTCAAGGTATAAAAGTCCTTGTGGTGTCACCAATGAGTGGATGACAATCTTTTATGTTCAGCAGTGGTTATAGGCACAAGTAGTTCAAATAGAGGAACCATCCACTTTTTCGTGCTGTCTAATTCCTAGCCAAATGATTTATGTATTTTCTCCTCAAGTCACCCAGAATAGATTTTGATTTATCATAAAGAGACAGAGTAGCTTACCTTTCCAAATGCACCCTCGCCGATATATGATTGGAGCTGGAAATCTGTAATAGATGGTATTGCTTTTTGCACCAGCCTAAAATGAAAAACATTTATTTAATTAAACTTATTTCTTGCACATTCTTTGTTATGGGCCAAACTTTCAACCCAAACTTAAACAGCTGTTGTACTTGGACACATATATATATATATATATGCACTATGGGTAAGATGTCATGCAATCTGCCATCCCATATAAACCACTGATAAAACAACAAACATATTTCAGAATAATTACCTTCTTTCCACCTGATTTTGGTCTAGAGTTTTGTCAAGCTCATCAACGATCCGACAATAGTGAGTTCTCCGCTAGAGAAGTAAAAGAAATACCATTAATTCAGGTTCAATATAGCACGTATGAGAAAAGTCTATTTATTTTGCCATTAATACTTACCTTCATCCGGTCAGGAAAATCAAAGAACGACTCTGGTTTCTTTATAGGTACTGATAAAAAAAGAAAAGTTTGGTTAAGCTACATTGCAAAAAGTACCATTGGGAACTGTGGGACAATATGGCTGTAGGGCCTTCTGTTTGTGAGTGGGAATGAGTTAGTTAATTCTAAAGCTGTTGGTCTGAGTAACTCTATATCAATAGCCCCGTACTGAGAACCATTAAAGTACATTTTCAAAAGCTTTTGAACTAGTGAACATGACTATATTTCCATTAACTTCAGTACTAGGGGTACTCTTGATGGGTACTTAGTGGCTGGTGTCTTTGAGAGGTAATTCCTTATATATAACTGTGCTCCCCATATAATTCTACATCAATTGCCCTGTCTGTGATATGCATGTAAACACTAGGATTAAATGCAGACATTGACTATAACAGATATTAATCTAGCTGGGCGTTGTGAACAGGTTTGAAGTTAAACAGCAATTAGTAAAATATATGTAAAGAAAAAGCACCTCTACGGATCCGAACTCTATTCTTATTTCTAGGTTCCTCCTTTGCTATTGTCTTTTGCAGGTTTCTATTTTTATCCTGATTGGCTACCTCAGGCTTTTCCCTAACATCCTTCTGTGCATCTGCTTCAGGTGATGAAATGTGAAGAGATGCCTTTTGGCTCCCAGTGTCCTATAGAGATCCAACGTAAAAAGGATGTGATGAAAAACATTTTCAGAAAAAATTGAACAGAGAAAAATCTTTGCTATCTTACTAAAAGTAACTTTAAAGGGATACCCATCCAAAAAATTACATTAATTTTGCATTGAGGGAAAATGTTATTCCTAATAGATTTCCAGTACACACTAAGAAGCAAATTTATTCTAACTTTTGCCTTGATCTGTGAAAATTGCGTCAAAAAGTCATGAATAACATCAAAAAATTTAAAATGTATTTTTCTACAAAACAAAATTGGCAACTAAAATCTCTCAAAATTCTATATAAGTTAAATAAGAGATGTATATCTATATTTAAGCTTTTTTATAATGTAGGGGTTTTTTAAATCAATTTTTTTAGAGTTATAGCAATCAAATCTTTCTAATTTAAGTGTTTTTTTTATTCATTGTCCAGCAGTCAGGAAAATTGTTTATTAAAAAAAAACTTCTTGAGGTGTTTTGCACGATTGAGTTTGGGTTTTTTAAAATATTTAAAATATTACAACTTAAAGTTATTTCTGTGACGCCTTTCCTATTCTCTTGTCAGACTAACTCACTAACTCTGGCCTGTGCCATTTGTACAAAGACAAGAGAAGTATGTAGATGCCTAAGGGGCCTATCACTTTCAGTGGGATTTTATTTACATCCCATAAAAACTAATAATCCTGAATAAAACAACCTCCACTCTGTTTTCCTGAAACCAAAACTCACCTTTAGTTTCTCAGCAGGAACTTTCTCTGGACTTTTCTTTGCTGGAGCTGAAGAGAAGATAAGAAATGGAGGTTTAAATACAACTATATTGAATAGAAGGGTATTGAGATGTTATTTAATTTGCAGAAATGTACGTTTGTGAGGCCCATTTATCAAAGTCCAAATTTATCTCAATATTATCTGAACAAATACTCTGACAAAATCCGTACGGGATTTTTCCTCTATATTTATCAATACACTTTCCCGAAAAAAAATGAATTCCCAAAATTGGTGTTTTCTTAAATTCTGTTTTTTTACTAAAAAAAAAGAATCATTTTTTGGATTCAGAGTTTAGTAAATAACCCCCTTAGTGTTTGATTTTATACAATATAATATACAGAAACCAATCAGCAAAAATACTCAATATGAATGATATGCTATACTGCACCTGGAAGCATCTGAGCTTCTTCCTCTGGAGATGTTTCTATTTCCATCTTTTTCATTTCTTCTGTTTTCTCTATTTCAACCTCTGTGGCGTTGCTTTTCTTTCCAATACTCACCTTTAGTTCCTCAGCAGGAACTTTCTCGGGACTTTGCTTGGCTGGAGCTGATGAGAAGACAAGAAATAGAGGTTTAAATACAACTATATTGAATAGAAGAGTATTCAGATGTTATTTAATTTGCAGAAATGTAAGTTTTAAGGGGTTATTTATCAAGGTCCGAATTTATCTCAGTATCTCTAATATCTAGCTTGGAGCAACTCCGAATTCCAGAATGGACCTTATTTATGAAGAAAAAAGCCCGAAAAAATAGGGTCGGGCAAAACTCTGAATAGTTCAGAGTTTTCCGTAAAAACTAACATTTTTCAGATTTTTAGGTCTAAATCCCCGAAATTATCAGTGCAGATACTGGGACCTTCCCCATTGACTTATACAGGACCTCAAGAGCTTTTAGATGCTGAGGTTTCAGATTCTGAGCTTATAGACCATCAGACTTAATGAATCTTGATAAATATTTGGTGCTTGATTAATAACCCACTTAGGGGCCCATTTACTTAGCTCAAGTGAAGGAATAGAATAAAATTTCAAATGATTTTTTTGGCTACTTTGACCATCGAATTGGCTACTTCGACCTTCGACTATGACTTAGACTTTGTATCGAACGATTCAAACAAAAAATCGTTCGAATTTTCGACCATTCGATAATCGAAGTACTGTCTCTTTAAAAAAAACGTTGACCCCCTACTTCGCCACCTAAAACCTACCGAGGTGCAATTCTTTGGTCGAAAAAAAATTTGCGGTTCGAAGTCAAATATCAAATTAACCCTCGATATTCGACCATATGTAAATCTGCCCCTTAGTGTATGATTTGTACAATATAATATACAAAAACCAACCAGCAAGAATACTCAATATTGATTTGATATAAAACTGCACCTGGAAGCATCTGAGCTTCTTCCTCTGGAGATGTTTCTATTTCCATATTTTTCATTTCTTCTGGTGTCTCTATTTCCACCTCTGCAAAGTTGCTTTCTTTCTTCTCCTCTCTCTCACTAATAGCTAGCTCTTCTTGCTTGTTGATAAACTCAACCTGTGGAGATAGAATTCAAAGGGAAAATGATGAAGCAAGTATCTCAGGATTGAACTTGATGGATTTTATCATCTATTATGTTACACTATTACTATGTAATGCACAATTGGGCTTTTTTGTTTGCTTTGTTTTCCTAAAATGCAGTGTATATATATATATATATATATATATATATATATATATATATATATATATATATATATATATATATATATATATATATATATATATATATATATATATATATATATATATATATATGCCTCATGGAGATGAACAATTGGTATAGAAGCTTTGCTACTGGAAAATAAACTAGGTCTATACATGTTTACTGTAATTATGATTATTCAAATTGATTTATTTATCCAGAGGTAATTTCAGTACAATACAAAAAAGTCATGATTATATGATGTTATGTGAAAACATATATTCTTATAATAGAGTCAAGTGAGTTATAATTGAGATTAGTGATGTCACTTGTGTAACATGACCCACTGAATCCTGTTTATTTTAAGAAACAATATATTTCCAGTTTTAAATTTGAAGGGGGTTTTGTAATATAAGGTACAAAATTTGCTACCCTTCTTATCACTTATAGCAAGTAATGAGAAGAATTTCCAAGGCATCTGTTTAAAACAAACATCATATTGATTGCTAATGCTTTAATTATTGTATTTATAATTCATGACCACCATTTCCAAGCACAAACTCACCTTTTCCTCAGTTTCTTGCTCTAGACTTTTTATGTGTTTCTTAACTTCTGTGCTGTCTAGTGTTTGATTTTTTATCTGTTGTTGTTGAATTATAGCCTGTTCTTTAAGAAGTTCCTCTCTCAGTTTCCGCTGTATTATTTCTCTGCTGGATTCCTTCTGAGCTTCATTTTCTTGAATCTTCCAACTTTCAAGAAGGAGGACATTTCTTACCTTGCATTTTAATATTTCTCTGTTAGGTTCTTCTTGTTCTTCTTTTTCTAGAATGTTGGTCTTTAGTCTCAGATTTGCTATCAATCGGTGTTTTTGCTGTATAGCAAATCGCTGAGCTTCCTCTACAGATTCCTTTTGTTTTTGAATTTTTACTTTTTCTTTAATAAGCTCATTTCGCAAATTCCTCTTCATCATTTCCTTACTTGCTTCCTCCTGGTCTTCTTTTTCTTGAACTTTCCACTTTTCCAGAAGAAGCACATTTCTTAATTTGCGTTTTAATATTTGTTTTTTCGATTCTTCTTGCACTTCTTTGTCTAGAATGTTGATCTTCAGACTTTCATTAGCTTTCAGTCTCTCTTTCAGCTGTGTTGCAAATTGTTCAGCTTTCTCAAGAGATTCTTCTTTTAGAATTTGTTTAATTTGTTTCTGTTCCTTCATTCTTTTGTTCTTCTGCCTTGTGTATTGTTCGGCTTCATCTTGAGCTTTTCTCTCAAGAGCTTTTCTAGCTTTAATATTCTTGCAGCTAGATTCCTGCAGAAATGAAATACACACACTTAAGCACTCAAGTAAAACAAATTCTTATGAGCCTTGACTGAATATTCAGCTTTTATTATAGAATAATAATAACAATAATATAAGACTATTCAAAATAAAAGGTCATTTTATTGTCAACGGGGTTATTTTTAGTCATCTGAAATTTTATTTTGACTCAGTGCCCTTGTAACTTGTTTTAATTTAATCTCTTTCATGGCATATATTTAAGGAAAAAGCAGAGTTTCTTATAAAATATTACATTTTTGTCCAAATGTATTGTTTTAATAGAGGCATGGCCAGATATATTCATTTAAATTTAACTAATATTTACTCAGAAAAACTATTTTGTTAAGTCACAAGTTTCACTCACTCAACATAAAATAACACTTTTTTCAGTTGAAATGGTTATATTTCTGGATAAGTGGTTACTGAGAGGCAACATATGCTCATTTATATACTGATGAGAAAACTTACATTCTTCTGTGGAGTCAGAAGTTTTTCAACAAGTGCTTTTGATACCACCTGTTCTGTGATCATTGCTTCAATGACCAGTTCCTGGGGACAAGATGGTGCAGTCACAGTCGTACGTTGATTGTGGTCCTATAGAAAGGATACATACAAAAATTAATTGTTTGGAAGAAAATACAATAAAAAAAAAATTACATTCCTGCAGTGCAATATAATAGGGTATCAGCAGAGTAAATCTCAAAATGTCAGTGTGAAATGCAGACCTTCATTACAAACTACTCATGACCTCCTGACACAAACTTTTCATTCACATTCTTAGTGATGAGTAATCTTACTCTGAGTGTCGAGGCTATTTTGCTATGCTCAAAAATAATCCCAGACAGACAGACGGACGGACGGACGGACGGACAGACAGATAGATAGATGATAGATAGATAGATAAAAGATAATAGATAGATAGACAGACGGACGGACGGACGGACGGACAGACAGACAGATAGATAGATGATAGATAGATAGATGGATAGATAGCTAAAAGATAATAGATAGATAGATAGATAGATAGATAAAAGATAATAGATAGATAGATAGATAGATAGATAGAGATAGATAGATAGATAGATAGATAGATAGATAGATAGATAGATAGATAGATAGATAGATAGATAGATAGATAAAAGATAATAGATAGATAGATAGAGAGATAGATAGATAGATAGATAGATAGATAGATAGATAGATAGATAGATAGATAGATAGATAGATAGATAGATAGATAAAAGATAATAGATAGATGGTAGGTAGATAGATAGATGATAGATCATGAAAAGAACATTACATGAAAAAGATGCAGCAAAAAAATCCATTCACGTCAATGCATTTGGAGTAAAGACAAACTTCAGGTAAAATGCCAACTGACATCAAACATTTTGTATTAAACACCCTTTGACTTTAACTTTTCCTTGGTTTTGATGTTTTTCCAAAACGGGATTTGCTAATTTTTTTTTATATATGTAAATAGACAGATGGATAGATGATAGATAGATAGATAGATGATAGATATATATAGATAGATAGATGGATATATAGGCCACCGTTAAACAATAATATAGATAACAATAGGATAGAACAGAGCCCTATGTTGTCTGAATATTAAAGATAAAAGTTTTAGCCTTACCTCATTGTTCGTTCTAAAGATGGTGTTGAACGTTTTTTGAAATTTTGAATACATTGTTGTTCTTATTCCTAAATTAGAAAATAAGTAGTTGAAGCAATCATTTCTTAAAAAACACAAGTAAACTATAATATTGTTGCTGTTGATACAAATTTTTAGTATCAATTTTCTATATTGCCTTGGAAATAATTTGGTTGAAAGGTGAATTTTACTCATTTGTTTCATTCCATCCATGTTAATGCTCTGTTTCTCTAATACTGAGAAAACTCAATAAAAATTGTAATAAAAAGCCAGTAACTAAGTAAATTTTTTTCTATATGATATAAAATAATAAATAGAGAGGTTACGTATTTACAGATAATAAAACTGGGTTACATTGGGTTCATTAGTACCAAACAGTCACAGGGTGAACTCATTGGTGGCTAACCAGTAAATGCACTGACATAAAAGTAAAGTCACGAGCCTAGATAAACTGTGCTAACTAGATTTTAAATGAATTTTTTCAGTTTTAAAAATGAAAAATAAATTCTATGTACCATTAAAGAATAATTAAATTGTACTTACAAATAATCCAATTGGAGTAGATCTTTGTAAACTAATTACTGATCAGTACCAAACAGTACCAGTGTGCACTGATTGGCAGCTAACCAGCAACTAGTACAGAATTGTCAGTGATGTTGAAAGCCTACTTGTTAACTAAAATGCCTTGTTGCCAAGGTAACAAGTTTACTTGGAGTAAACAATGATGACATCACAATGCCTTGTTGCCAAGGTAACATTTACTTGGAGTAAACAATGATGACATCACAATGCCTTGTTGCCAAGGTAACATTTACTTGGCGTAAACAATGATGACATCACAATGCCCTGTTGCCAAGGTAACATTTACTTGGAGTAAACAATGATGACATCACAATGCCCTGTTGCCAAGGTAACATTTACTTGGAGTAAACAATGATGACATCACAATGCCCTGTTGCCAAGGTAACATTTACTTGGAGTAAACAATGATGACATCACAATGCCTTGTTGCCAAGGTAACATTTACTTGGATTAAAAAGTGATGACATCACGTTGCCAAGGTAACATTTAGTTGGATTAAAGAAGCCCTGTTGCCAGTAACATATGAGGATATTATGGGATGTATGTTTACTGACAGATGAGGTTATTATGGGATATATATTTACTGACATATGAGGTTATTATTATAATGGGATGTATATTTACTGACCAATGAGGTTATTATTATGGGATGTATGTTTACTAACATATGAGGATATTATGGAATCTATATTTACTGACATATGAGGATATTATGGGATGTATATTTACTGACATATGAGGATATTATGGGATGTATATTTACTGACATATGAGATTATTATTCACTTATCCCCAATGATTATCTTACAATTCTTTCCTTGTTGCCATGGACATGTAGCATGAATAACTATCATCAACCTGTTTGGTATTATTAAAATAAAAATTCATTATGAGCTTTGTCTAATGGAATTAAGAATCATTCAAAACATAGTCGTTTAATATTCTGTACCATTTTTGAAACAATCAAGTTTGTTTTCAATGTCTCCCTCTCAGCAATATGTCTGTATCTTCCTGCAGACTTAGGGGCAGATTTAGCCATTTTTGAATGTAAGTGTTTACTGCAATTGAAATGTTTCCTGGTAAAAAAAATTGTGAACTCAACTACTTTTGATTCTTAGTTTAGAAACCTCAAATACACAAGCTGATGACTCAAATATAAGAAACGGCCAGCTAAAAGCTCAAACGGAAGGTGTATTTTCCACATTCTAGCTTAAATTTTGAGTTTTTCTAAATAATTTAAACATTTAACATCTTATTAAAAATTAAGAGTCATGTGTGTTTTCGATTTGATGATTTTGAGCAAATTTTGTTTTCGAGTTTTTAAAATTCACTTTTTTAACAAGCTTGACTTTAACAGATGGCAAAATCTGAATGATGAGTCAAATAAATACAGCTTAGTGTGAATAAAAGAATAAAAAGAACAGAATAGAATACAGTGTATTATTGGTGACACCATTTAAGTGTAAAATTTTCAGCAATCATAAATTTCATGCTTTCAATAAAAAAATTGAAATATGCTCAAAAAAGTTATGCTCCTATCAGTTATTTTCAGTCAGTCAGTCAAGGCATTTTCAGTTATCAAGGCATAGGGCACATGGACTGATGTATTTAACTTTACTATCAAAATCAGAATCAGAAGAATTGTATAGCTATTTCATTATTTTAGAAAGAGTATAGAATTGCTAATGATTACATAAACTTTAAAGTTCATATTATTCTTATTATAAGTTCATAATTACATTACAAATCTATTGGCCTGCAATTTCCAAAATGAGAACATATTTTTTCATCAAATAATACAAATGGTTTATGTATTGCAGGTGTTGATTCCAATTTACTCATGGGGGCCAGATTTACATAGGGTCGAATATCGAGGGTTAATTAATGCTCGATATTCGACTGCCAAATGTAAATCCTTCGACTTTGAATATGGAAGTCGAAGGATTTACCGCAAATAGTTCAATCGAACGATTAAGTCCTTCGAATCGTTCGATTGGAAGGATTTAAACCATTGATCGAAAGATTTTTCTCCGACCAAAAAAAACATTAGAAAGCCTATGGGGACCTTCCCCATAGGCAAAAATTGCACCTCGGTAGGTTTTAGGTGGCGAAGTAGGGGGTTGAAGTTGTTTTTTTTAAAAAGACAGTACTTCGATTATCGAATGGTCGAATATTCGAAAGATTTTTTCAAAATGGGTGGCATTTGACATCTGCTCAATATCAACCCGTAGTTTATTCTCAAGATTAGACTTGTCCAACTGGATGGCCAATGGACCCCCATTTGTGTGGCCCTTCATTATAGTAACTAGTGATGGGGTTGCTTGCTATGCTGTCCAAAGGGGAAGAGGAGGCGTATGGTTTAAGTGTATGGCATAAACTTTTTTCCCATATGAGTGGTAACTCTGCAGTGAGCACCAACCTTTTGTTTCTTTGTTGTGATAACAACATTAATGAGGGTATTGTCTTAACATTTCTTGTGATAACATGGGTGTGGTTTAAAGTGGTTTGGTTAAAAAAGAGAGTGGTCAGAAACATTCCGACCCTCAGTACCACAGAAGTTGGACAGCACTGCTATAGAATAACATACTAAAATTTAAAGAAAACAGTGTTAACACCACCTACAGCCTGCAGATGGCCTCATCGGGCAGTTCAGGGAGAACAAGACTCTCTATGAATGTTGGATGAGGAAAGTAACAGTTAAAGATAGCAGATAGACAATGTGTAGAATACATTTTTTCCTTGTAACATCAGGTTTCATAGTGCAAATCATGTTACACATTTTACCTTTAGTCTTTGAAAAGTACTTGGTTTTCCAATGAATTTATACCCATGAGGTTCTTTTCCAAGTTGGTCTCCCTTATAGATATTGGCAAATTAAATAACAAGACCGCAACACTTTTTATTACCCCTGTTTAGATAATGGCTGAAACCTCTCTCAAGAACAGAACTTCTGGTCCCATGAATAACATTATATCAGTTAGAACAGGTTTCTGGTAATTCTTCTCATTTTCACCCAATGGCATTCTGGCACTGCACAATGTTTTGTATTCCCAAATCCCACATGTTGTGGTTGTGCCAGTCCTTGCAAGCAGGGCTGTCATCATAGGAGCAGAGGGGGTGCTGACCAGGCCTAAAGTACCGAAGGTATGCCGAATCGCTGAAGTCCCGATAAGACCAAGTCCAAAGAGCCTTAGTCTCGATGTCCCAAAGAGCTTTAATCCCAAAGCACTGAAGACCCAAAGCCGCAAACAGACCCAAAGCCATGAAAGGAGCCAAAGCTGAAGTCCTGAAGCCACGAAAGGAGCCAAACCTAAAGATCCAAAGCCACGAGTTCAACTAAACATCAAAGTGTTTCTTCTTTTATTTAAATAAATCCCTGGCTACCAATGTATTATTTTATTACGCTATAGGCCCCTACCACTAATTTTTTTTTTTGAAAAAAATTCTCTGGGGCCCCAATATATCCTTTTTTTCCCAATATATATCTTTATTGATTTTCAGAATTTTTCCATAATCGAGCAAATACGCTATCATAATAGTAATACAACATACAATGAAATTAGAATAGAAAGATAGAGATATAGAATTAGAGGGAGAGGGGGCAGGGTATGTGATCCTAGGCAACCGTTAACAGCAGTACTTATGGCTCAGCTTTATACTATCTGGAAATCCACTTATAAAATTTCCCCATGGTATTGGTGGCCAAGGCTGCCATTTTTTTCATATTGATAGTGTAAATCCAACTCCTGAGTAATTTGTTGGATTAGCGGGGTCTCTTCAGACTTCCATTTCCTTGGAATGAGTTGTCTGGTCGCAAAAGACCAAATGGTGTAAAATGGAGTGAAACTCTTTAGGAACATTTGGATCAATGAGGCCAAAAATTCTCATATCTGGAGTAATTTGAATATGTAAGTTCCGTTTATTTTGACAGAATGACTCAATTTGTGACCAAAGTCACTGAAGTTTAGGGCACTCCCACCATATGTGGAACATCCTCTCCAACATGTGTTAGGTATGTTCTTGTAAATGCATTGTAATTTGTGTGGAGTCATATACCATTCATAATGAATCACCCTCCAGGTCTCTAAATGAGTAATACATTTGGAGTATCTAGAAGGATTGGAAATGATTGTTTCCAGTTTTCCGCTGTTAGAGATATGTTCAGTTTCTTTTCCCACTTAATAATTGCCGGTAGACTTTTAATATCCATAATAGGCATTAGCGTTTTATACCATAAGGACATTCCTCCTTTAGTTGGTGTTAAATTAGTCAACCACTTTTCCATAGGCGCTGGTTCCCTGAGAGGGATGGCATTATTAGCTCTCATAAAGTGCGTTATTTGTAGATATTAATAAAACACCATTTTAGGAAGGAAGTGTCTTTGTTGTAGCTCCTCAAATGATAGTAGTTGACTTTTCTTAGTGAGGTAGTGTATTGGTGCTAAACAAAAGTCTCCCCAATGATTTAGTTTAAAGTCCGGTATGAGGAGTTCCAGCGTTGAAATTGGAGCCATAGGAGATATCTGCTGTGAAGTTTTAAAATTTCTTTTATGGTTTTTCCAAATATTTGTTAAATGAATTACTGTAGGCGGGGCAACTTGAGGGTCAATAAACTTAGTAGGAGTTGGAGTGCCCATAACTTGTGGCAATAAAAGAGGAAGAATTGAGTCCTGTTCTATTTGTACCCAACGGTTATCCATATCCAAGTTCAGCCATGCTTTAAGTTGGTCAAGGGTAGAAGCTTTGTAATAGCCCATGATATTAGGGGCATTCAGACCTCCAGATGACCTTGGTAATTGCAGGATCTTTTGTGATACTCTACTTGGCTTATTTGCCCATAAGAACTGGTAGAAGAGCTTCGGCAGTTTCAATATATAACTTGATGGGACTTGTACTGGGATTGTTCTAAACATGTATAGAATTTTTGGTAGTGTTACCATTTTTAAAACCTGTAGCTTTCCCTACCAGGATAAGTACTGAGTCTTCCAGGTATTAATATCATTATATACATCATAATACCCTTTAGTGAAATTCACTTTAACAATGTCACTTGGGGGAAACACAAGGTCAATCCCGAAGTACTTTCTGGCATTATCCACCCATTCAAACTTATGCATTTGATTTATAGAAATACCTTCCCTTTCGGGGACATTTATACGCATAGCTTGTGTTTTATTTTCATTAAGTTTGTAATATGAGATTTTGGAGTAATCTTGTAGTAATCGCATAAATTTATGTAGTGAATGGGAAGGGTGAGACATGTAAATAATAGTGTGATCTGCGAAGAGGCCTACTTTATGAACAGAGCCAAATATGTTAATCCCATTGATATCTTGCTCCTGACATATTGCTTGAGCTAAGGGTTTGATCATCAAAGAGAAAATCAGAGGGGACAATGGACACCCCTGCCGGGTTCCATTGGTTATATCAAAAGGGGCAGAAAGAGTTCCATTAGTATTAATTTTGCAGAGGGAACTGTGTATAGAGCCAATATCGCTTTAATAATTTCTACTGGGAATTTAAATCTATGTAATACTCTTGAAAAAATAGGTCCAATTGACTCTGTCAAATGCCTTCTCTGCATCCAGAGAAAGAAGTAGAGAAGGCGTTCGAGTGCGCTCTATCCAATGTAGGATGTCTATAGCTCTTCGAGTGCTATCAGGAGCTCCTCTGCCTGATGTAAACCCACCTGGTCGGAGTTTATAATTTCCGGCATTAGTGCCTGTATTCGCATAGCTATAATTTTAGCATAGATAGATCTGCATTCAGTAAGCTAATTGGTCTATAGTTTTGGGTCTTTCCCCGGTTTTGGTATTGTTATAATTTGCGTTTGGAGCATTTCTTTAGGGAAGGATCCTGAGATAAAGGCTGCGTTGAAAGTATCAGTTGAATAAGGGATCAATATAGAGGAGAGTGTCTTGTAATATATATGGGTGAGCCCATCAGGAACTGGGGCCTTATTACTAGGAAAACATAGTATTGCTTTCAAGACTTCCGAATCAGTTATTGGGTTCTTGAGTTTTCCCCATTTAGTTTGTTGAACCTGTGGTAATTTAATTTGTCTAGGACCTCATCTACTTGAGAAGCATTGGGATCTTGTTCAATATTATACAAAAGTTTGTAAAATTCAGCAAATCTATTCCCTATTTCCTTGGGATCATAAATGGGATTGTTTTGTTTGTCTTTTACCATATGAATTAGTTTTTTTCACTTGAGTGGACCTTATCTGCTGTGCTAAAGTTGGGATGTTCTGTTCCCCATTCTGTAATGCGTAGCTTTAATAAATGTTAGCTTGCTTTGCATATGTATCATTGCCATAGTTTGTAGGTTTTTTTTAACTTCAGTAATTAAAATAGTTGTGTCTTGACTAGGCAATTGTTTATTAGTATTTTCTAGGGTATATAGTTTAAGTAGCAGATTTTGGTAGGTCAAATTCTTTTCTTTTTTGTGTTTAGAACCCATTTTAATAAGGAATTCTCTAATAAATGCCTTATGGGCATTCCATAAAGTAAATGTGCTGCATTGGTTATCATTTATCTGGAAATATTCTTGAATGGCCTTACTCACTTTCTGTTTGAATGATGGTTTAGATATCAAAAGTGGATTCAGTCTCCACTGAATTCTTGAGGATTATGATAAGGTCTATATGGGTATGGTCGAAATAGTCCAGCAAATCTTTCTGGATTAATATTAAATCAATCCTGGAGTATGTCAGATGTACATGAGAGTAAAATGTATAGTCTTTAACATTTGGGTGTTGAAGTCTCCAGGAGTCATATTTTTGCATAAAAATTCTGAAATGGGGAAAGTCTAAATTTGGGCTTACATTTGGAGGTTTGGGATCTGTCCAATAAGTGATTAGGGGCTAGGTTAAAATCTCCTCCTAGTACCAAAGCTCCGTATTTCAGAGATGTGATTTTCTGCATAACACCTTTAAGACATGCAAGTTGAAATATGTTTGGGGAATAAATATTTGCTAGAGTATATGGCTTTTGGTTAATGGTACAGTTTAATATAATACAGTGTCCCTTGGGGTCCACATGGTGACTCATATAAGTGAAATCTAAGGCTTCATGTATCAATATTGCTACACCAGCCTTCTTTTTTTGTGCCGGTGCTGAATAGATTGTAGAGAATTTTTTGTTTTTTAGCATACCTGCAGTGGACGGAGTGAAATGGGTCTCCTGTATAATTCTCCTGTATAATTAATATGTCAGACTTTTGTTTTTTGCTTCAAGGAATAGAGAAGACCTTTTGTAAGGACTATTAAGTCACTATTTTAAATGGCATTATGGTGAATAGATTGAGTGCTTGATGTCAGCCATGTGTTGACCGCAATGGACTCTGTACGTAAGGTACAACAGAAAGTAGACATTATCCTAGGATACACATACCGTGGGGGAAGAGGGAGGGGGAAGGAGAAAGAAAGAGAAAGCATACATAAAAAGAAAAACATTAACATAATAATAGTGGATATTCCCACCGAGCCATGGGGTTCTATACCAGTAAGAACCCACAGGGTAGAGTCTATATTGGGGGTTGACCATATAGCCAAGCAACACTAACATGCATTTCTCGGGAGAGTGTCCCCTTAGTTAGACCCAGATAAACAGTTTGAATACTTCACATATTCCTTTATGTGTGCGAGGTAGAACTTCTGCTTGTTGTTCCTGCATTTGTTTAGCCTGTTTGCTTTGATGCAAGCCCCAAACGCGGACTTGGGTAGCCCCTTGTGCTGGCATTGTAATTGTGAATGGGGATCCATCTTTCATTATAATGAGCCTCAGTGGAAATCCCCACCGATAGGGAATGCTGTGCTGTCACAGTATAGTAGTTGTTTCTTTAAATTCCCTTCTGGCTTGTAATGTCATTGGAGAAAGGTCTGTGATAGTTCAATATTCTTATATTTGTCAGATTTATTCACTGAGTTCCTAGCTGTCTGGAGTAGCCCTTCCTTTACATGGAAAAAATGCAGTCTAGCAATTGTGTCTCTCTGCACCATCTGAGAAGCGTTTTTTGATTTGTAAATGCGGTCAATAAGAAGAAACTTTTCATCCATATCCGGCAACATCACCCGCAGAAATTCAGTAAAAATTCTTGGAGCTGAGTTTGTGGGATATGTTCCGGAATGCCCCTTATGCGGACATTGTTCCGCCCGGATCTGTCCTCCATATCCATAATTTTGCATTTTATGTCAGCCATAGTTTCCCCTGTTTTGTGTGTGTCATCCACCAATTTATTATGTGCACTAACCATTTCCTCCATTTTATCCTCCAAATGCCCTGTTCTATTGCCTAAGGCAGTTATTTCTGACTTCAGATCTTTCATCATGCTTTTAAAGTCCATTTGGAGATCTGCCCGAAAGGCTGAAAGCATATCTGATATGTTGTTGTTCCGATGTAGAGGGTTTGTGTGGAGTGGAGGGTGCAACTTTAACTGTACCTGGGGAACTCTGCTGCGACGCGGATTCCTCCGATTGCGTTTGAGCCCCATCTTGGATATCATCCAGGTCCGGCTTCTTTGTGCAAAAAGAAGTAAGTTTCAGCGGTGACTGCTTCTTTTTCACTCTCCCCATAGTGAGGGGTAATCGGTAATATCTGTAATAAACTGCACAGGTTTCTGCTTCGATGGACGTATCTGGATCAATTATTTGTTAAGTTGTCCCGGGAGCTGCTGTGAAACAGTTGTTAACGCATTGTGTGCTTAGGCCACGCCCCCAATATATCTTTTCAAATTGTAAGGGGGCCCTGACAAAGAAGTTTTTAAAGAACCTTTATTGGGGGTTTTGGTGCCAATGTTTCTTTAACTGATAGGGGTGCCCTGGCCACAATTTTTTTTTAACTTGTTGGGGGCCCTGACCGCCATTGTTTATTTTAAAACTTTATGGGGTGATCATCAATGGCTTTTATAACGGGTTACCATTTTTATGTCTGTGTGGCATTTTTACTGTGGGGTTGGGTGGGGGGATCTGTGGTGGGGCTTGGGTGGGGGTGGGACCCAGAAAATGTTGTTTGGGGCCCTGTGATTTCTAATGGCAACGCCGCTTGCAAGGAGCAGGCAACATGAACTGTTCATGTCTCTTTCAGGTGAATGGGTGTGTGAGTGTGGCCAATGTGTGTGGTCATTGTGTGTGTGTATATATAATATAAATAGCAATGATGGTCATTTTTTGAATATTAATTCAGAATTTGCATATATTATTTAGCAAATATTTTTTCTCTACCAAGTTGTGGTATATCACGAATGGTGAGTGTGCACATATTCACATTTATGCCATGTTTAAAAAGCTATTCAAGATAATCACAGTGTAAATAAAAAAGTGCACTTATGTTTGAATAGTAAATGAACCATTCATGGGCAGCTGTATAAATAATATAGTGAATAAAGTACCCCCCTCTTGTAAATTATAAGGATATTAAAGGTTACCAAGGAGGTGACTTCTAATATCCTCATATTTGCAACATGGGGTACTTATTTATTATAATACACAAGTTTTAGTGAACCATGTGACAAAAATGACATCACTCTCTCCGTTTATAACTGATGACATCACTAGTCACCATTTATAAGGATATCATTTACAAGATATTCATTGCTTTTGTGTATTATAAAACAATAAAATAAATAATATTAAATGTGTTCACTGTGTGAATCATTCAGTTCATAAATAATCCCCTGCTGCATGCACAGTCTTTTATCTATTTGTGAGCTGAAAAATCTTTAACCTCTCCAAAAATTCTCCATGGAAATTCAATCCAAGACCAGTTGTTTGTAATTTAACATTTTCTTTTCTTTGCTTATAATCAGCGCAAAGTAGACTCATTGGAATAATCTAGGTGATGTATTTACAGGGCTGGACACAAAATAAAGTACGTACCCTGCGTGATGAGAGTAGGATTTTCAGGTGCAGGTATAGATACAGGTCTGTGGCTCACAGTTATATTCTCTTTATTCCATAGGCTTTATGCAACCAAGCACTACCCAAACTATTTTATATTCATTCCTATGGGTACAGTTATTATACAAATTTGGTTATATTTGAAGCTAGGTTATGCTAGGAAAACAATTAGAAACCTTTCTCAACTCTTTCCTAAACAGAAGAACATCAGAGCAGCCTCTCTCTTTCTGGTAATATTAGGAGTGGTTGCCAATCATTAAGCAGAAAAGTAGAATGCATTGGTTTGTGAGCTGCCATTTATTGTGACTCTAACTTAATAACTAATTATTCTTGTTTTGCGATGTATGCATTATATATATATATATATATAAACTGTATATTGTGACTGTATATTGGGGTCCCAAAGCTCAGGTGAGTAACAGCAGCAGCCCAGAGAGGATGGTGAGCCATTGGGGCACTAATAGTCTATGCCAAAGGGCTGTGATTGCCTTGGGCTGTACAGATCCCCAAAACATAATGTAAATGAAGACTGACATTATACCAAAGGATATTTTGCTCAAAAGAGTTCCAAAAATGTTCGTCGCTCAAAGTCATAGTGACTGGTCTTTCTAACGCACAAGATATATTTTACTGTATTTTCAAAAATACATGGGAAAACAATGTTCCACTCAATCTTCTCAAATAATATTAATTACAAATATTGCCAGTTGTTATTTTCTATAATCCCCTCTTCATTCCGCACCACCCATCTTAATTTTTGTAATGCCCGTCACAGCTTTTCTACATGAGAGTTTAAAGGTAGCAGTCATTGTGCATGGCTGGTACAGTAGTACTAAGTGGGCATTCTAGTAAAGGTACTGGTGTGGTCTAGGTTTAGACTGGGATCAGAGAGGCACCTGTGCCAGATGGAGGAAAGGAATCTATGACACTGTCCCCACCTTGTACAAAGACACATACCAGGGGGCATATTTACTAAAGGACAAAGTGGCAAATGCTGGTGACAATTTGCTAGAGTTACTACCCACAGGGACATTGCCAATTTACTAATGGGCAATCCTCAGTTATATCTTCTGCGAATATTTTGGCTCCTCACTTTGATGATTACATAAATTTCAAGTTTAGTTGTTCCATTAATGGTACCTGAAAAAACAACAACAAAAAATCCCAAAGTGTTTGAGTTTGGATACAAGTAAAGTCTATAACTTATAAGTTCTATAGATTTGTCCTAACCAGAGCAGCCAACAAAGTAGGTACAGGTATGGACCTGTTATCCAGAAGCGTAGACCTGGGGTTCTCCGGTAAACAGATCTTTCCATAATTTGGATCTTCATACCTTATGGTCCATACTAGAAAATCAAGAATAACATTTAAATAGGCTGGTTTTTGCCTCCAATAAGGATAATTCTATCTAGTGTTGGAACTGCCTGTTCTTTGATTAAGGAACTTTCTGAATAACGGGTTTCCGGATAATTTGTATTTGCTTGATATCTAATAGTATCTTTTAAAAATTATACTTTCATAATCATTACATTTTCACATGTTACATTTTATGTTTTTAATTTATTTTTTTGTGTCCTTTTAGGCCTTTTATAACTAAGAAAAATATTTATGTTTTTTTCCTGCAAATTATTTTTCTCTTTATAGGAAATAATTCTTTAAAGTTTATGTGATTTTGTTTTGCATAATCTGCTCTTATGCCTGAAGGCAATTTTATAATTGTCACGAGAAGCTAACACCCCTGCATCTGCAATCATATACTTTACTGATTGGAATGGTTTAGTAGTAAATACATTTTTAAATTTCAAGCTAAAAACCATGTCAAGGTTTCCCATGTTCATAAGGCGTGATAATGATCCCATTTGTAGATTTTTTCTGGAATTCTCTCTATACAATAAGTGGCACAAAAAAAATAGGTTTCCAAAAAATACTTCTGAGGAGGAATTTTTCACCCTAAGGCTGTGTGCATTAGGCAATTTTTTTGGCGTTGTTAAACAAACAGGCGAAAAAAAGGCTGAGCCTCCTGGATTTCTGCTCAAGCACAATCTCTGTGTATCATTGGCTATAGTGCATGGAGCTGATTAGGTGATACCATGCCTTCAGTACATTCAGCAAACCAGAGCAGAAGTAAGAACTACTAAATGTAGTTAAAAATGGATTTGTGAAAACTCTTATCAGATGATTGCCCACTTTGTACTCTAAATGAGATACTACGATTCCAGTGAGCAGTTCATAAATGGTCAACTCCCGTGCCCACCACTCTACTGAATCTTGTGTATTGACCACGGAATAATTCTGGGGCTGTATAGAAAGATGGTATCCACATTGCGCATTGTTATGGTGTCAAAGTTCATTTCCTGAAGCAAAAGAAGCAATAAGTTAAAAAAAGTTTTATTCATATAAACAGTTATTTCATTGGAGTTGAAACAGAAGAGCAGAGTCACTGCAGGTTTTTAATTATTAACCCAGTATAATGACACAAAAGCAGGTGTTGTACTGTGCCCCTCTGTCTACCTCTGCGTTAGCAAATGAAACATGTACTGACCAATGTTCAACTGCCTTACCGCTTATATGTTACAAATCTTACCTAATTCCGCTGATCCAAAGTCTGCAATTATTGACCATAACCATCACCATAAGCAATTATGTTCTCTGGTTTAGATCTCTTGCAAATCAATATAGAAGTGCATTATAAATATTGTTCAACAAAAAGATATGTATAATATAAAGGTCGACTAAATTAAGAAAACTTAATTATATTACTTCCTATTGGGCGATATGTGCTCATGTAAGAACTGCAGTCTAGAACAGACAAGCGGAGTAGAATTCTAAAGATTAAACATGAAATTATACATATATCAGTTTTTTAAATCAGTTTCATAAAATGCAAGCGTGTATCAATATATAGCTATGGCAATATGTTATTCCTAGCCCTAATATTTAGCTGGAACATGACATTTTGTTGTCTTCAACTTCCACAGAGCATTAAAACTTGATGAGCAAGCTTTAATCCGCAATGACCAGTAACATCGGTTTGGTTGGTGACTCAGTGGGAAGGCCAATGTTCTTCTATTGAGTACCAATAGATAATAGATTAATATAAAATGCGTAGAATGACATAAGGTTTTTTTCACCTGGGTTGACTCCTAAAAGATAAGTAGTACTTACCGAACTCTCTCAAAGTGGCATTCCAGGTTGAGCCGTGAATGCTGCTAAGTTTTCCTGCTTCCGGCATACTCCATAACCAGACACAAATGCATCTTCAGTCTGAAGAGCAGAGTAAACTGGGTAAGGAACTGCATTTCTCCTCGTCGATCAGCCGAGGATGCGCTTGCTCTTTGGGCACACTGGGAAATTAAAACCGTTAAAAGTCAATACATGAAACGTCACTTGAATTAGGAAGAGATGTGAGTGAGTGGTTCAAATTGTTCTCATTAAAAGTGATTTCTGATTTAAATAAATTTGTGTAGACATTTACAATTGAGGTTTGATGCAAAGGCTGTCTCTTATAAATGTCCAAATGCTCTAATGTCTACACATTTTAACCCCTTGTTAATTATTATACATGTCTGACCACCCCCCCCCATTTAATTGGAGCTGATGAATCGACTATGTCTTGTAAAAGCCAATTATTTTAATATTACAAGTGTTTCTTTTATGGAAAATCTATATTTTTATAGCTTCATAAATCACTATTTGACCCAATAACTTACCAATGAAAGACACTCTATTGTTGATATCGTGCATTTCCTATGGTTTTAATTGCCACAGTCTTTCCAGAGGTCTGTGCTTATGTCTTGTAGACTGCAATGAGAAAGAGCTTCATGAGAATACAATACAAATACATATTGGTGCTACCGTTCCTTTAGGTGTTTTTGGAGAAAAAACACATTGAAAGTGGAAATTAAGCATGAAAGGCCACATCTTTTGAAACGCAGGCTCACTTCTTTATTTTAGCTCTTTACTTACATCATAACTTACAGTACTCTTTAGAATACCAAACTACAGAATGAATCAGATGCAAATCGTGCTTGGTCACTAACTGGTTGCTCATAACCATATTATTTGTTGCTCAAGGTATAAAAGTCTTGTGGTGTCCACCAATAGTGGATGACAATTTTTATGTTCAGCCAAGTGGTATACGGCACAAGTGTCAAATAGGAGGACCATCCACTTTTTCGTGCTGTCTAATTCCTAGCCAAATGATTTAGTATTTTCTCCTCAAGTCACCAGAATAATTTTGATTATCATAAAGAGAGCAGAGAGCTTAACCTTCAAATGCACCCTCGCGATATATGATTGAGCTGGAAATCTGTATAGATGCTAATGCTTTGCAACCAGCCTAAAATGAAAAAACACTTTATTTAATTAAACTTAGTTTCTTGCACTGCTTTTGTTAGTGGGCCAAACTTTCAACCCAACTTAAACAGCTGTTGTACTTGGACACAATATTATATATATATATGCCCACTATGGGGTAGATGTCATGGGCATATCTGCCCATCTCACCATATTAAAACCACTGATAAAACAACAACAATATTTCAGAATAATTACCTTCTTTCCACCTGATTTTGGTCTAGAGTTTTGCAAGCTCATCCAACGATATCCGACAATAGTGAGTTCTCCGCTAGAGAAGTTAAAAGAAATACATTAATTTCAGGCTTGCAATATAGCACCGTATGAGAAAAGTCTATTTATTATTGCCATAATACATTACCTCATCGTCGGGAAAAAGAACGAGCTTGGTTATCTTTATAGGTATGATAAAAAAGGAAAAGTTTGGTTAAGCTACATTGCAAAAAGTACCATTGGGAACTGTGGACAATATGGCTGTAGGGCCTTCTGTTTGTGAGTTGGAATGGTTAGTAATCATAAAGCTGTATGTCTGAGTAACTCGATATATCAATAGCCCGTACTGAGACCATTAAAGCTGACATTTTCAAAAGGCTTTTAACTAACGTGAACATGACTATATATTCACATTAACTTGTACATAGGGTTACCTTGATGGTAACTTATGGCTTGTGTCTTTGAGAGGTAATTCTTATATATACTGTGCTCCCCATATAATCTACATCAATTTCCCTGTCTGGATCATGCATGTAAACAACTAGGCATTAAATGCATGTTCAGATATTAATCTAGCTGGGCGTGTGAACAGGTTTGAAGTAAACAGCAATTAGTTAAAATATAATGTAAAGAAAAAAGTCACCTCTACGGAATCCGAACTCTATCTTATTTCCTAGGTTCCTCCTTTGCTATTGTCTTTTGCAGGTTTCTATTTTTATCCTGATTGGCTTACTCAGGTTTTCCCGTAACTCCTTCTGT
Organism: Xenopus laevis; assembly: GCF_017654675.1. Classification (NCBI taxonomy): domain Eukaryota; kingdom Metazoa; phylum Chordata; class Amphibia; order Anura; family Pipidae; genus Xenopus; species Xenopus laevis. Next base: position 109,415,908 of record NC_054388.1, on the reverse strand, counting down.
GGCATCGCTTCAGGTGATTGAAATGTGAAGAGATGCCTTTGGCATCCCCAGTTTCCTATAGAGATCCAACGTAAAAAGGATGCCTGATGAAAAACAGTTTTCAGAAAAAATTGGAAACAGAGAATCTTTGCTATCTATAAAAGTAACTTAAAAGGGATAAAACCCCATCCACAAAAAATTACATTAATTTTGCATGAGGGAAAAATGTTATTCCTAAATAGATTTCCAGTACAACACTAAGAAGCAAATTTATCTTCTAACTTTCGCCTTGATCTGTGAAAATGCCCGTCAAAAAGTCATGAATACACATCAAAAAATTTAAAATGGATTTTTCTACAAAACAAAATTGGCAACTAAATCTCTCAAAATTCATATAAGTTAAATAAAGAGAGTAGTAGCTTATATTTAAGCTTTTATATAATGTAGGGGGGTTTTTTTAAATCAATTTTTTTAGAGTGTAGTAGCAAATCAAATCTTTCTAATTTAAGTGTTTTTTTTAATTCATTGTCCAGCAGTCGGTGAAATTGTTTATTAAAAAAAAACTGTCTTGAGGTGTTTTGCACGATTGAGTTTGGGTTTTTTAAAAATATTTAAATATTACACTTTAAAGTTATTTCTGTGGACGCCTTTCTATTCTGTTGTCGAGAACTAACTCATAACTTTGGCCTGTGCCATTATGTACAAAGACATGAGAAGTATTGTAGATGCTAAGGGCCTATCATTCAGTGGAATTTTAATTTACATCCATAAACTAATAATCCTGAATAAAACAACCTCCACTTCTGTTTTCCCTGAAACCAAAATCACCCTTTAGTTTCTCAGCAGGAACTTTCTCTGGACTTTCTTTGCTGGGCTGAAGAGAAGATAAGAAATGGAGGTTTTAAATACAACTATATTGAATGTAAGGGATTGAGATGTTTTTAATTTGCAGAGAAATTGACGTTTGTGAGCCCATTTATCAAAGTCCAAATTTATCTCAATATTATACTGAACAAATACTCTGACAAAATCCGTACCGGGAATTTTTCCATCTATATTTATCAATAACTTTCCGAAAAAAAAATGGCAATTCCAAAATTGGGTTTTCTTAAATTCGTTTTATTACTAAAAAAAGAAATCTTTTTTGGATTCAGGTTTAGTAAATTAACCCCCTTAGGTGTTGATTTATACAATAATATTATACAAGAAACTCAATCAGCAAAAATACTCAATATGAATGATATGCTATACTTGCACCTGGAAGCACTGAGCTCTTCCTTGGAGATGTTCTATTTCCATCTTTTTCATTTCTTTGCTTTTCTTCTATTTAACCTCTTGTGGCTGCTGTTTCTTTCCAAAATCTCACCTTTAGTCCCTCAGCAGAAACTTTCTCGGGACTTTGCTTGGCTTGGAGCTGTATGAGAGACAAGAAAATAGGTATTAAATACAACGTATACTTGGAATAGAAAGAGTATTCAGATGTTATTAATTTGCAGAAATTAAGTTTTAAGGGGGTTATTTATCAGGGTCCGAATTTATCTATATCTCTAAATATCTAGCTTGGGCAACTCGACATTCCAGAATGGGACCTATTTATGAAGAAAAAAGCCCGAAAAATGTGGTCGGGCAAAACTCTGAAATATTCAGAGTTTGCCGTAAAAACCTACATTTTTCAGATTTTTAGGTCTAAATCCCGAAATTATCCGTGCACGATACTGGAACCTTCCATTGGACTTATACAGGACTCAGAGAGCTTTTTAAGATGCTTGAAGGTTTCAGATTCTTGAAGCTTATAGACCATCAGGACTTAATGAATCTTGATAAATATTGGTCTTGATTAATAACCCATTAGGGGCCCTTTAACTTAGCTCAAGTGAGGAAATAGAATAAATTTCAATGATTTTTTGGCACTCTTGACCATCGAATTGGCTACTTTGACTTCGACTATGACTTAGACTTTGTACTGAACGATGTCCAACAAAAATCGTCGAATTTTCGACCATTCGTATCATACCTGTCCTCTTTAAAAAAAACGTGACCCCTACTTCGCACTAAAAGCTACCGAGGTGATTCTTTGGTCGAAAAAAAATTGCGGTTCGAAGTCAAATACTCAAATTAACCCTCGATATTCGACCATAGTGTAAATCTGCCCTTTAGTGTATTGATTTGATACAATATAATATACAAAAACCAACCAGGCAAGAATTACTCATTATTGATATAAACTGCACCGGAAGTCTGAGCTTCTTCTCTGGAGATGTTTCTATTTCCATATTTTTCATTTCTTCTGGTGTCTCTATTTCACCTCTGCAAGTTGCTTTCTTTCTTCTCCTCTCTCTCTACTAATAGCTAGCTCTCTTGCTTGTTGATAAACTCAAGCCTGTGGAGATAGATTCAAGGGAAATGACTGAAGCAAGATCTCAGGATTGAACTTGATGGATTTTATCCATCTATTATGTTTTACACTATTACTATGTAATTGCACAATTTGGGCTTTTTGTTTGCTTTGTTTCTCTAAAATGCAGGGTATTATATATATTATTATATTTATATATAATATATATATTATATATATATATATACTCAAATAATTAATATATATATATATATATATATATATATACATATATATATTAATATATATGACTCATAGGGAAGGAACAATTGGTTATAGGAGCTTTCTACTGGAAAATAAACGTAGGTCTATACATGTTTACTGTAATTATGATTATTCAAATTGATTTATTTATTCCAAGAGGTAATTTCAGTACAATACAAAAAATCATGATTATATAGTTACGACAGAGATATGATAAAACATATATTCTTATAATAGAGTCAAGTGAGTTATAATGAGATTAGTGATGTCACTTGTGGTAACTATGACCACTGAATTCCTGTTATTTTAAGAAACATATATTTCCAGTTTTAAATTTGAAGGGGGTTTTGAATATAAGGAACAAATTTGCTACCCGGTCTTATCACTTATAGTCAAGTAATGAGATAGAATTCAAGGCATCTGTTTTAAAACAAACATCATATTGATTGCTTAATGCTTTAATTATAGTGTATTTATAATTCATGCACCACCATTTCCAAGCACATAACTCACCTTTTCCTCAGTTTCTTGGCTCTAGATTTTTATGTGTTTCTAACTTCATTGTGCTGTCAGTTTGATTTTTTCTGTTGTTTTGAATTATAGCCTGTTCCTGTTAAGAAGTTCCTCTTCTCGTTTACCGGCTGTATTATTTCTCTGCTGGATTCCTTCTGAGACTTCATTTTCCTTGAAATTTTCCAACTTTCAACGAAGGAGGCATTTCTTACCTTGCATTCTTAATATTTCTCTGTTAGTTCTTCTTGTTTCTCTTTTCTGAATGTTGTCATTTAGTCTAGATTTGCTATCAATCGGTGGGGTTTTTGCTGTAAGCAAATCGCTGAGCTTCCTCTACGATTCACTTTTGTTTTTGAATTTTTACTTTTCTTTAATAAGCTCATTTCCGCAAATTCCTCTTCATCATTCCTTACGTTGCTTCCTACTGGTCTCTTTTCTTGACTTTCCCACTTTTCCAGAGAGCACATTTCTTATTTGCGTTTTAATATTTTTTTTTCGATTTTCTTGCACTGTCTTTGTCTAGAAATGTTGATTCAGATTTCATTATGCTTTCAGTTCCTCTCTTTCAGCTGTGTTGCAAATGATGTTCAAGGCTTTCTCAAGCGATTCTTCTATTTAGAATTGTGTCTAATTTGTTTCTTGTCCTTCATTCTTTTGTTTCTTGCCTTGTGTAATGTTCGCTTCATTCTTGAGCTTTTCTCTCAAGAGCTTTTCACTTTAATATCTTGAGGCTAGTTCCTGCAAAAATGAAATACACACACTTAGGCACTCAGTAAAAACAAAATTCTTCATGAGCCTTGACTGAATATTGCAGCTTGTTAATTAAGAATTAATAATAACAATAATATAAGGACCTATTTCAAAATAAAGTGGTCATTTTTTGTCAAGGGAGTTATTTTTAGTCATCTGAAATTTTAGTTTTGACTCAGTGCCGCTTGTAACTTGTTTTAAATTTAATCTCTTCTTTCATGATAATATTAAGCGAAAAGCAGAGTTCTTTTAAAATATACCATTTTTCGTCAAATGTATCTGTTTTAATAGAGCGCATGGCCAGATATAGTTCATTTAAATTTAATAATATTTACTCAGAAAACTGATTTGTATAGTCACAAGTTTCACTCACCAACATAAAATAACACTTTTTCTAGTTGAAAATGGTATATATTTTGGATAAGTGGTTACTGAGAGCAACATATGCTCAATTTAGTATACTGATGAGAAAAACTTGACATTCTGTCTGTGGAGTCAGAAGTTTTTCAACAATGCTTTTTGATACCACATGTTCTGCTGATCTATTGGCTTCAATGACGTCCTGGGGACAAGATGGTGCAGTCACCAGTCGTACGTTGTTGTGAGTCCTAAGAAAGGATACATACAAAAATTAAATTTGTTTTGGAAAAAATACAAATAAAAAAAAATACAATTCTGCAGTGAATATAAGCGGGTTACAGCAGAGTAAAATCATCAAAATGTCAGTGGTGAAATGCAGACCTTCATTACAAACTACTCATAACCTCCTGACACAACTTCACTCACAGTCTTACGTGATGATAATTTACTCTGGTGTGAGCTATTTTTGCTATGCTCAAATCATCCCAAGACGACAGACGGAATCGGACGGGCACGGACGGCAGGACAGATAGGATAGATGATAGATAGAATAGATAAAAGATAAATGATAGATAGACAGACGGACGGAACGGGACGGCGGACAGCAGACAGATAGATAGATGATAGATAGATAGATGGATAGATAGCTAAAAGATAAATAGATAGTAGATAGATAGATTAGATAAAAAGATAATAATAATAGATAGATAGATAGATAGAGATAGATAGATAGATAGATAGATAGATAGATAGATAGTAGATAGATAGATAGATAGATAGATGATAGATAAAAGATAATAGATAGAGTCAGATAGAAGAGATAGATAGATAGATAGATAGATAGATAGAATGATAGATAGAATAGATAGATAGATAGATAAGATAGTAGATAGATAAAGATTATAGATAGATGGTAGTTAGATAATAGAATGATAGATCATGAAAAGAACATTAGACTCATGAAAAAGATTGCAGCAAAAAAATCCATTCCGTTCAAGCATTTGGAGTATAAGACAAACTTCAGGTAATAATGCCAACTGACAATCAAACATTTTGTATAAAACCCTTTTGACTTTAACTTTCTTGGTTTTGATGTTTTTTCCCAAAACGGGATTTGCTAATTTTTTTTTATATATGTAAATAGACAGATGATAGATGATAATAGATAGAATAGATGATAGATATTATATAGATGATTAGATGGATATATAGCCACCGTTAAACAATAATATAGATAACATAGGATAGAACCAGAGCCTATGTTGGTTTGAATATAAAAGATAAAAGTTTAGCCTTACCTCAATTGTTCGTTCTAAAGATGGTGTTGTTAACGTTTTTTGAAATTTTGAAATACATTGTTGTTCTTATTCCTAATTAGAAAATAGTAGTGAAGCAATCATTTCTTAAAAAACACAAGTAAACTACTATACTTGTTGCGTTGATAACATAATTTTTTAGTATCAATTTTCTATATTGCCTTGGAAATAATTTGGTTGAAAGGTGATTTTACTCAATTAGTTCTCATTCATCCATAGTTAGCTCTGTTTCTCTACTACTGAGATAAACTCCAATAAAAATTTGTAATAAAAAGCCAGTAACAAGTAAATTTTTTTTCTATTATGATAGTAAAAAATAAATAGAGAGGTTACGTATTTACAGAAAAATAAAACTGGGTTACATTGGGTCTATTAGTACAACAGTCACAGGGTGAACTCATTGGTGGCTAACCAGTAAATGCACTGACATAAAAAAGTCACGAGCCTAGATAAACTTTGCTAACTGATTTTAACAATGAATTTTTTTCAGTTTTAAAAATGAAAAATAAATTCTATGTACCATTAAAGATAATTCAAATTGTACTTAACAAATAACTCAGATTTGGAGTAGATTTTGTAACTAATTAGCTGATCAGGTACCAACAGTCCAGTGTGCACTGTTGGCAGCTAAACCAGCAGACTAGTACAGAATTGTCAGTGATGTTTGAAAAGCCTACTTGTTAACTAAAATGCCTTGTTGCCATGGTAACAAGTTTATTGGAGTATAACAATGATGACCCACACAATGCTTTTGCCAAGGTAAAATTACTTGAGAGTAACACAATGATGACATCACCAATGCCTTGTTGCCAAGGTAAAATTTACTTGGCGTAAACAATGATGACATACAATGCCCTGTTGCCAAGGTAACATTTACTTGGAGTAAACAATGATGAGATCACAATCGCCTGTTGCCCAAGTAACATTTACTTGGAGTTAACACAATGATGACATCACATGCCCTGTTGCCAAGGTAAATTATTGGAGTAAACATGATGACATCACAATGCCTGTGCCAAGGTAAATTTACTTGGGATTAAAAAGTGATGCATCACGTTGCCAAGGTATACATTTAGTTGGATTTTAAAGAAGCCCTCGTTGCCAAGTAAACATATGAGGATATTATGGGTGTATGGTTACTGACAGATTAGGGTTTATGGGATATATAGTTACTGACATATGAGGTTATTATTAATTAATGGATGTATTATTTACTGACCAATGAGCGTTATATTAATGGATGTATGTTTTACTAACATATGCGGATTATGGAATCATATTTTTACTGACATTGAGAGTATTTGGGATGCTATATTTACTGACATATGAGATATTATGGTGATATATTTACTGACAATGAGATTATTATTCATTTTGCCCAATATGAATTATCCTTACAATTCTTAAATACCTTAGTTGCCAAATGGACATGTAGCATTAATACTAATCAACCTGTTTGGTATTATTAAAACTAAAAAATTCCATTAGAGCTTTGTCTATGGAATTAAGAATTCATTCAAAACATAGTCGTTTAATATTCTGTACCATTTTGAAACAATCAAGTTTGTTTTCAATGTCCCCTCTCAGCCAATATGTCTGTATCTTCCTGCGACTTAGGGTGCAGATTTAAGCCAAACCATCTTTGAATGTAGTTGTTTACTGCAATTGAAATGTTCCTGGTAAAAAAATTGTGAACTCAAACTACTTTTGATTTCTTAGTTTAGAACCTCAATGACACAAGCTGATGGACTCAAATATAAGAAACGGCCAGCTTAAAAAGCTCAAAACGGAAGGTTTTTTTTTGTATTTTCCACTTCTAGCTAAATTTTGGATTTTTCTAAATATTTAAACATTTACATCTTATTTAAAAATTAAGAGGTCCATGTGTGTTTTCCGACTTTGATGATTTTGAGCAAATTGTTGTTATCGAGTTTTTAAAATTCACTTTTTAACAAGCTTGAACTATTACAGATGGCAAATTGAATGATGAGTCAAATAAATACAGCTTCAGTGTGAATAAAGGAATAAAAAGACAGAATAGAATACAGTGTATTATTGGTGACACGCATTAAGTGGTAAAATTTTCAGCATCATAATTTCATGCTTTCAATAAAAAAATTGAAATATGCTCAAAAAAGTTATGCTTCCTATCAGTTATTTCAGTCAGTCAGTCAAGGGATTTTCAGTTATCAAGGCAGCTAGGGCACATTGGACTGATGTATTAACGTTTACTACTCAAATCAAATCCAGCAAGAATTGTATAAGCTATTTCATTATTTTAGAAAGAGTATAGAATTGCTCAATGATTACATAAACTTTAAAGTTCATATTATTCTTATTATAAGTTATAATTACTTACAAATCTATTGGCCTCAATTTTCCAAAATTTTTGAGAACATATTTCCTTTCATCAAAATAATACAAATGGTTTAATGTTATTGAGTGTTGATCCAATATTACTCATGGGGGCCAGATTTACATAGGGATCGAATATCGGAGGGTTAATTAATGCCGATATTCGACTGGCCAAATGTAAAATCCTTCGACTTTGAATATGGGAATCGAAGGATTTACACGCAAAAGTTTTCAATCGAACGTGATAAGTCCTTCGAATCGTATCGATGAAGAGATTTAAACCATGATCGAAAGATTTTTCTTCCGACCAAAAAAACATTAGAGCCTATGGGACCTTACCATAGCAAAAATTGACCTCGGTAGTTTTACCGGTGGCGAAGTAAGGCGGGTTGAAGTTGTTTTTTGTAAAAAGAACAGTACTTCGATTATCGAATGGTCGAATATTTCGAAAGATTTTTTCAAAATGGGTGGGCATTTGACAATCTGCTCAATATCAACGTAGGTTTTATTCCAAGATATAGAACTTGATCCAACTGGATGCCAATGGACCCCATTTGTGTGGCCATTCATTATAGTAACTAGGTGATGGGGCGTGCTTGCTATTGCGTCCAAAGGGGAAGAGGAGGCGTATGGTTTAGAGTGTATGGCATACTTTTTTCCCATATAGTGGGTAACTCTGCAGTGGGCACCAACCTTTTGTTGTCTTTTGTTGATAACAAATTAATGAGGGTATTGTCTTACATTTCTTGTGATACCTGGGTGTGGTTTAAAGTGTTTGGTAAAAGAGAGTGGTCAGAAACATTCGACCTCAAGTACCACAGAAGTTGGACAGCACTGCTTATAGAATAACATACTAAAATTTAAAGAAAAAACAGTGTTAAACCACCCTACAGCCTGCAGATGGGCTCATCGGGCAGTTCAGGGAGAACAAGACTCTCTAGGGACGATGTTGTGGAGTGGAGAAAGTAACAGGTATAAAGATAGGCAGGATAGACAATGTGTAGAATACGAGTTTTTTTCCTTGTAACCTCAGGTGTTCATAGGGCAAATCATGTTACAGATGCTTTACCTTAGTCTTTGAAAAGTCTTGTGTTTCAATGAATTTATGACCCACTGAGGTTCTTTTCCAGTTGGGTCTCCTTATAGATATTTGGCAAAATAAATAACAAGCCGCCAACACTTTTTATTACCCCTGTTTAGATAATGCGCTGAACCTCTCTCAAGAACAGAACTTCTGGTCCATGAAATAAACATTATATCAGTTAGAACAGGTTTCTGGTAATTCTTCTCATTTCACCCAAGGGGCATTTCTGGCACTGCACAATGTTTTGTATTCCCACATCCCACATGTTGTGGTTGTGCCCAGTCCTTGCAAGCTAGGGCTGTCATCATAGGAGGCAGAGGGGTGCTTGACCAGCAGCTAAAGTCACCGAAGGTATGCCGAATCGCTGAAGTCCCCGATAAGAACCAAGTCAAAGAGCCTTTAGTCTCGATGGTCCCAAAAGAGCTTTAATCCAAAGCACTGAAGACCCAAAGCCGAAACAGACCCAAAGCCAATGAAAGGAGCCAAAGCTGAATCCTGAAGCCAACGAAAGGAGCCAAACTTAAAGATCCAAACCACGAGTTCAACTAAACATCCAAAGGTTTCTTCTTTTTATTTAAATAAATCCCTGTGCTACCAATGTATTATTTTATTACGGCTATACGCCCCATACATAATTTTTTTTTTTGAAAAAATTCTTGGGGCCCCAATATATCCTTTTTTCCCAATATATATCATTTATTGATTTTCAGGAATTTTTCCATAATCGAAGGCAAATTTACGCATCATAATAGAATACAACATTACAATGGAAATTAGAATAGAAAGATAGAGAATATAGATTAGAGGGAGAGGGGGCAGGTGATGGATCCTAGGCACGCGTCAACAGCAGTACTTATCGGCTCAGCTTTCATACTATCTTGGAAATCACTTATAAAATTTCCATGGTATGGTGGCAAGGCTGCCATTTTTTTCATAATTGATAGTGTAAATCCAACTCCTGAGTAATTTGTTTGGTTAGCGGGCTCTTCACGACTTCCATTTCCTTGGAATGAGTGTACTAGGTGTCGAAAAACCAAATGGTGTAAAATGGAGTGAACTCTTTAGGAACATTTGATCAATGAGCCAAAAATTCTCATATTTGAGTAATGTTGAATATGTAAGTTCCGTTTATTTTGACAGAATGACTCAATTTGTGACCAAGTATCTGAAGTTTAGGGCACTCCCACCATAATGTGAACATCCTCTGCCAACATGTGTTAGGTATGTTCTTGTAAATGCATTGTAATTTTGTGTGGAGGTCATATACCATTCATAACTGAATTCACCCTCAGGTCTCTAAATGGAAGTACATTTGGAAGTAGTCTAGAAGGATTAGAAATGATTGTTTCCAGTTTTTCCGCTGTTAGAAGATATGTTCAGTTTCTTTTCCCACTTAATAAATGGCGGTAGACTTTTAATATCCATAAAGGCAATTAAGCGTTTATACCATAAGGACATTCTCCCTTTAGTTTGGTGTTAAATTAGTCAACCCTCTCTTCCATTAGGCGCTGGTTCACCTGAGAGGGATGGCATATTAGCTCTCATAAAGTGCTGTTATTGTAGATATTAATAACACCATTTTAGGAAGGAAGTGTCTTTGTTGTAATGCTCAATGGATTAGTAGTTGACTTTTCTTAGTGAAGGTAGTGGTATTGGTGGCTAAACAAAAGTTCCCCAATGATTTAGTTTAAAGTCCGGGTATGACGCAGTTCCAGCGTTGAAATTGGAGAGCCATAGGAGATATCTGCTGTGAGTTTTTAAAATTCTTTTATGGGTTTTTCCAAAGATATTGTTAAAATGAATTACTGTAGGCGGGGCAACTTGAGGGTCAATAAACTTAGTAAGGAGTTGAGAGTGCCATAATTGTGGCAATAAAAGGAAAATTGAGTCCTGTCTATTTGTACCCAACCGTTATCCATATCCAAGTTCAGGCATGCTTTAAGTGTCGAAGGGTAGAAGCTTTGTAATAGACCCATGATATAGGGGCATTCAGACCTCCAGATGACCTTGTAAATTGCAGGATCTTTTGTGATACTCTACTTGGCTTATTTGCCCCATAAGAATGGTAGAAGAAAGCTTCCGGCGAGTTTCAATATATAACTTGATGGGACTTGTACTGGGATGTTCTAAACTGTATAGAATTTTGTCGGTAGTGTTACCATTTTTAAAACACTTAGCTTTCCTACAGGATAAGTATACTGAGTCTGCAGGTATTAATCATCAATATATATAATCATAATACCCTTTAAGTGAAATTCATTTAAACAATGTCACTTGGGGGAAACACAAGGTCATCCGAAGTACTTTATCTGGCATTATCCACCATTCAAACTATGCATTTATTTATAAAATACTTTCCTTTCGAGGGACATTTATACGCAATAGCTTGTGTTTCTATTTTCATTAAGTTTGTAATACTGGAGATTATGGAGTAATTCTTGTATATCGCATAAATTTATGTAGTGAATGTGAGTGGACATGTAAATTAATAGTGTGATCTGCGAAGAGGCCTACTTTATGACAGAAGCCAAATATTGTAAATCTCATTGATATCTTGCTCCTGAATATGCTTGAGCTAGGTTGATCACAAAGAGAAATCAGGGGGACCAATGGACACCTCCGCGGTTCCATTGGTTATATCAAAAGGGGCAGAAAGAGTTCCTTTAGTATTACATTTTGGCAGAGGGAAACTGTGTATAGAGCCAATATCGCTATATTAAAAATAATAAAAAAAAAAAAAAAAAAAAAAAATTTTCTACTGGGTAATTTTAATCTATGTAATTACTCGTTGAAAAAATAGTCCAATTGACTCTGTCAATGCCTTCTCTGCATCCGAGAAGAAAGAAGTAGCCAGAAAGGGCGTTCGAGTCGGCTCTATCCAAGTTAAGGATGTCTATGCTCTTACGAAGTGTTCAGAGAGCTCTCTGCCTGATGTAACCCACCTGGTCGGAGTTTGATAATTTTCCGGCATCTAGTGCCGTATTTCGCATAGCCATAATTTAGCATAGATAGTCTGCATTCAGTAAGCTAATTGGTCTATAAGTTTTTGGGTTCTTTCCCCGGTTTTGGCTATTGTCTATAATTTGCGTTTGGAGCATTTCTTTAGGAGAAGGATGCTGCGAGATAAAAGGCTGCGTTGAAAGTATCAGTTAGATAAGGAAAGATCAATATAGAGGAGAGTGTCTTGTATATATATGAGGTGAGCCCATCAGGAACTGGGGCCTTATTACTAGAAAACATAGTATTGCTTTGCAAGACTTTCCGAATCAGTTATTGGGTTCTTGAGTGTTTCCCCATTTAGTTTGTTGAACCTGTGGTAAATTTAATTTTGTTAGGACCTCATTACTATTGAGAAAGCATTGGGATCTTGTTCCAATATTATACAAAAGTTATGTAAAATTCGCAAATCTTATTCCCTATTCCTTGGATCATAAATGGGACTTGTTTGTTTTGTCTTTTACCATATGAATTAGTTTTTTTTCATGTGGAGTGGACTTATCTGCTGTGCTAAAAGTTGGGATGTTCTGTTCCCCATTCTGTAATGCGTACTTTACATCAAATGTAGCTGCTTTGCATATGTATCATTGCCATATGTTGTAGGTTTTTTTTTAACTTCAGTATTTAAAATAGTTGTGTCTTGCTAGGCAAATTGTTTATTAGTATTTTCTAGGGTATATAGTTTAAGTAGCAGATTGTTGGTTAGGTCAAATTCTTTTCTTTTTTTGTTTAGAACCCATTTTTAATAACGGAATTCTCTAATAAATGCCTGTATGGGCATTCATAAGTAAAGTGCTGCATTGGTTATCATTTATCTGGAAATATTCTTAGAATGGCTTACTCACTCTGTTTGAATGATGGTTAGATATCAAAGTGGGATTCAGTCCCCATGAATTCTTGAGGTATTAATGATAAGGTCTATATGGGTATGGGTCGAAATAGTCCAGCAAATCTTTCTGGATTAATATTAAATCAATCCATGGTTGAGTATGCTCAGATGTACATGAGAGTAAAATGGTATAGTCATAGTCTTTAACTTTGGGTCGTGTTGAAGTTCCAGGATCATATTTTTGGGCATAAAATTCCCTTGAAATGGGAAAGTCTAAATTTGGGCTTACATTTGGAGTGTTTGGGATCGTGTCCCAATAAGTGAATTAGGGGCTAGGTAAAATCTCCTCCTAGTACCAAAGCTCCTATTTCAATGAGATGTGATTTTCTGCATAACCTTATAAGAATTGCAAGTTGAAATATGTTTGGGGAATAATATTTGCTAGAGTATAAAATGCTTTTTGTTAATGGTAAGTTAATATAATACAGTGTCCCTTGGGTCCACATGGTGACTCATATAGTGAAATCAAGGCTTCATGTATCAATATTGCTACAACCAGCTCTCTTTTTTTGTGCAGGTGCTGAATAGTTGTGAGAGAATTTTGTTTTTAGCATAACTGCAGTGGACGGAGGATGAAATGTGGTCTTCCTGTATAATTCTCCTTATAAATTAATATGTCAGACTTTTGTTTTTTGCTTCAAGATAGAGAAGACCTTTTGTAAGGACTATTAAGTCCTATTTTAAATGGCATTATGGTGAATAGATTGAGTGCTTGATGTGCAGCCGATGTGTTGACAGCAATGGCCTGTACGTAAGGTAGCAACAGAAAGTAGACAATTCCTAGGATACACATACCGTGGGGGAAGAGGGGAGGGGAAAGGAGAAAGAAGAGAAAGCATACATAAAAAAAAACATTAACATAATAATAGTGGATATTCCCACCGAGCCATGGGTTCTATACCAGTAAGACCCACAGGGTAGAGTTATATTGGGGGTTGACCATATAGCCAGAACACTAACATGCATTTCTCGGGAGAGTGTCCCCTTAGTTAGAACCCAGAATAACAGTTTGAATACTTCACATATTTCCTTTTTATGTGTGCGAAGCGTAAGAATTCTGCTTGTATGTATCCTGCATTTGTTTAGCCCTGTTTGCTTTGACTGCAAGCCCCAAACGCGGGACTTGGAGTACCCTTGTGCTAGGCTGTAATTGTGAATGGGGATCCATCTTTCCTTATAATGAGCCTCAGTGGAAAATCCCGCACCGTAGGAATTGCTGTCGCTGTCACAGATATGTAGTTGTTTCTTTAAATTCCCTTCTGGCTTGTTAATGTCATTGAGAAAGGTCGTGGAATAGATTCAATATTTCTTATATTTGTCATGATTATTCCTGAGTTCCTAGTGTCTGGAGTAGCCCTTCTCTTTAATGGAAAAATGCAGTCTAGCAATTGTGTCTCTCTGCACCATCTGAGAAGCGTTTTCTTGATTTGTAAAATGCGGTCAATAGAAGAAAACTTATTCATCCATATCGGCAACATCACCCGCAGAATCAGTAAAAATTCTTGAGCTGAGTTTGTGGGATATGTTCCGGAATCCCCCTTAATCGGACATTGTTCGCCGCGATCTGTCCGCCATATCCATAATTTTGCATTTATGTCAGCCCATAGTTTCCCCTGTTTTGTGTTCATCCACCAATTTTATTTATGTGCAACTAACCATTTCCTCCATTTTATCCTCCAATAATGGCCCTGTTCTATTGCCATAACGGCCAGTTATTTCTGACTTCAGATCTTTTCATCATTTGCTTTAAAGTCATTTGGAGATCTGCCCGAAAGGGCTGAAAGCATAGTCTGATATGTTAACGCAATTGATTCCGATTTAGAGGGTTTGTGTGGAGTGAGAGGTGCACTTTAACATGTTACCTGGGGAGTCTGCTCAAATTCAACTCTGTAATCACATGTATTGTTCCACACATGTAATCCCCCCTGTATTTGTCACACTTGTACACCTTTATTGTTCACCACCCCTACAGCCCGTATTGTCCCACCTGAGACCCAGACGAACCCATGCCACATCGTCACCTGTTCAACACTTTATATAGAAATGCTAATGGGGCCCCCAGCACTGTGTCACTGTATGTAGTACATATTAGACTGCTCCTGAATCTTCCCTGTCCTCCCTGCTCCATCATTGCCTTCTCCCTGCTGTGAGACTAGTCCATACTTTGCCTGCATCTTTTGTTCCACCGCTTGTTTCGCACGATCAACACTCTCCTGCTAGCCCCTACATCGATCACCTAATGGGAACCATAAGAATCGTCTACCCATGGAATTGCTTCTGGGGGTTTTTTAGCATTAGAAAAACCATTGTTAGTGCCCCTTAAGCTGTTTAAGGCATATACTGGAGGTACTGCTATAACACAGGGAGCGGAGGAGCATATGGATTTAAGGCGGTATGTCTTAATAGTCGAAGCTTAAACTTTTTTTCACATGAGTGAATCCCTGCCGCGTGCGCGGGCCAAGAGTAGTTGCACCCTTAGCAAGATGTTTCAATCAGCGCCCCCTGTCCTGCATTACCATTACCTCCTTTAACAGTGATGTAAAAAAGCAAGAAAATGTACAACATTTTTCATTTTATATTTACTGCCCCTATACCAGCAAGCCCAGCAGCCATCATTAATTATCTAGCCCCCTGTACCTGCTGCCAAACCAGCCATTTATTATACTGCCCCATCCATACCTGCTGCCAGCAAGCCAACAGCCATCATTAAACTGCCCCCCCATACCTATTACCATAATACCTATACCAGCATAGCCCCAACAAGCCATCCATTAAACTGCTCCCCCCCATACCTGTACCAGCAAGCCCAGCAGCCATCCATTCATACAGCCCTCCGCACAAAAGGAGCTATTACTTCTGGCAAGCAGAGAGGAAGGTGAAAGAAGGGGATTTCCACGCCGACTAAGTGACCAAGATTACTGAAACAAATTATTAAATAAAGGCTTAAAAAAAAACCCGATTAAAGTGCGCCCCTCAATGATTGCGTCCTAGACAGCTGCCTACTCTGCACCCCCACCATACCCCTAGTTCCAGCCCTGATCCCTGCAGTGAGCACCAACCAACTGGAGTTTTTTTTGTCATAATAGCGAGACATGTCTTGGGTAACAGGGTGTGCTCGTTTTTAAAGTGGGTTGTTGGTCATAAAAAACAGGGATGGCTAACACTGGCTTCCAGATATCCCGCCCTCACCATGTAGATTAGAAAAAGTCCGGCCCTGTACCATATTAAATTGGACAGCACTGATCTAGATAATCTTTTCTTTTGCCATGTGAAGGAGGTATCTGATTTGCAGATATTTATGAGTCGTGCTTGTAGGTTCAAATTGGTTAGCAGTCTTCATATGACTTGTGTGTTTAACTGAAATAGGTTGTCCAATTGTTTCTAGTCCATTAGGTTCCAGTTCTTTGTTGTCTGCCAATTGCAGATCAACAGGCCTTGTTGTTGTAGGTAAGTGGATGGATGCCTTTTGTTCTTTGTAGATCCATTTCTGTTCAAGTTGTTAGTTCGTTTTGCTGGGTTCTTAGGGGTAACCTTGGGTGTGATGTTGAGTTTATAATAAGAGATTGGCTATACTTTCCGAATAGTGTTTGAAATTGGTCCGCTTCCCAGTGATTGACAGGTTGTTTGTGAGCATTATTACAAATTAAAAAAGACATCATATACATTTTTAAACAAAGCGTATAGCTTGTGCTGCTCTATGCACCCAGGGCTGTGAGTAAGAAACGCAGTCCCACGTAGGTTATTTGTTTCGCTATCAGAAGATGCAACCCATGGGATATTTTCAGGTCACTAATCCCACATGAAGGTATTGGTGTGCTTCCCACAGTTTTGCTTTAACCCTCCGTGTTGTTAATTCGAGTTCTGGCTTCTGGTTGCCTTCATGTGCGTCTTCTTTCACAGATAAATGGGGGCTGGAGTCTTTATTTTCAAGAGCCACCCAGGTTCTAACCCTATAAAAAACAGGAGTAGAAAATAGAATGTACATTATTTAATCTATTCAAGCTATGCAGATTTGCAATAAAGACCAAAATTCATTAGCTCATAGTGCGGTATTGAGCAAAAAAAGTGAACTCTGGCATGCAGGATACCCAGAATAACATACCTCAAAGAATGGACTCTCTTCACGTCCTCTGTACCGTGTCACCCTGTCCAAGGCGAAGCTGTTGCATCTTTCTTTAAGAGCTGCAAAAACAAATTGTGGTACTTAAGCTACTTTTATTGAATCGCAGTAAGACAAAGTATAAGCATAGCGGTAAGTTAATAATGGTAAAGCTTTACTTTTTGTGCAAGAAACTCTCATGCCAACCCAACATACTGAAATCATGCTTGGAACTTTACATTTACTTAATATACTGAGCGTATCCTCAGTTACACTTCTGATATTTTGGCTCCTCGCTTTGATGATTACATAAATTCAAGTGTAGTTGTATCCATTAAAATGGTACCTGAAAATAACCAACAAAAAAAACCCCAAATGTGTATTGAGTTTGGATTACAAGTAAAAGGTCTATAATCTATAAGTTTCTATAGGATTTTCCCAACCAAGCAGCCAACCAAAGAATTACAGGTATGGACCTGTTATACCAGAATGCGTAGGACCTGGGTTCTTCCGGATAACAGATCTTTCCATAATTTGGATCTTCATACCTTAAGTCTACTAGAAAATCAGATAACATCAAATAAACCCAAAAATAGGCTGCGTTTGCCTCCAATAAGGATTAATTCTGATTCTTAGTTTAGGAACTGCCCTTTCTTCTTGGATTAGGAACTTTCTGAATAACGATTCCGGATAATCTGTATTTCGCTTGCATATCTAAATAGTATCTTAAAAAATTAACTTCATAATCATTACATCACTATGTACTTTTATGGTTTTTAATTATTTTTTTGTGTGTTTCCTTTATAGGCCCTTTAAATAAGAAAAAAATTTATGTTTTTTCCTGCAAATTATATTTTCTTTATAGGAAAATATTCTTAAAGTTAATGTGATTTTGTTGCTAATCTGCTTCTGATGCATGAACGGCATTTTATTTGTTCGAGAAAGCTCAACAAAACCTGCATCTGCAATCAATACTTTACTGATTGGAAATTTAGTAGTAAATACATTTTAAATTTCAAGCCTAAAACCATGTCAAGGTTTCCCATTTAGAGGGCTGATAATGATCCGAATTTGTAGGATTTTTCCTGAATTTCCTCTATACAATACAAGTCTCAACCAAAAAATAGGTTCCAAAATACTCTGAGAGGATCCATTTCAGCATTCAAGGCCTGTGGTGCAATAGGCATTTATTTGGCCGTTGTAAACAAAACAGGATGAAAAAAAGCTGAGCTCGATTTCTGCTCAAAAGGTACAAAAATCTCGGTGTATCATTGTTCCTATCCAGTGCATAGGAAGCTGATTATGGTTGCATACCATGCCTGGTCAGTACATTCAGAACCATAGAGCAGAAGTCCAGAACTACTAAATGTAGTTAAAAATGGATTTGTGAAAACTGCGTATCAGTGATGCCCACTTTTTACTCTATATATTTAGATACTTAAACGATTCCAGTATCAGTTCATAAATGGTCACTCCCAGTGCCCACCAGTCTACTGATCTTGGTGTTTATTGACCACGGCCGAATTAATTCTGCGGGCCCTTATAAGAGATGGTTCCACATTCGCCATTGTTATGGTTGTCAAAGTTGCATTCCTGAAGCAAGAGAAGAAAGCCAATAAAGTAAAAGGTTTATTCATATAAAATATATTGATTGGTTGAACAGCAAGAGCAGAAGTCACTGGCAGGTCTTTAATTATCTACCCAGTATATGCACACAAGCTGGTGGTCTGTACTGTGCCCCTTCTGGTCTACCTCTGGTCTTACAATAACGCTATATGGACCAATGCTCAATACTGGCTTAACCGTGTACTATGTTAAAACTTACCTAATTCGCTGCATCCAAAGTCTGCAATTATGACATAACCATCACCCATACAGCAATATGTTCTCTGGTTTTAGATACTCTGCAAATCAAAATAGAAGTGCATTATAAGAGATAATTGGTGTCAAACAAAAATATGATATAATATAAAAGCGTCCTGAAATAAATAATAGACTTCAATTATTTACTTACCGATGCCGGCAGAATGTGCTCATGTAAGAACTGCAGTCCTGAACCAGGACAAGCGGCAGTTAGAATCTGTAAGATTAAAAATCAAAATAGCGACAACCTAACATCATATCAGTTTAAAATCAGTTTTTCATAATGCAGCGTAATCAAATAGTATAGCTATGGCAAATATGTATTCCCTGAGGCCTAATATTTAGTTGGAACATGACAATTTGTTGTCTCAAACTTCCCACAGGAGCACTAAAACTTGATGAGCAACCTTTATTGGGCATGAACCAGTAAATAGGTTTGGAGTGACTAGTGGGAAGCCACATTTCTTCCATTGTATGATATACCCAAAATAATAGATTAAGATATAAAAAGTGCGTAGAGTACATAAGGGTTTTTTCACCTTGGGTTGAGCTCGCCTAAAAGATAAGTAGTTACTTTACCGAACTCTCGTCAAGTGGCATTCCAGGTTGAGCCCAGTGAATGCTGCTAAGTTTCCTGCTTTCCGGCATACTTCCATAACCAGACACAAATGATCTCAGTCTGGAAGGCAGAGTAAACTAAGGACTACATTCTCGCCCGTCGATCAGCCGGAAGATGACCGCTGGCTCTCGCGCAACCACATGGGAAATTAAACCCGCTTTAAAGTCCATAACATAACAAACCAGTCAACAATCGATATCTAGCAAGAAATAGATGACCCGTGGAACAAAGTAGCGATTCAAATGTCCATTCCCCTAAGTGTATATACTGAATCTTAAATAATAGGACATAGAATGTTACAATCTGAGTACGCAAAGCCAGGCCTGTCTCTTATAAATCCAAATGCTCTAATTCTACATCATATATTAAACCCTGATAAAAGATAAACATACATGTCTGCACACCCCCCCAGACTAGTTAGGAAGCTGGAAAATGAATGTGTTTCTTATGAAAATCATATATTTTTATAGACTTCATAAAATCCAATTATGCAACCATAGACTTACCACCTAGAAAATACACTCTAATTGTTGATATCGTGACATTTCGAGGGTTATAATATCCACAGTCTTTCCAAGAGGTTCCCTGTGGTCTGTCCCTTGATAGACCTGCAACGAAAAGAGCTTCCATGAGATACAACACCAATACATATTGGTGCTACCCTTCTATTTAGGTTGTTCTGTGATGAGCACAAAAACACATTGAAAAGTAGGAAACTTAACGCATGATAAAGCCACATCTATGCAAACCAGAGTCACCTTCTTTATTTTTAGCTCTTTACTTACATCATAACTATACAGTATCTTAAGGAATACAAACTGACAGAATGAATCAGTTGCAAATCAGTTGCTGATCACCTAACTGGTTGCTATAAAAAACAATTTATTTGTTTTTAGTTAGAGCTGCTCCAAGGTATAAAAAGTCCATGTGTGTCACCCAATTGAGTGGATGACAATCTTGTATGAATTCAGCAGCTGGCTTATAGGCACAAAGCTAGTTCAAATAGAGGAACCATCCACTTTTTCGTTAGCTGTCTAATCCTAGCCCAAATGATTTATGTATTTCTTCCTCAAGTCCACCCAGAAAGATTTTGAATGTTATCCATAAAGAGACAGAATAGCATACCTTCCCCAAAGGCACCCTCGCCGAAAATGATTCTGAAGCTGGAAATCCTGTAACTAGATGGTATATGCTTTTTGCAACCAGCCTTAAAATAAAAAAAACATTCTAAATTCAATTAAACATAATATTCTAGCACATTCTTTGATTATCGAGGGCCAACTTTCAACAAAAAACCTAAACAGATTGTTGTACTTGGACACAGTATAATATAAATATATATATGCACATCATGGAGCGTAAGATGTCATGCAATCTAGCCAAACCATATAAACCAACTGGGAACAAACAACAAACACATATTTCAAATTACATTTTTTCCACCTGAATATTCGTCATAGAGTATTTTCAAGCTCATCAAACGAAAATCCGACAATAAGTAGACTTCTCCGCATAAGAGACAGTCAAAATAATACCATTAATTCGAGGTAATCAATCAATATTATAAGCACGTATGAAGAACAGCCTATTTATTTTGCCAATTTCTAATACTTAACCTTACATCCGAGTCAGAAAATACAAGACACGACTCTTTTCTTTAATAAGGATACCTGAAAAAAAAAAAGGTTGGAACTACATTTAGCCAAAAGTACCACATGGGAACTGATGGCGACAATATGCGTAGCGGCCTTACTGTATAATGAAGTAGGGAATGAGTTAGTTCTATTACATTAAAAGCTGTTGGTCACAGATAACTCTATATCAATAACCCCAGTAATGAGAACCATTCAAGGTGGCATCTTTCAAAAAAAGCTTATTGAACACTAGCATGAACATGACTATATTCTCCAATATAACTCAGTAACTAGGGATACTCTGAATGCAAGGTACATCAGTGGCTGATGTCTTTGAGAGGATAATTCCTAATAATACTAACTATGCTCCCATATAATTCTACATCCAAATTGCACCGTACTGTTGATATGCATTTGATACAACACTAGGAATATAATAGCAAGACATTAGACTATAACAGGATTCAATCTAGCTGGGAGTTGCACGATTAAACAGCATTAGTAAGAATATTAAAATGAAAAGAAAAAGCACCTCTACGGATCCAGAACTCTTATTCATTATAATCTAGGTTTCCATCCCTTTGCTATTGATACTGCACTGTATATTGTTATATTTCTACTAATCCTGATTGATGCTACCTACAGAGGCTTTCTTCCCTAACATCACTTCTTGATGCCAATCATGATTCAGTGACTGCGAAAATGTGCAACAGACGATGCCTATAACTGGTCCCACGAGTGTCAATAGAGAATCCAAAGTAAAAAGGATTGATGAAAAAAACATTTTCAGAAAAAAATTGAACAGAAAAAATCTTTGCTATCTTACTAACAGTAACTTTAAAGGGATACCATCGAAAAAAAATCTGACCATTAATTTGATGATGGGAAAATTTTCCTAATAGATTTCCAGTACACACTACAGAAGCAAATTTATCTCTTCTTCGTCTAACCTGTTTCGCTCATTCAGATCTGCTTATAGCGTACTAACATTGCGTCATACGAAAGTCTATGGATATAACCATCACAAAATGCTAAAATGGTATTTTTCTACAAAAACAAAAATTGGCGAACCTAAAAATCTCTTCAAAACAATTTTTCTTACCTCATCAACGTGTTAAACTCAGAGAGCCTCACTGATATATCTATATTCTACAAAGACTTTTTCTCTAATATGAGGGGTTTATTTAATCGTGTTAAAGTCAATCTTTTTTTTAGAGTATACTAGCCAATCAATCCTTTCCAATTAGGTCGTGTTTTTATTCATAGATCCCAGCCAGTCTAAGGAAAATTGTTATTAAAAAAAAAACAAACTTCTTGAGGTTTTGCACGATGTTTGTGGTAAAAAGTATTTAAAATATTACAACTGAAAGGCCATTTCTGTGACGCCTTTCCTATTCTCTTTTCAGACTAACATCACTAACTCTGGCCCCTGCTTGCCATTTGTACAAAGACAAGAGAAAGTATTGTAGATGCCTAAGGGCCTATCATTTCAGTGGGATTGTACTTTATATCCACCATTTCAATACAAATAATCCTGAATAAACAACCTCCACTCTGTTTCCTGCAAACAGATTTACTCCACCTTCTAGTTCTCAGCAGGAACCTTTCTCGCGACTTGCTTCGCTAGGAGCTGAAGAGAAGATAAAAAAATGGAGTTAAATACTAACTATATGAATAGAAAGGGTATCCGAATGTTATTAATTGCAGAAGAAATGATAAGTTTGTGAGGCCCCCATTTGATCAAAGTCCAACATTTATCCTCAAATTATTCTGAACAAATACATCTTGACAAAATCCGTATGGGATTTTTCCTACTATATTCATCAATACAGTTCACGAAAGAAAAATTAATTCCCAAAATTGCGTGTTTTCTTAAATTCTATTTCTTTTACTAAAAAAAAAAGAATCATTTTTGGATTCAGAGTTTAGTAAATGTAACCCCTTGTGTTGATTTTATACAAATATAATATTTACAGAAACAATCAGCAAGAATACTCAATATGAATGATATCCATATACTTGCCCACCTGGAAGCCATGCTGAGCTTCTTCCTCTGGAGATTTTCTATTCCATCTTTTTCATCCTTTCTGCTTCTCATTTCAACCCTGTGAACCAGGCGATGTTTTTTCCAATACTCACCTTTAGTTCCTCATCAGGAACTTTCTCGGGATCTTGTTGGCTGAAGCTCGAGATCGAGAAGATAAGAAATAGAGGTTTTAATTAAACTACATTGAATAAAGAGTACAGATGTTACTTAATTTGCCAGAAATGTAAGTCTTAAGTCAGATATTATCAAAAGGTCGAATTTAATCTAGTATCTCTAATATCTAGCTTGATCACTCGAATTCTCGAATGACGACCTTATTTTATGAAGAAAAAGACCCGAAAAATAGACGAGGTGGGCAAACTCGAATAGTTAGAGTTTCCGAAAAACTAAACATTTTTAGAGTCTTTTTGGTCCCATCTGAAATCATCAGCGCAAAAACTGGGACCTTCCATTGACTTATACAGACCTCAGAGCTTTAGAGGCTGACGGTTTGCGGATTCTGAGGCTTATAGGACCATCTAATAATGATATCTTTGATAATATTCTGGTCTTGCATTAAAAACCACTAAAGACGCATCTTCGTCATTGACGTGAAGAAATAGAATTAATAAAAAACTTCGAATTAAAATGATCTTTTTGGCTACTTACGACCATCCGAATTGGCTACTTTGCACCTTCGACTACGACTTAGGACTTTACAAATGAACGATATCAGAAACAAAAAACGCTTTCGAATTTTTGGACCATCTCGACCTTCGGATAATCCGAAGTACCCTGTCTCTTAAAAAAACGCTTGACCCCCCCGTACATCGCCACCTAAAAACCTATCGAGGTGCAATGTTAGCCTATGAGGAAGCGTCCCAGAGGCCTTTTTAACAATTCTTTAGGTCGGGAAAAAAAAACGTTTCGATCAAATGGATTAAAATCCTCCAACGATTTTATCGTTCGATTGAAAACTATTTTGCGGGTAAATCCTTCAAATTACTTCGTTATTCCAATGTTGAACGTGATTTTACATTCGCAGGTCGAATATCGAGGTTAGATTAAACCCCAATCAACCATATGTAAAATCTGACCCCTTAGTGGTAATGTTGTAAATATAATATAATAAAACCAACCGAGCAAAGGAATACTAAATACTTGATTTGATATAAAATGCACCTGAAAACACTGAAGCTTCTTCCTTCTGGAGAGTTTCTTATTTACCATATTTTTCAATTTCTCTCGGTGTCCTCTATTTCAGCTCTGCAAAGTTGCTTTCTTTCTTTCTCCTCTCTTCTCCACTATATAGCTAGCTCTTCCTTGCTTTTTTTGATAAACTCAACCTGTGGAGATAGATCAAAGGAAAATGATAAAGCAAGTATCTCAGGATTGAACTTGATGGCATTTTATTCATTAATTATGTTACAATATTACTATGTATGTGCACGCAATGCGGGCTTTGTTTGCTTTGTTTCCAAAATTCAGTGTTATATTATACTATATAATATTCATATACAGTACAATATATATATGTGCCTCATGCAGATGGAACAATTGGTGATAGAAGCTTGCTACTGCGAAAATAAAACATAGGTTCTTATACACGCGTTTATATGTAATTACGCATCTATCTCAATATTGATGTTATTTATCCAGAGGTAAATTCAGTATCCAATAACAAAAAATTCATATATTTATGATGTACCGTGAAAACATATATTCTTAATAGGATTCAACGTGAGTTATAATTGAGGATTAGTGATGTCCTACTTGTGTAACATGACCCACTGAATACCTGTTTATATTAAGAAACCAATATATTCCCAGGTTTTAAATATGAAGAATAAGGGGGGGTATTGTAATATAAGTAGTGCACACATTTGCACCCTCTTATTCACTACGATAGGCAAGAATCTGAGAGATAGAATGATAGAATTTCGGAAGGCATCTATTTAAAAACAAACGTCCATATTGATGCTGCTAATGGTTTAATTATTTGTATTATATTCCTATGACCACCAGTCTCCAAGCACAAACACTCACCTTTTCCTCAGTTTCTTGGCCTCCTAGACCTTTTTATGTGTCTTACTTTACTTCGCTGTTAAGTGATTTGATTCTTTCTTATCTGTTGTTGTTTTGAATTATAGCTTTTCTTTAAAAGGTTCCCTCTCAGTTTCCGCTGTATTATTCTCTGACTGGATTCCTTCTCACTTTCAATTTTCGTGAGTTGTCAAACTTTCGAGAAGGAGGACATTTCTTAACCTTCATTTTAATATTTCTCTGTTAGGTTCTTCTCTGTTCAATTCTTTTGTAGAATGTACGGTCTTTAGGTCTCTCATCTTGCTATCAATCCGGTGTTCTATTGCTGTATAGCAAATCTGCTGACGCCAATTCCTCTACAGATTACCTTTTGTTTTGAACTTTTACTATTTTCTTTAATAAGCTCACTTTCGCAAATTCCTCTTCCTCATTTCCACTTAGCTTCCTCCTGGTCTCTTTTCTGCTGACAACTTTCAGCTTCTTCCAGAAGAGCCACCATTCTCTTAATTCCGGTTTTAACTAATTTGTTTTTAGATTCTTCTCGACTTACTTTGTTCTAGAATCCCTGATCTTCAGACTTTTCATAGCTTTTCCAGTCTCTTCTTTCTGCTGTGTTTGCGCAAAATATGTTCAGCTTTTCTCAAGACGATTCGTTCTTTAGAATTGTTTCATGATTTCGTTCCTGTTCCCTCCAATTCTTTTGTTACTTCTGCCTGTGATATTAGCTTCAGGCTTTCACTCTTGAGCGTCATCTCTCAAGCACTTTCTAGCTTTAATATTCCTTGCAGCTAGATTTCCTGCAGAAATGAAAATACCACACACTGTAAGTCCACTCAAGTAAAACCAAATTCCTCACTGAGCCCTGACTTGAATAGTCATGCTTTATCTATAGAATAATAAAACAATAATATAAGACTATTCAAAATAAAAGGTAATTTTATTTGTCCAATGGGGTTATTTTTAGTCATCTGAAATATTATTTTGACTCAAGGCCCTTGTAAAACTATGTTTTAATGTCTAATCCCTTTCATGGCATATGATTTAAGGAAAAAGCAGAGTTTCTTATAAAATGTTACATTTTTGTCCAAATGTATTGTTTCTCAATAGAGGCATGGCCAGATATATCCATTTAGATTTAACTAAATTTACTCAGAAAAACTCCATATTTGTATTACACTCACACAGTTTCACGTCACTCAACATAAACAATAACACTTTTCCCAGTGGAAAAGTTATATTTCTGGAAAGTGGTTACTGAGAGCAACATATGCTCAATTTATTATACTGAATGAGAAAACTTACACTCTTCTGTGGCAGTCAGAAGTTTTTTCAACAAGTACGCTTGTTGATACCACCCTGTTCTGTGCATCATTGCTTCAATGACCAGTTCCTGGCGAGGACAAGCATGGTGCAATCCACAGATCGTACGGTTGATTCTGGTGCCTTATACAAAGAAAACATACAAAAATAATATTTGAAGAAAATACAATAAAAAAAATTACATTCCTGCAGTGACAATATAAATAGTGTATCAGCAGATGTAAATCTCAAAATGTCAGTGTGAAATGCAGACCCTTCATTCACAAACTACTCGATGACCTCCTGAAACTTTTCATTCACACTCTTAGTGATAGTAATCTTACTCATGAGCTGTCAAGGTATTTTGTATGCTCCAAAAATAATCCCTTTAAGTCATGGTCGTAATAAATGCAACTACTGACGCACCTTATAACATGTCACAATAGCAAAGCCTGTCTCCTGCATGAAGGTAAGGGAGTTGTATACATGATTAGCTTTCATTTGGAATCATTTGGTTTATTTTAAGAAGTCATATTCAGTTTTCCCTTTAAACAACAATATAAGTTTTTCTATGTACCTATTATGACCCCATCAGCTTTGCAAAGTAGGGGTCACAGACAAAAATCTATTTACTCTGTAAAACTACCATTTTATTGTTATATTGTTAGGGCCTCTACTATCATATGCAAGTGAAAGCACTTTGCCTGGTTGCTAGGGTACACTGAGCTCTAGCAAAGTAGCATTCCAATCTAAACTGGAGAAACTACTAAACCAAAATGCTGAATTTAAAAAAAATGTCATTTGCTCTAAAATATCAACGATATCCTCCCACTCATTACTAAACTTCATTCAAAGGTTGAAAGTAAACCATAAAAATCCCAAAAACACATAGACAGCTTCATAACAATGCTGCATACTAATTCGCCACCAGCATTTCTTAATACTTTTAATAGATAGATAGATATATAGATAAGATAGCATCAGATTAGATTAGATAGATAGATAGATAGATAGATAGATACGATAGGATAGTTTAACAAGTAGATGTATAAAATAGATAGATTAAATAGAGAGGATGGATAGAATAGACAGACAGACCCAGATAGATAGATAGATGATAAGATAATAGATAGCATAGATAGATAGATAGATAGCATAAAGATATAATAAGATAGTGGTAGGTAGGATAGGATGAGTAGATCATGAGATAACATAACAATTGAAAAAAGATGCGGCAAAAAAATCCATTCACGTCAAATGCTATTTGAGTAAGACAAAAATTAAGGTAAAATGCCAACTTGACATCAAACATTTTGATTAAACACCTTTAGACTTTAACTTTCCTTGGTCTTTTTCTGTCTTTTTCCAAAAACGGATTTCTAATTATTTTATATATGTACCAATAGATAGATGAATAGCAATGATAAATAGATAGATAGATAGATAGAGAGCTAATAGAAGATAAGGATAGATAGATAGATAATGAAGATAAGATTACGTACTGATAGATGACTCAGATCATATATAGATTAGACTAGCATGGATTATATTAGGCGGCGCGGTCGCGAATGGGCGCGGCCACCATTAAATCCAATAATATAGATAACAATAGGATAGATCAGAGCCCTTAATTGATCATTCTGAATAATTTAAGATAAAAGTTTTAGCCTTACCTCATTGTTCGTCTAAAGATGGTCGCTTGCAACGTTTTTTGACAATTTCGAATACATTGTTGTTCTATATTCCTTTAAATTAGGAAACTAAAGTATTGACAGCAATCATTTCTTAAAAAAAACAAAGTAAACTAAATATTGTTGTTTGAGTTTTACAAAATTTTTAGCGAACAATTTTCCTATTATGCCTTCTGAAATAATTTGGTTGAAAGGTGAATTTTACTCATTTAGTTCATCCCCCCATGTTAATGTTAATAAACCTGAGGACAACTCAATAAAAATCGTAATAAAAAGGCGAGTAACTAAGTAAATCAAATATCCTAAAAAAATTCTATATGAATATAAAATAATAGATAGGCAAGTTACGTATTTACAGATAATAAAACTGGTTACATTTGGGTCATTGAGTACCAAACAGTCACAGGGTGAACTCATATTGGTGGGTAACCAGTAAATGCACTACATTGAAATTCTAAAGTCCTGAGCCTTAGGATAAACTTGCTAACTAGATTTTAAAATTAATTTTTCAAAGTTTTAAAAAATGCAAAAATAAATTCTACTTACCATTAAAGGAATAATTAAATATGACTTACAAATAATCCAATTGAGTAGATCTTTGTAAAAAAATACTATCAGATACCAAACAGTACCAGTCCACTGATTGGCAGCTAACCAGCAACTAGTACAGAATTGCAGTGATGTTGAAAGCCTACTTGTAACTAAAATGCAATGTTGCCAAGGATAAAAACACAGTTTACTGGAGTAAACAATGGCTGAACATCACAATGCCTTTGTTAGCCCAAGGGTACCACATTCTACTTGGAGTAAACACATGCATGACCATCACAATGCCTTGTCGCCAACGAGGTAAAACATTACTTAGGGGTATCAATCAATGCATGATCATACACAATGCCCTGTTGCCACAGGTACACATTTACAAACTCTGCCGAAGTTAACACACATGATGACCATCGCCACATGCCCTCGATTGCCAACGTAACAATTCCGCATTACTTGGAGTAAACAATGATCGACATCACTCATGCCCCTGTTGCCAAGGCCTAACATTTACCTTCCGGAGCATAAAACAAGATTGCAACATCACAATGCTTGTGCCAACACGGCTAACATTTAACTGGATTAAACACGTCGATGACATTCACGTTCTGCCAACTGCACGGTCAACATTTACTTGGATTAATCAGAAGCCTGTTGCGAGACAGTATGAGAATCTATGGCGACGTATGCGATATATTCTACTGACAATGAGGTTCATTATGGATGATATATTTTACTGCATATCGAGACCGTCATTTATTATAATGATGTACTCAATACTGACGCCAATGATGAGCGCTTCCAGCTTATACCCGCACTGTGTATGGTTTACTAACATTATGAGAAGTATGGAATCTATATTTACTGACATATAGGATATTAGGGGATGTATATTTACTACATATGAGGATATTATGGTGATATAGTATTTACTGACATATGAGATTATTTCTTCACATATCCCCCGATGATATCTTACCAATTGCTTCCTTTGCCATGGGCATGTAGCATGCAATAACTATCATCAACCTGTGTGGTACTATTAAAATAAAAATTCATTTATGACTTTGTCTAAATGGAATTAAGAATCATTCGCAAAAACATAGTCGTATTCATATTCTTACCATTTTTGCAAACAATCAAGTTTGTTTTCAATGGTCCCCTCTCAAGCAACTATGTCGGTATCTTCGTGCAGACATTAGGGGCAGATTAGCCATTTTTGAATGTAGTCGTTTACTGCCAATTGGAAAATGTTTTTCCTGGTTAAAAAAATTGTGAACTCAACACTTTGATTCCTTAGTTCCTAGAAACCTCAAATACACAAGATGATGACCAAATAATAAGAAATGGCAGCTAAGAAGCCTCAAACGGAAGGTGGTATTTCCACATTTCTAGACTGTAAATTTGAGTGTTCCAATAATAATTTCAAACAGTTTAAACAGTCTTATTAAAATAAGAGTCAGTGTGTTTTCGATTTGATTGATTTTGAGTCAAAATTTAGTTTCGAGTTTTTTAAAATTCACTTTTTAAACAAGCTTGGACTTAACAGATGGCAAAAATCTGAATGATGAGTCAAATAAATACAGCTTAGTGTGAATAAAAGACTAAAAAGAACAGAATAGAATACAGTGTATTATTGGTGACATCATTTAAGTGTAAAATTTTCAGCAATCATAAATTTCACGCTTTCAATAAAAAAATTGGAATCTGCTCAAAAAAGTTATGCTCCTATCAGTTATTTTCAGTCAGTCAGTCAAGGCATTTTCAGTTATCAAGGCATAGGGCACATGGACTGATGTATTTAAATCAAAAAATCTGAATCAGAAGAATTGTATAGTTATTTCATTATTTTAGAAAGAGTATAGAATTGTTAATGATTACATAAACTTTAAAGTTCATATTAGTTCTTATTATAAGTTTTCATCAATTACATTACAAATCTATTAGTCCTGGCAAATTTCCAACTTAGAACATATTTTTTCATCAAATAATACAAATGGTTATGTATTGCAGGTGTTGATTCCAATTTACTCCCTGGGGGCCAGATTACATAGGGGGTGAATATCGAGGGTTAATTAATCGCTCGATATTCGACTGCCAATAATGTAAATCCTCTCGACTTTGAAATATGGAAGTCGAACGGATTACCGCAAATAGTTCAGATCGAACGATTGAAGTCCTTCGAATCGGTTCGATTGGACGGATTTTAAAAAACCATTGATCCGACAAGATTTTTCTCCGAGCAAAAAAAACAATTATGAAAGCTATGGGGACTTCCCAAGGCAAAAAATTGCACCTCGGTAAGGTTTTATAGGTGCGAGTAGGGGTGAAGTTGTTTTTTTTAGACCAGACAGTCCTTTGTTCTTCGATTATCGAATGGTCGAATATTCAACAAGATTTTTTCAAAATGGGTGGCCTTTGACATCTGCCTAATATCAACTCCGTAGTTATTCTCAAGATTAGACTTTGTTTCCAAAGCTGGATGGCCAATGGACCGCCCATTTGTTGTGGCCTGTCATTATAGTAACTAGTGATGTGGGGGTGCTTGCTATGCTGTCCAAAGGGGAAAGAGGAAGGCGTATGGTTTAAGTGTATGGCATAAACCTTTTTTCCCATATGAGTGGTAACTCTGCAGTGAGCACAACCTTTTGTTTCTTGTTTGTGATAACACATTAATGAGGTTAATTGGTCTTAACATTTCTTGGGTGAAATCACAGGGTGGTGGTTTAAAGCTGGTTTTTGGTTAAAAGAAGAGAGTGGTCAGAACATTCCGACCCCTCAGTACCACACGAAGTTGGACAGCACTGGTCTATAGAATAACATACTAATAATTTAAAAGAAAACAGTGTTAACACCACCCTACACGCTGCAGATGGCCTCAATCGGCAAGTTCAGGGAGACTAAGACTCTCTATGAATGTTGGACGGCGTGAAAGTAACAGTTAAAGATACGCAGATAGACAATGTGTTAGAATACATTTTTTCCTTGGAACATCAGGTTTCATAGTGCAAAATCATGTTCACAGATTTTACTTTAGTCTTTGAAAAAGTATTGGTTTTCCAATGAATTTATACCCATGAGGTTTATACTTTTCTCAAGTTGGTTCTCCCTTATACGATAATTGGCAATTAAATAACAAGACCGCAACACTTTTTATTCCGCTGGGTTTAGATAATGGCTGAAACCTCTCTCAAGAACAGAACTTCTGTCCGCCTGAATACATTATGATCAGTTACGGAAAGGTTTCCTGGTAATTCTTCTCATTTTTCACCCAATGGCATGTCTGGCAACTGCACAATGTTTTTGTATTTCCCGAAATCCCACATGTTTGTGGTTGTTGCCAGTCCTCCAGCAGGGCTGTCATCAATAGGGGCAGAGTGGGGTGCTGACCAGGCCTAAAGTACCGAAGGTATGCGAGATCGCTGAAGTCCCGATAACAAGTCAAAGAGCCTTAGTCTTCGATGTGCCCAAGAGCTTTAATCCAAAAGCCTGAAGACCAAAGCCGCAACAAGACCAAAGCCAATGAGAAGGAGCCCAAGCTGAAGTCCTGAAGCCACGAAAGGAGCCAAACCCTAAAGATCCAAAGCCACGAGGTTTCAACTAAAAATCCAAGTGTTTCTTCTTTTATTTAAATAAATCTGGCTACCAATTGTATTATTTTATTACGCTATATGCCCCTACCACTTAATTTTTTTTTTTTGAAAAAAAATTCTCTGGGCCCCCAAAATATCCGTTTTTTTCCCATATATAATCTTTATTGATTTTCAGAATTTTTCCATAATTCGATGCAAAATTACGCATATCAGAATAGTCAATACAACATATCAATGAAATTTAGAATCAGAAAAGATGAGATATGGAAAATTAGAGGGAAGGGGGCAGGGTATTGATCCTAAGGGCAACCTCGTTGAACAGCGAAGAGTACTATATGGGGTCAGCGGTTTATGGTATCTGAATCTGGAATCCACTTATAAAATTTCCCCATGGTATTGGTGTGCCAAGGCTGCCATTTTTTTTCATATTGATAGTGTAAATCAATACGCTCCTGAGTAACATTGTAGTGTTTGGATCAGCGGGTGTGCTTTGCTCAGACTCCATGTCCTCTGGACATGAGTTGTTCTGGTTGCAACGACCCCAAGTGGTGTAAAATGGAGTGAAACTCTTTAGGAACATTTGGATCAATGAGCCAAGAAAATTTCATATCTGGAGTAATTGAATATGTAAGTTCCGTTTATTTTGACAGAGATGACTCAATTGTAGTGACCAACCCAGGTCACTGGAAACAGTTCTAGGGCATTGCTCCACCATACGCTGATGGAACATACCTCTCCAACATGGGTGTTAGGGTATGTGTTCCTTGTAAATGCATTGTAATTTGTGTGGAAGTCCATATACCATTCATAATGAATCACCGTGCCAGGTCTTCTAAATGAGTATACATTTGGCAGTAATCTAGGAAGGTTATTGGAAAAATGATTGTTTCCAGTTCTTCCGCCGCTGTTAGAGATATGTTCAGTTTTTCTTTCCCACTTAATTAATTGCCGGTAGACTTTTAATATCGCATGTAGGCATTAGCGTTTTATACCATAATAGGATTTCCTCCTTTAGTTGGTGTAAATTAGTCAACCTCCACTTTTTCCATAGGCGCTGGTGTTCCCTGGAGGGAATGGCATTATTTAGCTCTCATAAAGTATTATTTATAGTGTTATTTGTAGATATTAATAAAAACTAGACCATTTTAAGGAAGGAAAGTGTCTTGTTGTAGCTCCTCAAATGATAGTAGTGACTTTTCTTAGTGAGGTAGTGTATTGGGTGCTAAAACAAAAGTCCCCAATGATTAAGTTTAAAGTCGGTATGAGAGTTCCAGCGTTGAAAATTGGAGCCATAAGGAGATAGTCTGCTGTGAAGTTTTAAAAAATTCTTTATGGTTTTTCCAAATGAATTTGTAAATGAATTAACTGTAGCGGTGGCAACTTGAAGGGTCAATAAACTTAGTAGGAGTGGAAGTGCCCATAACTTGTGGCATAAATAAAAGAGGAAGATTGAGTCCTGTTGGTCTATTTGTACCAACGGTTTATCCATGATCCTAAGTTTCAGCCGATGCTTTAAGTTTGGTCAAGGTAGAAGCTTTGTAATAGCCATGATATTTAGGGGCATTCAGACCTCCAATGGATGACCTTGGTAATTGCAGGATCTTTTGTGACTACTTCTACTTGGCTTATTTGCCATAAGAAACTGGTAGATTAAGAGAGCTTCGGACAGTCTTTCCCAAAATCTATAACCTTGATGGGACTTGTACTGGGATTGTTCTAATTAAACATGTATAAGAATTTTTGGTAGTGGTCCCAATTTTAAAACCTGTAGCTTTCCCTACGGCCAGGATAAGTACTGAGTCTTCCAGGTATTAATATCATTATAAATACAATCATAATATGCCACTTTAGTGAAATCACTTTAACAATGTCACTTGGGGAAACACAAGGTCATCAGCCCGAAGTACTTTCTGGCATTTCGCACCCATTCAAACTTATGCATTTGATTTAATAGAATACCTTCCTCCTTTCGGGACATTTATAACGCATAGCTTGTGTTTTTTTTTTCATTAAGTTTGTAATTATGAGATTTTGGAGTAATCTTGTAGTAATCGCAAAATTTTATGTAGTGAATGGGGAAGGGTGAGACATGTAATACATAGTGTATCTGGAAGAGGCCTACTTTATGAACAGAGCCAATATGTTTAATTCCCATTGATATCATTGCTCCTGACATATTGCTTGAGCTAAGGTTTGTCATCCAAAGAGAAAATCAGAGGGGGACAATGGACACCCCTGCCGGGTCATTGGTTATATCAACAAGGGGCAGAAGAGTTCCCCTTAGTATATTAATTTTGCAGAGGGAACTGTGTATAGAGCATATCGCTTTAATAATTTCTACTGGGACATTTAAATCTATGTAATACTCTTGATAAATAGGGTCCAATTGACTCTGTCAAATGCCTTTCTCGTGGGCATCCAGACGGAAAGAAGTAGAGAAGGCGTTCGAGTGCGGCTCTATCGCAATGTAAGGATGTCTATAGCTCTTCGAGTGCTTCAGGAGCTCCTGCTGACCATGTTGTAAAACCCTACCGAGTGGTCACGGGAGTTTATAATTTCCGGCATTGAGTGGCCTGTATTCGCATAGCTAATAATTGTAGCATAGATAGATCTGCATTAGTAAGCTAATTGGTTTCTAGTAGTTTTGGTCTTTCCCCGGTTTTTGGTATTGTTTACATGTTTTGCGTTGGAGCATTTCTTTAGGGAAGGATCCACTGAGATAGAGACGGCTGCGTCGAAAGTCATCAGTTGAATAGGGGATCAATAACGAGAGGGGAGTGTCTTGTATAATATGGGGTGAGCCCATCAGAACTGGGCTCTTAGATTACTCAGGACAACATAGTATGGCCTTTCAAGACCTATCCGCATAGTTATGGGTTCTTGAGTTTTCCCTATTTTTTAATTTGTTTTTAGTTTGTTGAACCTGTGGTAATTTAATTTTGTCTAGGACCTCATCTACTTGAGAAGCATTTGGGATCTTGTTCAATATTATATGACAAAGTTTGTAAAATGTCAGCAAATCTATTCCCTATTTTTCCCTTGGGGATCTATAACATGGGATTGTTTTGTTTGTCTTTTACCATAAATTGAAAAAAAAAAATTAGTTTTTTTCACCTTGCGGTGGACCTTATCTGCTGTGCTAACAGTTGGGATGTTCTGTTCCATTCTGTACTGCGTAGCTTTAAATTAAATGTTAGCTTGCTTTGCATTGTATATTTGCCATAGTTTGTAGGTTTTTTTAACTTCCGTAATATGAAAATAAAGTTTGTGTCTTGACTAGGCAATTGTTTATAAGTATTTCTAGGTATATAGTTAAGTGCAAGATTTTGGTAGGTCATATTTTTTTCTTTTTTGTGTTTGAACCCATTTTTATGAAGGAATTCTCTAATAAAATGCCTTTATGGGCATTCCATAAAGTAAATGTGCCTGCCATTGGTTATCATTTATCTGGAAATATTACTTGGAATGGCCTGTACTGGTGACTGACTCTCTGTTCGGGCAGGTTTTGAATGATGGTCTTATGATATCAAAGTGATTCAGTCCCTCCACTGAATTCTTGAGGGATTTATGATAAGGTCTATATGGGTATGGTCGAATAGTCCAGCAACTCTTTTCCTGGATTAATATTAAATCATGCTGGAGTATGTAGATGTACATGAGAAGTTCAAGTGTATAGTCTTTAACATTTGGGTGTTGAAGTCTCCAGGAGTCCATAATTTTTGCATAAAATTCCTGAATGGGGAAAGTCTTAAATTTGGGCTTACATTTGAGCGTTTGGGATTGTCCCATGAAGTGATGTAGGGGCTAGGTTAAAACTCCTCGCTCCTAGTAACGGTAAAGCTTCCGTATTTCAGAAGAATGTATTTTCTGGCATAAACCTTTAAGACATGCCAAGTTGAAAATGAGTGTTTGGGGAATAACTATTTGCTAGAGTAATATGGCTTTTGGTTATATAGGGTACACTTTAATATAAACAGTGTTCCCTTGGGGTCCACATGGTGACTGCATATAAGTGAATCTAAGGCTTCATGGTATCAATATTCGCTACACAGCTTCTTTTTTGTGCCGGTGCTGAATAGATTGTAGAGGAAGTTTTGTTTTTTAGCGATATTCTGCAGTGGAAACGGAGTGAAATGGGTCTCCTGTATAATTCTCCGTAATAATTAATATGTCAGCACTTTTGTTTTTTGCTTCCAAGGAATAGAGAAGACCTTTTGTAAGGACTATTAAGGTCACTATTTTAAAATGGCAATTCATGTGAATAGGATTGAGTGGCATTGATGTCAGCACAATGTTGTTGACTCGCAGTGGAATCTCTGTACGGTAAGGTACAACAGAAAGTAGACATTAATCCTAGGATACACATACCGTGGGGGCCAGAAGGGCAGGGGGAATGGAGAAAGAAAGAGAAGCATACCATAAAAAGAAAAAGCACTAACATAATAATCCGTGGATATTCCACCAGAGCCGTGGGGTTACTATAGCGCCAGTAATGAATCACAGGGTAGAGTCTAGGGGGTTGACCATATCTGCCAAGCAACACTAACATGCATTTCTCGGAGAAGTGTCACCTAGTTAGACCCAGAAAATCAGTTTGAATACTTATCACATATTCTTTCATGTTGTGCGAAGGTAGAACTTCTTGCTTGTTGTTCCTTTCGCATATTGTTTAGGCCTGTTTGCTTTGATGAAGCCCAGAACGCGGACGGTGGTAGCCCCTTGTGGCTGGCAATTTGTAAATTGATTGTGAAGTGGGGATCCATACTTTCCATTATAAATGAGGCCTCAGTGGTAAATCACGCGATAGGGAAATGTTTGTGCGCTGTCACAGTATAGTAGTTGTTTTCTTAAATTCCTCTGGCCTTGTAATGTCATTGGAGAAATGTCTGTGAATAGTTCAATATTCTTATATTGTCAGATTTATTGCACTCGAGTTCCTAGCTGTTCTGGAGTAGCCCTTCCTTACATGGAACAAAATGCAGTCTAGGCAATGTGTCCCTCTCTGCACATCCATCCTGCAGGAGCGTTTTTTTGTTTGGTAAAATGCGGTCAATAAGAAGAAACTGTTTACAATCCCCTATCCGGGCAACATCACCCACGCAGAAAATCAGTAAAAAAATTCTTGGAGCGGAGTTTGTGGGATAGTTCCGGAATGCCCCTTGATGCGGACATTGTTCCGCCGGATCTTGTCCTCCCATAATTACCATTAATTTTGCATTTTATTCAGCCACTAGTTTCCCGCTATGTTTTGTGTGGTGTGTCATCCACCAATTATTATGTGCAACAACGCTTTTAGATCACTCCATCTTGATCCTCCAAATGCCCTGTTTAATGCCTAAGGCAGTTATTTCTGACTTCAGATCTTTCATCACGCTTTTAATTCCATTTGGAGATCTGTCCGAAAGGCTGAAAGCATAATTCATTTGGATAATGTTGTTCCGATGTGAGGGTTTGTTCGTGGAGTGGGGAGGGTGGCAACTTAACTGTAACCTGGGGAACTCTGCTGGCGACGGCGGATTCCTCGATTGCGTTTGAGCCGCCATCTTTGGTACATCCAGGTCCGGCTTCTTTGTGCAAAACGAAGTAAAGTTTCAGCGGTGACTGCTTCTTTTTTCTCTCTCCCCATAAGATAGGGGTAATCCAGGTAATATTCTGTATAAACTGGCACAGGTTCTGCTTCGATGGAAACGTAAACTGTGGATTCAAATTATTTTGTAAAAAAAAAGTTGTCCCGGGGAGCTCTGGCTGTAAATAAAGGAAACAGTTGTTTAACGGCATTGCGGCTTAGGCACGCCCCCCAAATATATCTTTTCAAATTGTAAGGGGGGCCTGCACAAAGAAGTTTTTTAAAGAACGCCTTTATTGGGGGTTTTTGTGCATATGGTTATTTAACTGATAGGGGTGCACTGGCCCTACCATTTGTTTTTTTAACCTTGTTGGGCGGCCCTGACCACCATTTGGTTTATTTTAAAAAGCTGTTGTATGGTGTGTTGACGCATTCATTGGCGTTTTTTTATAACTGTGGTGTGTGGGTGGGTTGTTAATGTGCGCCGAGTGTTGTGTATGGGTCCTCGGTGTTGTGGTTGTGGGTTGTTGTTGTTGGTTGGGTGGTGGTGGCATTTGTTTTGATCCGTTGGTGGGTTTGGTGTGGTGCGGTGATCTGTTGGTGGGCGGCTCTTTGGTGGTTGACCGCAAATAATGTTGTATTGGGAGCCTTGTTGATTTTTGTTCTAAGTGTGTATGCGTCGCATTTGATGCTTGTCTGGTTTGGCCCGCTTAGGTGATTAGCTAGGGTGATTGCGGTGATGTGATAGTCTGGGTTGGTTCTCTATGTGTGTGTAGTGGCGTGTCGTGTGTGGTTTTGTCAGGTGGAATTTGGTGTGTGAAGTTGGTTGGTCCAATGTTGTTGGGTGTGTTCTAGTGTTGTTGTGTTGTGTGGGTGATAGTTGAGTTGGTTGTGATTGTGTGGTTGTTGGGTGTTCTTGTTTGAGTTGTATGTATTTTTTGTTTGTGCGGTTATGGTATGGTCAGTTTTTTGAATATTTAAGTGTTTCAGAATTTGCATATATTATTTTAGCAATATTTTTTTTTTTCTCTACCAAGGTTGTGGTATATACACGAATGGTGAGTGTGCCCATAGCATATTTCATCATTTTTCTGCCGATGTTTTATATAGACAAGCTATTCAAGATATAACATGTGTAGTTGATAATAAAAGTCGCACTTGGTTCATGTTTTGAATATGTAGATAAGTGTTGGTGTGGAACATTTCATGGGCAGCCTGTATAAATACATATAGTGAATAAAGTAACCGCCCCTCGATGTAAATTATAAGGATATTAATGTTACGCGAGAAGGAGGTGATCGTTCTCTAATATCTTCATATTTTGTGCAACTATGGGGTACTTTATTTATTTATAATGACACTTAGTGAGTCCATGTCGACAAAAATGAACATCACTACTCTCCGTTTATAACTGAATGACGATCACTAGTCACTCATTTATAAGGTATATCATTTTACAAGATAATTCATTGCTTTTGTGTATTATACAAACAATAAAAAAAATAGATTATTTGAAAAGATGTGTTCACTGTGTGAATTCATTCGTTCTATAATAGAAGTGTTGGGGAGCTGCACGTGGTTGTGAGGGGCTGGAAAAATTCTGTTTAGACTCGCTCCAAAAATTCTCCGCATGGAAAATTGCAATTATCCAAAACAGTTGTTTGTAATATTTGAACATTTTCTTTTCTTTGCTATAATCAGCGCAAGTAGACTCTTGGAAATAGATCTAGGTGATGTATTTAACAGGGCTGGGACACACAATAAAGTACGTACCCTGCGTGATGAGAGGTATGGTATTTTCAGGTGCAGGTATAGATACAGGTCTGTGGCTACATGTTAAGTTGTCCCTTTATTTCCAATAGGCCCTTATGCAACCAAGTACTACCCAAACTATTTTTTCTATGTCATTCCTATGGGTACAGTTTATACAATTTGGTTTATATCTGAAGCTCAGGTTATGCTAGGAAAACAATTAGAAAAGCCTTTCTCAACTCTTTCCTAGCAGAAGAACATAAGAGCCAGCCTCTCTCTTTCTGGTAATATTAGGTAGTGGTTGCCAATCATTAAAGCAAGAAAAAGTCAGAATGGCATTGGTGTGAGCTGCCATTTATTGTGACTTGCTATCTTAATATAATTTATTCTTGGTTTTTGAGCGATGTAATGCATTATATATATATTTATAAACTGTATCTTGTGAACTGTATAACTTGGGGGTCCCAAAGCTCAGGTGAGTAACAGCCGCCCAGAGGAGGATGGTGAGCCATTG
Organism: Xenopus laevis; assembly: GCF_017654675.1. Lineage (NCBI taxonomy): Eukaryota > Metazoa > Chordata > Amphibia > Anura > Pipidae > Xenopus > Xenopus laevis. The sequence goes on along the minus strand of NC_054388.1, from coordinate 109,375,824 downwards.
GGGCACTAATAGTCTATGCCAAAGGGCCTGTTGATTGGCTGGGCTGGTACAAGAAATTCCCAAAACGTTAATGATAAAAATGAAGATGTTACAGTGACATTATACCAAAGGATGATTTTGCTTCCAAAAGAGTTCCCAAAAATGTTCGTACGCTGCAAAACGTCATAGTGAATGGTCTTTCTAAGGCACAGATATATTTTACTGTATTTTCAAAATACATGGGAAAACAATTGTTTCACTCAATCTTCTCAAATAATATTAATTACAAAATATTGCCAGTTGTTATTGTTCTTAACCTGCCACTCTTCATTCGCGCACCAACCCATCCTTAATTATTAGTAATGCCCGTCACAGCTTTTCTACATGAGAGTTTAAAGGGTACAGTCCCATTGTGGCATGGCTGGTACAGAGTTTAGTACTAACTGGGCATTCTAAGTAAAGGTACTGGTGTGGTCCTAGTTAGACTGGATCAGAGAGGCCAGCCTGTGCCCAGATGGATGGAAAGGAATTATCGTGTCCCCACCTGGTACCAGACACATGACCAGGGGGATATTTACTAAAGGACAAACGTGGTCACATGCTTGATGGACAATTTGCTTAGAGTTTTATACGCTGCAACAGGGACAACTTGCCAATTTAGCTCATGGTGCAGCAGGAGCCAATTTGCTAGCAATAGAAGATAAAGGCGTATCGTTGTCATACTAGTCGCGAACTCTATCACCAGAGTAACAATTTCGCTCGCGGCGAACGGAACCTCTGCTGCCAGCAAATTCACTAAAATGCGCGACTTTACTGAACGTTACGTCTTTTGCCAGACTTTGCCTTGCCAGTCAGACCAGTTAATGTGCATTGCATCTTCTGTGAGTGGAAAAAGCTGCAGGTTCAAAAATGCTGGTGTCTTTTTTTTCTTCTTTCAAGAGTGATAGCCTGCAAAGTCCTTGACGCTTCGTTTTTTTTATGTTTGAACCGGTGTTCCCCCATACATGTTCTAACATAGTGGAACATTAACTATACAGTGGGCAAGTGAAAAGTCACCAGTGTTTTGGTGCCCATGATGAAATCTCTGCCTTTTATCCGTTGTCTACACCGGCAAATTTTCGCTCTGTTGAAGTGTTAGCATGGGCGTGAAGGCGGTCACTGGCTGACTTTTTGCTGTTAGTGAATCTGCCCCCCACAGAATCCATGAAATGCTAAGAAAATGATATGGTGTGTAAAATCAATTGCAACTCAACCCTGCCCAATATGCTTGGCCTGAAAACAGAACATCTTATATTAGGCCAATATGGTTGACGCAAGGTTGCTTGTTTAGTGACTGGACAGGTAAATAAATCCTGATCTAGGGGCCTCTTAGAAGTAAACTAAATAACCAATAATACATAGAAACATATGAGGGGATGCTAATCATTTGGAACTCCTGTGACCACAGTTGCTAACTTTATAGAACTACCAAGGTCACATTTATAATCCGCATAATTCACATAACACACATACATTTCAGTGTGTCATGACTAATAAACTGTGCAGCCATTATAAAGATCAGCAAGCAACCGTTTATATAGTAAATATGTACCCCATATTGTAGATATAATTATATGATATGTCACTTAAGGAATTTTCCATTCTGTGGGGTGGGGGGGTGATTGCAGTCGTTAGGATGCTGGATTGGTAATGCACAAGTTCCTGTCAGTCACTCATGTGACAGGATAATTACTCACAAAGCACTGATTTTATAACATACACGGATGACATAACCAAGCAGGTGCCATTTATATAGTGAATAAGTACCTGCGCTCTTGTAAAATCTAAGGATATTACAAGTGAGCGCAGAGGAGGAATTCAATGGACCATAATAAAAACACGAGGCAAGGCCGATTGTTTTTTATTCAGGTTCAGGAACTCCGAGGTAAACTTGTAATATGCCTCATAATTTTCAACTTTATTTATTATAAGTACTTTATTTATTATATATACACAATTTTTCAGTGATGTGCACCGTTGAGCAGAAATTGAACATCAGAACTCTCTACATGTTTCTAGGATATTACATTTACAAGGGATATTCATGGCTTTGTGTGGTATTATAATCAAGATTACCTCACAATCTACCCAGGATATTTGCATTGGCTTCTGTCTAGTTATACTGAGAAATAAGAGAGAGGGAGAAATTATGTTATTGGGTACACAACAGAGTAGACGGCACTATGAACAGTAAACTGATTATGTTAAATTCCCCTCGCACTCCCTTGTGTTAGTTTCATGGCTAGAAAGGTCTAGTGTTATAGATTTTCTAATTACAGGAACACCATAAACATTAAGGCATAAGGTAAGCATGGGAAGAATTCTAATGGACTTGCTAACAATTTGTTCTATAGGTATTTTTTATCATTGTCTTAAGAAAATGGCCTTATCAATCGCTTTTTTGTGTTTTTTTTTAAGAACACGAAATACTTAATAATAAGAAGAAAATATATTAGGGACAACACACAATGTTATTTACATTTATTGAAAAGTTTTATTTCAAGTTTTTACAGTCTTGCCAATCCATGCCTCTTCATGGATGGGATGCGATGGGAACATTTGATGCAAGGGCCTCGTGGCCGTGTTTTTGTACAAGTCTGTATTAGAGATTTTCTTTGGTTTCTTACTGTTGGTTTGGCTTGCACTTGAGTATTTGAGGGGAGAGTTCCGCTTGTATCCCATTGGAGAGTAATGATGTGGTAATTTGGTAGGTCTTTGTTCACTATGGTTGATATACTGTATCTTCTCACTTTTGAATGGGTGAGCTGGTAATCTTATACTGTACATTCTAGATCAGGGCTTTTTTGTCCAACTGTGACCGCCCCTTATGTGGCCCTCCACATCAAAGTTCGTGCCTGCTATTTCTTTTACCGATTTGTAGAGATCTATTCTAAATATATGTTATCACTACAGAGATAAGCTGGCCCCTCCTGTGACTCAGCGCTAGCATAGTTTAATACCTCAAATTCACTCTGTATATCACATGTAATTGGTTCAACTTAGTCGATCATGGTATGCCCCACTGGGATTAGTTTTTCACAGACTTTATGTGCGTACAGCCTTTATTGTTCACACCCTACAGCCCTGTACTGTTTCCACGCTGAGAGCTCAGATACTGAGAACCTTGCTCACATTGGTTCACATGAGGGGTGAACCGAGAATTCGAGCTGTTACACACTTATCTAAACTAGCTGAGATAAGGGGCCTGTCCAGCACATTGTGTGTCACGTGTAATGTTAGTACAGCAGTCTTTAGAATAACTGCTCCCTGATCTTCTTGCTGGTTAAGTACCCTGATCTCCTGCTCTGTTCTGTCCATTCCCTTCCCTGGTGGTGTGTCATACTTTGCCTGCTTCTTTGCCCCTGTGTTGCACAACATAACTCTGCCTGCCCTACATGAATTCCCAGATAGGACAATATGAGGTCTCGGTATTTGTTCCTGGGGTGTTTGTTAGCATTAGAAAAAACCATTGTTAAGCCTGGCGCCCTAAAGAGTGTAGTTTAAGCTTCATACCTGGGGATACTGTGATTAGATCCACAGCTGGGCTGACGATGGAGGAGGTGCATATAATGGAAACTTTAAGGGTATGCTATAATATGACTTAACTTTTTCACATGACGTGGAATGCGCTGCCGGTGCCGGGCCAAGGTAGTTTTGAGCACCACATGCTTAGGAATGAGTTTTCAATGCAGCGCCGCCCTGTCCTGCATAGCATGTTACCATTCTTTACAGTGATGGTAAGAATAAAAGGCAAGAAAAATGTACAAACTTTTTCATATTTATATGTACTGGCCTGCCCTTATACCAGCAAGCCCAGCACAGGCATCCATAAATCAGCCCCCTGTACCCTGTGCCAACAGCCAATTGTATTATACTGGGCCCCTAGGCCTACGCCATACGCTGTCAGCAAGCCAACAGCCATCCCATTAAACTGCCTCCATACCTATACCAATGTACCTATAGCCAGCTAGCCCAACAGCCATCCCCTTAAACTGCCACCAACCCCCCATAACCGGTACCAGCAAGCCCAGCAGCCATCCTCATATCAGCGCTCCGCACAAAGGAGCTATTACTTGCTGGCAAGAGGGAGAAGAGTGCAATAGAAGGGGGATTCACACGCGACTAAGTCGACCAAGATTACTGAAACGAAATTATTAAATATGCTTTGAAGAAAAACCCGCTTAAAAAGTGCGGCCGCTCAATGATCATCGCGTCCTACGACAGCTTGCCGTACTCATGCTACCCCTAGTAATCCAGCCCTGGATCCTGCAGTGAGCACAACCATCTGGTTTTTTTGGTTTGGCTATTAATGCGGCGCATGGTCTTGTGGTAACATGGTGTGGTTTGCAAAGTGGGTGCTGGTCCTAAAAAACAGGGAGTTGGCTAACACTGGCTTCCGTATCGGCCCCACCATGTAGATTTCGAAAAATTCGGCCCTCTGTTACCATATAAATTGGACAGCACTGATCTAGATCATCGTTTTCTTTTGGCCATGGTGATAGGAGGTTTATTTATTTGCAGAGTATTATGTATGTGCTTGGCTTGGTAGGCGTTTCAATTGGGTTTGGTAGAGGTCTGTCATATGACTTTCGTTGTGTTTAAACTGAAAGTGATATTTGTCCCATCTTGTGTTTCTAGTGTAGTCAGCATTTAGTGTTCCAAGTTCTTGTTGTTGTCTGCAAGGTTCGCAGGATGCACAGGGCTGTTGGTGTGTGGAGGTAATGGATGGATTAGCTCTTGGGTTTCCGCTGATTGTAGACTCCCTGTTTCTGTTTCAGTGTGGGCGTTGAGTTTCGTTTTGCGCTGGGGTTCTTAGGGGTAATTCCTTGGTTTTGTTGATGTATGAAGTTTTATAATAATAGAGATTTGGCTATATTCCGATAGTGGGTTTTGTTGATGATGGTGCGGGCTTCCAGTGATTGAGCTAGGGGTGGTGGTTGAGCATTCATAGCATTTGTAGATAAGAGATCTAGACAATATAGTCATCATCTTTTATAACAATAGGTAATAGGCTATGTGGGCTATTGGCTATGCAGCCAGGGCTGGGAGTCAAAAGCGGCAGGGCCCCGCACGTAGGTTTATGTTTTCGCTATCAGAGGAATGAGATCGCCCAAGTGGGATGATTTTGCAGGTCATCTAATCCTCCCATGATCTGGGTAGTCGTTCCCACAGTTTTGCTTTATGTACTCCGTTTACCATTTGAGTGTTCTGCTTTCTGGTATAGTTCGATCTTGTGGTGCTTCTTGTCGAGGCGATATTTTTTGACTAGTTGCTTCGTCTGGTGGTCCGTGGTTGATGTGCTGCTTCAGTATGTCTCGTGTGGGTCTGTGGGGTGTAGGATATGGGAGATCATAATGTGTGATCTCACTGGCCATGCAGTTAAGGTATCTGATGGGTTTCGGGTCGCGTTGGTGGACAGTGTGCTCATAGCGGTCTATTATTCGGACTGTAGCTGTGTGTGTGTGTCGTGGATGGTTGGTTGTGCAAATTTGATTTGTGTTGTACGATGTTGGAGGCGGGCTTGGAGGTTGCAGTGGTGCAGCAGTTGGGATGGGGCTATAGGGGTATTGAGAGTTGAGTGTGTCGAGCGGGTCTGCGTTGAGCTGCGCGTGCTTGTGGTCGTGGAAGTTAGTGATGGCTGTGGTAGCTTCGTGATAAGGTATGAGTATCGTTCGGCGAGTTGGTGACTTTAGGTTCGGGTGTGCAAGGGCACTGGCTGTGATATTGATTGGGAAGTTCGAAGGCGTGATTGTTTGTTTATTTGGCGAGCGTGGTGTTTGTATTTGAGTTGAATGATTTTGGTAGAGGTGTCGGTCTGATAGGTGCTTAGGTGTGTGTGCGGGAGTCCGAGTTAGATTCGGTGGATGTTATGATGCGATATAGCTCGAGTGAGATATTTGTGGAGATGGGTGGATGTTCCTCTGCCATAGCCACGGCAACACCCGCCCACCACACAACACACAACACTCCCAACCGACTCCGGCCCCCGCCACACCCGAGTACGGAGTTGATGAGCGTCAGATGTTGGCTGGCATGAATTGTGGTGCGCGATTGTCTGTGTATGCAGAGAAGATGTTCAGTCTGCAGTATAGTAGGGGTAGTGATTTAGGCTCGCACTGGTGGTCGCACACTGCTGAGCCCGATCGGGTGAGTGTTGAGATCGATAGTTGGTTGGTTTGGCGTGACTTCTGCTTCTGTAAGTATGGCTGACATATTATTGGTGTGTCTCGCGGGCGGTTATTCTTCGCATTGTGAGCGAGATATTAACTGTGTGATGTGTGTTTCTAGGTTGAAATCTCTTATGTACGCGGTTGGCGGTGGGTGCGATATGATACCGATTAGGGTGGGCTTATATGATGGGGCTAGACTTCACGCAGAAGCTCTAGTGGCACTGGTGGTCTGCGTGAGTGGGGTCGTGTTTAGAGATGGAAGGTTAGGATCTGAGGCTATATGATTAGGTCTGCAGGCTGTGACCTAATGCGTTCTAGCGTTATAGTTGGAGCCGGTATGGCGTGTGCGTTAGGCGCGATGGGCCTTGTATGATTGTCACGCGTAGGGGATGTGGATACAGTGTGTAGTACGAGTATATGCAGTGTGGGGCTATGTTGTCGCTAGTGGTAGAGCTATGTGTGTCCGGGGTTCTAGTGGAGAGGAGATGGGAGATGAGTGTTGGTATCTTCTTGATATTCACGTTGCTGGTGATTACTAACGGTCATTGGTGTGTATTGGGGGTGATGTGCGTGATACCGAGATTTGTGACCGGATGTCTATTTCATTTCGGTATTGTTGGCATATAAAGAAGTGTTGGGCCCATGAAAGGTTCTGTTATTTGTGACGGTTTTGTCGTGGTTGTAACAATGAAAGAAGGTATACTTTGATATGGATGAGAAGTCAGAGGTTAGGTGGGGATTGAGTAGTTTTCGTGAAGTGCGGTCTGTGCCACGGTGTGTGATGATTATCATGATCCTGAGAGCACGATTGTTTAGGTGAGAGGTATCGGAGAGGTAAGGTCTGTGGTTGGATGCCGGATCGCCTGTTGTAGATATATGTGAGTAAGATTCCAGACCGTTGTGGGTTGAAGGGGGTCGCACAAATCGTGGTGTAGCGACTGTGTGGACCAGAGACGCTAGCGTGAATGGGGAAGTGTCGACTGTGGACGATGGATGTATGTTGGGTATTGTGGTGAGGGACAGGGCCGAAAGCTCTCGATAGAAGTGGATCTCGGTATGGCTGCTAGAGAGGTGCAGAGTATTGGTCGTGAGATCAATGAGTGTGGCTGACCTGGAAGAATAGATGTCCTCGTGTGTGAGGAGGGCATAGGATGTAGTGGGAGATCTACGGTCCGTTGAGCGGGTTACGGTGAGGAGTGGTTAGTTTGGACATGGTGTTGTCCAGTTGTGCTTGCGTTGTATGGATGGTAATATAGAGGTGATCCAGAGTGAGGGCATACTGTGTGAGTTAATAGCGATAGTAGAGCTAGCTTAGGGAGGGCGTTAGGTGCGTAGCGGCGGTAGTGTTGCGCAACCGTTCTGTGTACGATTCTGAGCTAGCTGGGTACGTAGCGTTGTAGACACTGAGCGTTTGCCCAGCGTTTTTGCGGTGAAGCACCGTTGGTCAGACCGATCACTGCTCCAATGCTGCGCCAGGCGATGTAAAAGAGAAGGCTTCGTCAATTACTGAAAGCACTGTGACGCTGGCAGTAGGCGGTTTACCGTATTGTTGCTTACTAGAAATACGCTGGAGTTAGATATGATGTGTGGTACCTGACGAGGAGGTTGAATGGGTGTAGCGCGCAGTGGCAGCGTGGTCACAATTGGGGCGTATGCTGTGGAGATGCGTCCGTGTTCTTTGTTGCGAGAGAGTCCAGTACAATGTATTCCTAACTGTCATCGCTAAAAACAGGAGAAATGAAGACAGATGATTACATGATTGGAGTTAATCTATTCGAAGGTAGTGGCGACTGTGTGACAGATAAAACGCGACAATGCATTGTACGGCAGGGTGTCGATAGTGGGTATGACAAAAATAAGTGAATCTGGCATGCCAGGAATACCAGAAACATAGCCGGTCGAAGGGACATGTGAGTCTATCCTTCTAGAGAGGTGGCCTAACTCCGTGGTATCGCCGGAACGTGCTAGTGAGGGTTGTTTCACCGTCGTACGCAGGAGAGAACACCGTATTTCCGTCGTACAGACGGTTACGGTGTTTCGTTGTGAGGTCGGATGTCGCGCGAAAGGTGTATGCCGATGAGCGTGATGATCTAGATATACGCTTGCATTCTGTTAGGAGCTGACAAACACACAACTATTGGTGAGGTGTATCGTGTGACTGATGACTGTTATCTAGAGTATGGAGATTCGCGTAGTATGAGGGACATAGATGATGTTAGTGTATTGCACATGAGGGTACTCAGCGATCGTAATACATGGAAATAGGCTATTCATCTTTTGTGCGCAGGCGTAACTTCGTCGCATTGGCCAACCAGAGCAACGTGAAGCTGCGGAGCTTCGAATGGAATCCGATAGGCTTGAGGAGCTATAACATTGTTGTATCTCTAGATATCTCTGTAGCGTACTCCTCAGTTGTACACGTATGCGGTGCGGTTAGATTCTCGTGTCTGTGCGTGGATTAATTTGGCTTCCGCTCGCTTTGTTGTTGAGATGATTACATTAAAAATTAAAACTTTCACGTTGATCCGAGAGGCGGGGTTCCTGATATGGCTAAAGAGTCGCGGGATGATTACTGTTCGCTGTGTCTGATGCTCCAAGTGTATGTTGTTCCATTAAATGGTACCTGAAAAAAACAAGGCAAATATAAAAACCCCAACTGTGAGTTTGGATACAAGTAAAAGGTCTATAACTTATAAGTTCTAATAGGATTTTCCCAACCAAGCAGCCAACAAAGAAGGTACAGGTATGGGACCCTGTATCCAGAATGCGTAGGACCTGGGGTTCTCTCCGGATAAACAGATCTTTCCATAATTTGGATCTTCATACGCTTAAGTCTATACTAGAAAATCAGATAAACATTAAATAAACCCAATAGGTGGTTTTGCCTCCAATAAGGATTAATTCTATTTAGTTTGGAACTGCCTTTCTTTGATTAGGAACTTTCTGAATAACGGATTTCCGGAATAATTTGTATTTGCTTGATATCTAATAGTATCTTTTAAAAATTAACTCATAATCATTACATTTTCACTATGTACATTTTTATGTTTTTAATTATTTTTTTTGTGTGTGTCCTTTATAGGCCTTTTAAAATAAGAAAAAAATTTTATATGTTTTTTTTCCCTGCAAATTATATTTTCTTTATATGGAATATTCTTTAAAAGTTATGTGATTTTGTTTGCTAATCTGCTCTGATGCATGAAGGCAATTTTTTATTTGTTCGAGAAGCTAACACCTGCATCTGCATTATATATACTTTACTGATTTGGAAATTTAGTAGTAAATACATTTTTAAATTTCAAGCTAAAACCATGTCAAGGTTTCCCATGTTATGAGGGTGATAATGATCCATTTGTAGATTTTTCTGAATTTCCTCTATACAATAAGTCCTCAACAAAAAAATAGGTTTTCCAAAATACTCTGAGAGATCATTTTCAGCCTTAAGGCCTGTGGTGCAATAGGCATTTATTTGGGCCGTTGTAAACAACAGGATGAAAAAAAGGCTGAGCCTCTGATTTCTGCTCAGGTACAAATCTCTGGTGTATCATTGGCCTATCAGTGCATGGAGCTTGATTATGGTGATACCATGCCTGTCAGTACATTCAGAACATAGAGCAGAAGTCAGAACTACTAAATGTAGTTAAAAATGGGATTTGGTGAAAACTCTATCAGTTGATTGCCGGCACTTTGTACTCTAAATAGATACTTACGATTCCAGTGAGCAGTTCATAAATGGTCACTCCAGTGCCCACCTAGTCTACATCCTTGTGTATTGACCACGGAATAATTCTGGGGGCCTTATAGAAGATGGTTCCACATTCGCCATTGGTTTGGTGTCAAAGTTCATTCCTGGAAAGCAGAAAGAAAGCAATAAGTTAAAAAGTTTATCCATATAAAAGTTATATTGATTGGTTGAACAGAAGAGCAGAAGTCATGCAGGTCTTTAAATTATCTACCCAGTATATGACACAAAGCAGGTTGTTGTAGCTGTGCCCCTCTGTCTACTCTGGTTACAAATAACATATATGACCAATGCCTCAACTGCTTAACCCGTGTATATGTTACAAATTCTTACCTAAATTCGCTGATCCCAAAGTCTGCAATTTTGACATAACCAACCATACAGCAAATGTTTCTCTGGTTTTAGATCTCTGCAAATCAAATAAAGTGCATTATAAGATATTGGTTCAACAAAAATATGTATATATAAAAGGTCTGAAATAAATATAAGACTTAATTTTACTTACGCGTGGGCGATATTGTGCTCATGTAAGAACTGCAGTCCTAGAACCAGACAAGCGGAGTAGAATCTGTAAAGATTAAAATAAATTATACATATATCAGTTTTTTTAAATCAGTTTCATAAATGCAAGCGTATCAATATATAGCTATGGCAAATATGTTATTCCTGAGGCCTAATATTTAGTGGAACATGACATTTTGTTGTCTCAACTTCCCACAGAGCATTAAAACTTGGATGGAGCAACCTTTATGGCCATGAACCAGTAAATGGTTTGGTGTGGACTAGTGGGTAAGCCAATGTTCTTCCTATTGATACCCAATAATAATAGTATTAGATATAAAAAGTGGTAAGAGTGACATAAGGGTTTTTCACCTTGGGTTGAGCTCCCTAAAAGATAAGTAGTACTTACCGAACTCTCTCAAGTGGCATTCCAGGTTGAGCCGTGAATGCTGCTAAGTTTCCTGCTTCCGCATACTCCATAACCAGACACAAATGATCTTCAGTCTGGAAGGAGCAGAGTAAATTGGTAAGAGAACTGACATTTTCCTCGTCGATCAGCCGGAGGATGCGCTGCTCTTGGGCAACACTGGGAATTAAAAACCGTTAAAAGTCAATACATGAAAACGTCACATTGAATTATGGCAGAGATAGTGAGTGAGTGGTTCAAATGTTCTTTCCTAAAGTGATTTCTGATTAAAATAAATTTGTGTAGACATGTTACAATCTGAGGTTTGTGCAAAGGCCTGTCTCTTATAAATGTCCAAATGCTCTAATTCTACATCATTTTAACCCTTGTTAAATATTATTACATGTCTGACCACCCCCCCCCATTAGTTAGGAAGCTGATGAATGTGTTTCTTTTATGGAAAATCTATATTTTTTTATAGCTTCATAAAATCACTATTTGACCCATAACTTACCACTGAAATACACCTCTATTGTTGATATCGTGCATTTCTATGGTTTTAATTGCCAAGTCTTTCCAGAGGTTCTGTGTTGTCCCTTGGTAGACCTGCAACGAAGAGCCTCATGAGATACAATACAATACATATTTGGTGCTACCGTTCTATTTAGGTGTTTGTGATGGAGAAAAAACACATTGAAAAGTGGAAATTAAGCATGATAAGGCCACATCTTGAAACCAGGGGTCACCTTCTTTATTTTTAGCTCTTTTACTTACATCATAACTTACAGTATCTTTAGAATACAACTGACAGAATGAATCAGTGCAAATCAGTTGCTGGTCACTAACTGGTTGCTATAAACTATTTATTTGTTTTTAGTTAGAGCTGCTCAAGGTATAAAAGTCCCATGTGGTGTCACCAATGAGTGGATGACAAATCTTTTATGTTCAGCAGTGGTTATAGGCACAAGTAGTTCAAATAGAGGAACCATTACCACTTTTTCGTGCTGTCTAATTCCTAGCCAAGATGATTATGTATTTTCTCCTCAAGTCACCCAGAATAGATTTTGATTTATCATAAAGAGACAGAATAGCTTACCTTTCCAAATGCACCCTCGCCGATATATGATTGGAGCTGGAAATCTGTAATAGATGGTATTGCTTTTTGCACCAGCCTAAAATAAAAAACATTTCTTTAATTAAAACTTATTTCTTGCACATTCTTTGTTATGGGCCAAACTTTCAACAAAAACTTAAACAGTTGTTGTACTTGGACACATATATATATATATATATGCACTATGGGTAAGATGTCATGCAATCTGCCATCCCATATAAACCACTGATAAAACAACAAACATATTTCAGAATATTACCTTCTTTCCACCTGATTTTGGTCTAGAGTTTTGTCAAGCTCATCAACGATCCGACAATAGTGAGTTCTCCGCTAGAGAAGTAAAATAAATACCATTAATTCGGGTTCAATATAGCACGTATGAGAAAAGCCTATTTATTTTGCCATTAATACTTACCTTCATCCGGTCAGGAAAATCAAAGAACGACTCTGGTTTCTTTATAGGTACTGATAAAAAAAGAAAAGGTTGGTTAAGCTACTTTGCAAAAAGTACCATTGGGAACTGTGGGACAATATGGCTGTAGGGCCTTCTGTTTATGAGTGGGAATGAGTTAGTTAATTCTAAAGCTGTTGGTCTGAGTAACTCTATATCAATAACCCCGTAATGAGAACCATTAAAGTGCATCTTCAAAAGCTTTTGAACTAGTGAACATGACTATATTTCCATTAACTTCAGTACTAGGGGTACTCTTGATGGGTACTTAGTGGCTGGTGTCTTTGAGAGGTAATTCCTTATATATAACTGTGCTCCCCATATAATTCTACATCAATTGCCCTGTCTGTGATATGCATGTAAACACTATGATTAAATGCAGACATTGACTATAACAGATATCAATCTAGCTGGGAGTTGTGAAGTTAAACAGCAATTAGTAAAATATATGTAAAGAAAAAGCACCTCTACGGATCCGAACTCTATTCTTATTTCTAGGTTCCTCCTTTGCTATTGTCTTTTGCAGGTTTGTATTTTTATCCTGATTGGCTACCTCAGGCTTTTCCCTAACATCCTTCTGTGCATCTGCTTCAGGTGATGAAATGTGAAGAGATGCCTTTTGGCTCCCAGTGTCCTATAGAGATCCAACGTAAAAAGGATGTGATGAAAAACATTTTCAGAAAAAATTGAACAGAGAAAAATCTTTGCTATCTTACTAAAAGTAACTTTAAAGGGATACCCATCGAAAAAAAATTACATTAATTTTGCATTGAGGGAAAATGTTATTCCTAATAGATTTCCAGTACACACTAAGAAGCAAATTTATTCTAACTTTTGCCTTGATCTGTGAAAATTGCGTCAAAAAGTCATGAATAACATCAAAAAATGTAAAATGTATTTTTCTACAAAACAAAATTGGCAACTAAAATCTCTCAAAATTCTATATAAGTTAAATAAGAGATGTATATCTATATTTAAGCTTTTTTATAATATAGGGTTTTTTTTAAATCAATTTTTTTTTAGAGTTATAGCAATCAAATCTTTCCAATTTAGGTGTTTTTTTATTCATAGTCCAGCAGTCAGGAAAATTGTTTATTAAAAAAAAAAAACTTCTTGAGGGGTTTTGCACGATTGTGTTTGGGGTAAAAAGTTATTTAAAATATTACAACTGAAAGCCATTTCTGTGACGCCTTTCCTATTCTCTTTTCAGACTAACTCACTAACTCTGGCCTGTGCCATTTGTACAAAGACAAGAGAAGTATGTAGATGCCTAAGGGGCCTATCATTTTCAGTGGGATTTTATTTATATCCCATTCAAACAAATAATCCTGAATAAAACAACCTCCACTCTGTTTTCCTGAAACCAATACTCACCTTTAGTTTCTCAGCAGGAACTTTCTCGGGACTTTGCTTCGCTGGAGCTGAAGAGAAGATAAAAAATGGAGGTTTAAATACAACTATATTGAATAGAAGGGTATTGAGATGTTATTTAATTTGCAGAAATGTAAGTTTGTGAGGCCCATTTATCAAAGTCCAAATTTATCTCAATATTATCTGAACAAATACTCTGACAAAATCCGTATGGGATTTTTCCTCTATATTTATCAATACAGTTTCCCGAAGAAAAATTAATTCCCAAAATTGGTGTTTTCTTAAATTCTATTTTTTTACTAAAAAAAAAGAATCATTTTTTGGATTCAGAGTTTAGTAAATAACCCCCTTAGTGTTTGATTTTATACAATATAATATACAGAAAACAATCAGCAAGAATACTCAATATGAATGATATGCTATACTGCACCTGGAAGCATCTGAGCTTCTTCCTCTGGAGATTTTTCTATTTCCATCTTTTTCATTTCTTCTGCTTTCTCTATTTCAACCTCTGTGGCGTTGCTTTTCTTTCCAATACTCACCTTTAGTTCCTCATCAGGAACTTTCTCGGGACTTTGCTTGGCTGGAGCTGATGAGAAGATAAGAAATAGAGGTTTAAATACAACTATATTGAATAGAAGAGTATTCAGATGTTATTTAATTTGCAGAAATGTAAGTTTTAAGGGGTTATTTATCAAGGTCCGAATTTATCTCAGTATCTCTAATATCTAGCTTGGAGCAACTCCGAATTCTCGAATGGACCTTATTTATGAAGAAAAAAGCCCGAAAAAATAGGGTCGGGCAAAACTCTGAATAGTTCAGAGTTTTCCGTAAAAACTAACATTTTTCAGAGTTTTTTTGGTCCACATCCCTGAAATCATCAGCGCAAAAACTGGGACCTTCCCCATTGACTTATACAGGACCTCAAGAGCTTTTAGATGCTGAGGTTTTGGATTCTGAGCTTATAGACCATCAGACTTAATGAATCTTGATAAATATTTGGTGCTTGATTAATAACCCACTAAGAGGCCCATTTACTTAGTTGAGTGAAGGAATAGAATTAAAAAAAACTTCGAATTTAAAATGATTTTTTTGGCTACTTCGACCATCGAATTGGCTACTTTGACCTTCGACTACGACTTAGACTTCAAATTGAACGATTCAAACAAAAAACGTTCGAATTTTTGACCATTCGACCCTTCGATAATCAAAGTACTGTCTCTTTAAAAAAAACGTTGACCCCCCTACATCGCCAACCTAAAACCTATCGAGGTGCAATGTTAGCCTATGAGGAAGGTCCCCCATAGGCTTTTTAACAATTCTTTGGTCGGAAAAAAAAACGTTCGATCAATGGATTAAAATCCATCAACGATTTTTTCGTTCGATTGAACTATTTGCCGGTAAATCCTTCTACTTCGTTATTCCAAGTTGAAGGATTTACATTCGGCAGTCGAATATCGAGGGTTAATTAACCCTCGATATTCAACCATATGTAAATCTGCCCCTTAGTGTATGATTTGTACAATATAATATAAAAAACCAACCAGCAAGAATACTCAATATTGATTTGATATAAAACTGCACCTGGAAGCATCTGAGCTTCTTCCTCTGGAGATGTTTCTATTTCCATATTTTTCATTTCTTCTGGTGTCTCTATTTCCACCTCTGCAAAGTTGCTTTCTTTCTTCTCCTCTCTCTCACTAATAGCTAGCTCTTCTTGCTTGTTGATAAACTCAACCTGTGGAGATAGAATTCAAAGGGAAAATGATAAAGCAAGTATCTCAGGATTGAACTTGATGGATTTTATCATCTATTATGTTACAATATTACTATGTATTGCACAATGGGGCTTTTTTGTTTGCTTTGTTTTCCTAAAATGCAGTGTATATATATATATATATTCATATACATACATATATATATATATATATATATAGAAAACTGGATGGAATGGTGCACACAAAACCAAATAACATCTGCCCGGGTGCTGGTGAAAAATAGTCACATAATACAAACAATACACCGCACTCCGGGAGCTTGTGAAAATGCAAAAAGATGTGGTTTATTCGACGTTTCGGCTACCAAACCGGAGCCGTCATCAGGAGCAAAAGAAATTAACACACAGAGTGAAGCGCTTTAAAAGCAGTTAAAATTGGCGCCAAAATCTAAATATAGTGACATCATCAAGTGGTGCCCAAATACAAATGTCAGAATTACGTGTAAAAAATACCAAACTTTAGTTATAGTGTGATCATATAAAAAACTATTAAAAGCATCGTAACAGAGTATGCGTGGTTATTTGTGACTTCATTTGGTGTAAATATCAAGTGTTAATATTTAAAAGTGATATACTATACCACTGATCTCTGGCTGGGCTGGATCGCAAACATAGGATCGAGCTAGTATGATGTATTAGAAGTACCGCAGTGAGACTACGAGAGTGATGTTGATAAGCTGAAAAGCTACAAAGTTGTGTATCATCGCGGCTGACAGTCCCGGAACTCTATGATCTCGGCTACAATTGTAACACATTTCTTACTAGGCACGCCCCTCTCCCTTCAACTGACTGTCAGTACGTTCACGTTCTGTTGCTCTAGTCAGGGGAGGGGGAAGCAGTGAGGATTGAGGCATGAGGATTAACTAGTTCAGTGCTAGCTTACCACAGCCAACGCAAATGTTTAAAAAACCTCAAGTCTGCGTCAATCAGGTACTATCCCGATTGCACCGCCGGACTATCAATGAGGGAAAAACCGCAATGTAATAAAAACTCCATAGAGATAATTCTGGGATTGTTTCTTATCACTCGCTTAAATGTGCCGGTCAGGGTGTCACACTGCTGTAGCCTCTCATCAAGAGTTTAAAGGGACTTTACCATGTCGCTCAACATAAGCCATCTGACCAGCATCTCGTCCATTTCCCACATAACGGACTTTACAGCTCAGTACCACTGTCGCTATCCGCACTCAGACTGTAACAGTGTCTAAAAGTAAAAAATTAAAAGGCAGATTAAAAACAAACACCAAGTGTCGGATTATAACCATGTAAATATTCAAATGTTCGCTCATAGCGTCATTAGAGTAATCTATAACTAAGCCATCAATATATAACATTCAATGCATGGAATGATGGCACGGCCTTATAAATTATTATAACATTTATCTATATTGTATCCATTGCAGCTAAACTACAAGGTCCTGTAATTAGGAGAGTTATCCAAAACCATATTATATCAAATTGCAACTGTATTTAATAGAAAGATGACATAGGTAAAGTCTCGTTGAGTCCTCTTGGGGCCAATGTATCCAAGAGGTAAATCCACCGGGATTCGTGTTGCAGTAGGACTTTATCTCTATCCCCACCTCTAGATAATTTGGGTATATGGTCTATGATCATGTGCCTGAACTGCGGAAGGGTATGTTTTTGTTTCAGCCAGTGTCTCGCCACAGGTTGGTCAGCCTTTCCAGAATTGAGTGCCAACCTGATGGCACTTCTGTGATTGTTCATCCTTTCTCGATAGGTGGTAGCCGCTTTGCCCACATAATATAGACCACAAGGGCACCACACTATATATACCACGTGATCAGAAGTGCACGTGACTCTGTGTCTTATGTCAAATTTCTTTCCATTCCTGGGGTGTGTGAAATATTGACCCTGTGACATCCCACTGCACGTGTAGCAGCCCGCACATTTATAACATCCCTTCTTTAAAGGAGTTTTGAGCCATGTTGTTTGCTTGTTGGTGGTTTCTACAACATTTTTCTTGACCAATATATCTCCAAGGTTGCGGCCCCTCCTATAGGCAAAAAGTGGTTGTTTAATATCTGAAAAAGGTAAGTCTCGATCATTTCTGATGATTTCCCACCTCTGCTTAACCTTTTCTTTTAGGTACATCGACTTATCAGTCCATTCTGTAGTAAAAATAACATCCACAGGTGCCTTATCTTTGATATTAGTGTCTTGCAACAAAGTTTGTTGTGTCCAGTGTTTGGCTCTCACGAGTTGTTCTTGTACCAAAGTGTTGGAATAGCCTCTCTCCAAGAATTGTTTAGTTAATGATGCCAACTGTAGATCTGCGGTTTCTCTGTCGGAGTTATTCCTAATGACCCGTAAAAACTGGGAATATAGGACCCCTCGGGCCATATGGGGGGGATGGTGGGTTCTAGCATTGATGAGACTGTTCTTATCTGTCGGTTTGGTGTACAATGTGGTACCCAACCCTCTACCATCTTTATATATAGTCACGTCTAAATAATTGATACTCTTTTTGTCATATGTAATTGACAGTCTGATAGGTGAATCTATCTCATTTAGTGCTCTATGAAAATCTTGCAATTCCTCCTCTGTGCCTGTCCATATTAGCAGCAAATCGTCAATATACCGTTTATACAAATATATATGCTCTCGTCCCATTGGTAAAAGAATTTTGCATTCATATTGCTCCATAAAGATGTTGGCAAATGAAGGGGCCACATTGGACCCCATTGCCGTCCCTGCTATTTGTTGGAAAAACTCTCCATTAAAGGTGAAATAATTGTGGGACAAAATAATGTCCAACAAATCCACCAGTTTATATACGGTTATCCCATTGGATCTAGGTGTCATTGCTTGCCGTAATGGGTTGAGTCGTGCCCACACAGGTATGCCCCCCGTTGATTTTTTGGTGGATTTGTTGGACATTATTTTGTCCCACAATTATTTCACCTTTAATGGAGAGTTTTTCCAACAAATAGCAGGGACGGCAATGGGGTCCAATGTGGCCCCTTCATTTGCCAACATCTTTATGGAGCAATATGAATGCAAAATTCTTTTACCAATGGGACGAGAGCATATATATTTGTATAAACGGTATATTGACGATTTGCTGCTAATATGGACAGGCACAGAGGAGGAATTGCAAGATTTTCATAGAGCACTAAATGAGATAGATTCACCTATCAGACTGTCAATTACATATGACAAAAGAGTATCAATTATTTAGACGTGACTATATATAAAGATGGTAGAGGGTTGGGTACCACATTGTACACCAAACCGACAGATAAGAACAGTCTCATCAATGCTAGAACCCACCATCCCCCCCATATGGCCCGAGGGGTCCTATATTCCCAGTTTTTACGGGTCATTAGGAATAACTCCGACAGAGAAACCGCAGATCTACAGTTGGCATCATTAACTAAACAATTCTTGGAGAGAGGCTATTCCAACACTTTGGTACAAGAACAACTCGTGAGAGCCAAACACTGGACACAACAAACTTTGTTGCAAGACACTAATATCAAAGATAAGGCACCTGTGGATGTTATTTTTACTACAGAATGGACTGATAAGTCGATGTACCTAAAAGAAAAGGTTAAGCAGAGGTGGGAAAATCATCAGAAATGATCGAGACTTACCTTTTTCAGATATTAAACAACCACTTTTTGCCTATAGGAGGGGCCGCAACCTTGGAGATATATTGGTCAAGAAAATGTTGTAGAAACCACCAACAAGCAAACAACATGGCTCAAAACTCCTTTAAAGAAGGGATGTTATAAATGTGCGGGCTGCTACACGTGCAGTGGGATGTCACAGGGTCAATATTTCACACACCCCAGGAATGGAAAGAAATTTGACATAAGACACAGAGTCACGTGCACTTCTGATCACGTGGTATATATAGTGTGGTGCCCTTGTGGTCTATTTATGTGGGCAAAGCGGCTACCACCTATCGAGAAAGGATGGAACAATCACAGAAGTGCCATCAGGTTGGCACTCAATTCTGGAAAGGCTGACCAACCTGTGGCGAGACACTGGCTGAAACAAAAACATACCCTTCCGCAGTTCAGGCACATGATCATAGACCATATACCCAAATTATCTAGAGGTGGGGATAGAGATAAAGTCCTACTGCAACACGAATCCCGGTGGATTTACCTCTTGGATACATTGGCCCCAAGAGGACTCAACGAGACTTTACCTATGTCATCTTTCTATTAAATACAGTTGCAATTTGATATAATATGGTTTTGGATAACTCTCCTAATTACAGGACCTTGTAGTTTAGCTGCAATGGATACAATATAGATAAATGTTATAATAATTTATAAGGCCGTGCCATCATTCCATGCATTGAATGTTATATATTGATGGCTTAGTTATAGATTACTCTAATGACGCTATGAGCGAACATTTGAATATTTACATGGTTATAATCCGACACTTGGTGTTTGTTTTTAATCTGCCTTTAATTTTTTACTTTTAGACACTGTTACAGTCTGAGTGCGGATAGCGACAGTGGTACTGAGCTGTAAAAGTCCGTTATGTGGGAAATGGACCGAGATGCTGGTCAGATGGCTTATGTTGAGCGACATGGTAAGTCCCTTTAAACTCTTGATGAGAGGCTACAGCAGTGTGACACCCTGACCGGCACATTTAAGCGAGTGATAAGAAACAATCCCAGATTATCTCTATGGAGTTTTATTACATTGCGGTTTTCCCTCATTGATAGTCCGGCGGTGCAATCGGGATAGTACCTGATTGACGCAGACTTGAGGTTTTTAAACATTTGCGTTGGCTGTGGTAAGCTAGCACTGAACTAGTTAATCCTCATTGCCTCAATCCTCACTGCTTCCCCCTCCCCTGACTAGAGCAACAGAACGTGAACGTACTGACAGTCAGTTGAAGGGAGAGGGGCGTGCCTAGTAAGAATGTGTTACAATTGTAGCCGAGATCATAGAGTTCCGGGACTGTCAGCCGCGATGATACACAACTTTGTAGCTTTTCAGCTTATCAACATCACTCTCGTAGTCTCACTGCGGTACTTCTAATACATCATACTAGCTCGATCCTATGTTGCGATCCAGCCCAGCCAGAGATCAGTGGTATAGTATATCACTTTTAAATATTAACACTTGATATTTACACCAAATGAAGTCACAAATAACCACGCATACTCTGTTACGATGCTTTTAATAGTTTTTTATATGATCACACTATAAACTAAAGTTTGGTATTTTTACACGTAATTCTGACATTGTATTTGGGCACCACTTGATGATGTCACTTATTTAGATTTTGGCGCAATTTTAACTGCTTTTAAAGCGCTTCACTCTGTGTGTTAATTTCTTTTGCTCCTGATGACGGCTCCGGTTTGGTAGCCGAAACGTCGAATAAACCACATCTTTTTGCATTTTCACAAGCTCCCGGAGTGCGGTGTATTGTTTGTATTATATATATATATATATATATATATATATATATTATATATATATATATATATATATATATTATATATATATATATATATATATATTATGTGCCTCATGGAGATGAACAATTGGTATAGAAGCTTTGCTACTGGAAAATAAACTAGGTCTATACACGTTTACTGTAATTACGATTATTCAAATTGATTTATTTATCCAGAGGTAATTTCAGTACAATACAAAAAAGTCATGATTATATGATGTTACGTGAAAACATATATTCTTATAATAGAGTCAAGTGAGTTATAATTGAGATTAGTGATGTCACTTGTGTAACATGACCCACTGAAACCTGTTTATTTTAAGAAACAATATATTTCCAGTTTAAATATGAAGGGGGTTATGTAATATAAGGTACACAATTTGCTACCCTTCTTATCACTTATAGCAAGTTAATGAGAAGATAGAATTGATAGATTTCGAAGGCATCTATTTAAAACAAACGTCATATTGATTGCCTAATGGTTTAATTATTGTATTTATAATTCATGACCACCATTTCCAAGCACAAACTCACCTTTTCCTCAGTTTCTTGCTCTAGACTTTTATGTGTTTCTTAACTTCTGTGCTGTTAAGTGTTTGATTTTTTATCTGTTGTTGTTGAATTATAGCTTGTTCTTTAAGAAGTTCCTCTCTCAGTTTCCGCTGTATTATTTCTCTGCTGGATTCCTTCTGAGCTTCATTTTCTTGAATTTTCCCAACTTTCCAGAAGGAGGACATTTCTTACCTTGCATTTTAATATTTCTCTGTTAGGTTCTTCTTGTTCTTCTTTTGTAGAATGTTGGTCTTTAGTCTCTCATTTGCTATCAATCGGTGTTTTTGCTGTATAGCAAATCGCTGAGCTTCTCTACAGATTCCTTTTGTTTTTGAATTTTTACTTTTTCTTTAATAAGCTCATTTCGCAAATTCCTCTTCCTCATTTCCTTACTTGCTTCCTCCTGGTCTTTCTTTTTCTTGAACTTTCCACTTTTCCAGAAGAAGCACATTTCTTAATTTGCGTTTTAATATTTGTTTTTTAGATTCTTCTCGCACTTCTTTGTCTAGAATGCTGATCTTCAGACTTTCATTAGCTTTCAGTCTCTCTTTCTGCTGTGTTGCAAATTGTTCAGCTTTCTCAAGAGATTCTTCTTTTAGAATTTGTTTAATTTGTTCCTGTTCCCTCATTCTTTTGTTCTTCTGCTTGTGTATTGTTCGGCTTCATCTTGAGCTTTTCTCTTCAAGAGCTTTTCTAGCTTTAATATTCTTGCAGCTAGATTCCTGCAGAAATGAAATACACACCACTTAAGCACTCAAGTAAACAAATTCTTATGAGCCTTGACTGAATAGTCAGCTTTTATTATAGAATAATAATAACAATAATATAAGACTATTCAAAATAAAAGGTAATTTTATTGTCAATGGGGTTATTTTTAGTCATCTGAAATTTTATTTTGACTCAGTGCCCTTGTAACTTGTTTTAATTTAATCTCTTTCATGGCATATATTTAAGGAAAAAGCAGAGTTTCTTATAAAATGTTACATTTTTTGTCCAAATGTATTGTTTTAATAGAGGCATGGCCAGATATATTCATTTAAATTTAACTAATATTTACTCAGAAAAACTATTTTGTTAAGTCACAAGTTTCCACTCACTCAACATAAAATAACACTTTTTCAGTTGAAAATGGTTATATTTCTGGATAAGTGGTTACTGAGAGGCAACATATGCTCATTTATATACTGATGAGAAAACTTACATTCTTCTGTGGAGTTCAGAAGTTTTCAACAAGTGCTTTTGATACCACCTGTTCTGTGATCATTGCCTTCAATGACCCAGTTCCTGGGGACAAGATGGTGCAGTCACAGTCGTACGTTGATTGCGGTCCTATACAAAGGAAACATACAAAATGAATTATTTGGAAGAAAATACAATAAAAAAAATTACATTCCTGCAGTGCAATATAATAGGGTATCAGCAGAGTAAATCTCAAATGTCAGTGTGAAATGCAGGACCTTCATTACAAACTACTCATGACCTCCTGAACTTTTCATTCACATTCTTAGTGATGAGTAATCTTACTCTGAGTGTCAAGGTTATTTTGCTATGCTCAAAAATAATCCCTTTACCATGGTGTATTAAATGAACTATATTCATATAACATGTACAATAGAAAGCTGTTCCTCATGAAGGTAAGGATGTTGTATACAGATTAGCTTTTTTTTGGAATCTTGGTTTATTTTAAGAAGCATTTCAGTTGTTCCTTTAAACAACAATTATAGTTTTCTATTACCTATTATGACCCATCAGCTTTCAAAATAGGGGTCAACAGACAAAAATCTATTACTCTGTAAACTACCATTTTATTGTTATATTGTTCAGGCCTCTACTATTCATATGCAAGTGAAAGCACTGCCTGGTTGCTAGGGTACACTGAGCTCTAGCAAGTAGATTCAATTCTAAACTGGAAGAACTACTAAACCAAAATGCTGAAATAAAAAAATGTTCATTGCTCTAAATATCAATATCTCCATCATACTAAACTTCATTCAAAGGTGAAATAACCATAAAATCCAAAAACATAGAGCTTTCATAACAATGCTGATACTAATGCCCACCAGGCAGTTTTTAATACTTTAATAGATAGATAGATAGATAGATAGATAGATAGATAGATAGATAGATAGTTTAAAATAGATGTATAAATAGATAGATAAATAGAGAGATGGATAGATAGACAGACAGACAGATAGATAGATAGATAGATAGATAGATAGATAGATAGATAAAATATAATAGATAGATGGTAGGTAGATAGATGATAGATCATGAGATGAACATAACATGAAAAAGATGCAGCAAAAAAATCCAATTCACGTCAATGCATTTGGAGTAAAGACAAAATTCAGGTAAAATGCCAACTTGACATCAAACATTTTGTATTAAACACCCTTTGACTTTAACTTTTCCTTGGTTTTGTTGTTTTTCCAAAACGGGATCTTTGCTAATTTTTTTTTATATATGTAAATAGATAGATGAATAGATGATAGATAGATAGATAGATAGATAGATAGATAGATAGATAGATAGATAGATGATAGATAGATAGATGATAGATAGATAGATGGATAGATGATAGATATATATAGATAGATAGCATGGATATATAGGCCACCATTAAACAATAATATAGATAACAATAGGATAGATCAGAGCCCTAAGTTGTCTGAATATTAAAAGATAAAAGTTTTAGCCTTACCCTCATTGTTCGTGTCTAAAGATGGTGTTGAACGTTTTTTTGAAATTTCGAATACATTGTTGTTCTTATTCCTAAAATTAGAAAATAAGTTAGTTGAAGCAATCATTTCTTAAAAAAAACAAGTAAACTATAATATTGTTGTTGTTGATACAAAATTTTAGGAAACAATTTTCTATATTGCCTTGGAAAATAATTTGGTTGAAAGGTGAATTTTTACTCATTTGTTTCATTCCCCCCATGTTAATGTTAATACTGAGACAACTCAATAAAAATCGTAATAAAAAGGCAGTAACTAAGTAAATCAAATATCTAAAAAATTCTATATAGATATAAAAATAATAGATAGAGGAAGTTACGTATTTACAGATAATAAAACTGGGTTACATTGGGTTCATTAGTACCAAACAGTCACAGGGTGAACTCATTGGTGGGTAACCAGTAATGCACTGACATGAAAGTAAAGTCCTGAGCCTAGATAAACTGTGCTAACTAGATTTTAAATTAATTTTTTCAGTTTTAAAAATGAAAAATAAATTCTATGTACCATTAAAGAATAATTAAATTGTACTTACAAATAATCCAATTGGAGTAGATCTTTGTTAAAAAAATTACTGATCAGTACCAAAACAGTACCAGTGTGCACTGATTGGCAGCTAACCAGCAACTAGTACAGAATTGTCAGTGATGTTGAAAGCCTACTTGTTAACTAAAATGCCTTGTTGCCAAGGTAACAAGTTTACTTGGAGTAAACAATGGTGACATTCACAATGCCTTTGTTGCCAAGGGTAAACATTTACTTGGAGTAAACAATGATGACATCACAATGCCTTGTTGCCAAGGTAACATTTACTTGGCGTAAACAATGATGACATCACAATGCCCTGTTGGCCAAGGTAACCATTTACTTGGAGTAAAACAATTGATGACATCGCAAACCCCTTCTGTACTCAATCTCTGTTGCCAAAGTGTAACATCTTACTTGGAGTAAAAACAATGGATGACCATTCACCACATGCCCTGTTGCCATCTTGCGCAATCTGCTCAATGCATACTTCAAATGCTTACTGAGTAAAACTACAGAATGCATGACATACCACAATGCCTTGTGGCCAAGGTAACATTTACTTGGATTAAACAGTGATGACATCACGTTGCCAAAGGTAACATTTGTTGGATTAAAGAAGCCCTGTTGCCGAGTAACCTATGAGGATATTATGGGATGTATATTTACTGACAGATGAGGTTATTATGGATATATTATTTACATTGACATATGAGGTATTTTTATACTGGAGATGTATAACATCACGCTGAACCAATGAGGTTAATTATATGGGATGTATGTTTCACCTCAACATATCGTAGATCATTATGTGAACTATATTTTACTGACATATGAGGATATTAGTGGGATGTACATTTACCTGACCATAACTGAGGATATCTAATTGGCGTGATATATATTTACTGACATATTAGAATTTTGCTTCACATCATTCCCACGATGATTATCTGTACACATTCTTTCCTTGTTGCCATGGGCATGTAGCCAAGTGAATCAACTTGTATCATCAACCTTGTTTGGTATTATTAAAATAAAAATTCGATTATGCAGCTTTGTCTAATGGAATTAAGAGATCATTCAAAACATCAGCGTTTCATATCGTGTTACCATTTTTGCAACAATCAAGTATGCTATCATTATGTCTCCACTCCTCTCAGCCAATAACTGTCTGTATACTTCGTGCAGACTGCAGCTCCCCCTCCGTAGCGGGCGAATTTAGCCATTTTTGAAATGTAAGTGTTTACTGCAATTGAAATGTTTCCTGGTTTTAAAAAAATTGCTGAACTCAACGTACCTTTTGATCTTTAGTCTAGAAACTTCAAAATACACAAGATGATGTACTCAAATATAAGAAATGGCCAGCTAAAGCTCAACGGAAGGGGCGACACTACTGCACAGTATACTTTCTACTAAAGTCCGTCGCAATGCACCTGTAACCCGGACGTCTCCAACTACCACCGAGTACCCGCACACTACCTCTTCGCGCTCCCGTACTACCTGACACGACTCCTGAATCTCTTATTGAACAACGCAGTAGAACCGCTGTCATCCCTTGCCTCTTTCAGCGCGCACCCATACCGTCATCCTCCCTTTCGAACAAGGACCGGTGACACACTCCGACCACTCAAGCTGCCCATCCCTTAGCACTATTCAGACCCATCTGACTCCTATCTTAATCCATTGCACTATGACATAATAATTGCTGCTCGCATCGTGTCATCCTTAACTCAACCTCGATCACTCTCCGCAGCATCCCGTTCTCTCCCGCGAGCTCAGCTTAATTCCCGTTGATCACACGCATTCGCCCACGTCGCCATCCAATTCTGTCAACTTCCCCATCCGCACCAGGTGCGCACTACACTCATCTCACTACGACGCACAGAACTCAATACCACCGTCCATCTCGACTTCCCATTGCAGCGTCCTGATCTTCTATCGATATATGACCCTAGTAGTTCTGCCACTCTGACTGACACTCCGCGTCCATAATCGTCTGCCGGCATCCGAATCGCCGGGACGTTCACGCGGCGGCACCGTTCACCCAACAGCTCGACCGCGCCCCACCGCCTGTCTTGCCACTCTCAGACATCGGCCCGAAGGTAGCGACTAGATCATATCGGACCTCTGAGACGACTCGCCGCAGCAGCCCCGGCTTCCTTAGATACATAGCTACGTCGACTATCGCGCGGCTGGGCTTCTCGTTCACTTGTTTCACCATCCAAAAAAACAACATCAACCCAATAGAATTAACGGAGGCCGCCCCAAACAAAATTCCGCTTGCTCACGTCCACCAAACTAGCCCGCCGATATTAGCTCACGTCAACTATCGAGTGCATAGTCGCCCCTCTCAGTACACCACTCGGCCCGTAGTCACAGAGCGTAACGGCACAGGCAGCCGCAGCGCCCGGGCCGCTTATTTTTCCACATTCTAGCTAAATTTTGAGTTTTCAAAATAATTTAAACATTTAACAATCTTATTAACAAATAAGGAGTCATGTGTGTTTTCGATTTGTGATTTGAGCAAATTTAGTTTTTCGAGTTTTTAAAATTCACTTTTTAACAAGGCTTGACATTTAACCAGATGGCAAAATCGAATTGATGAGTCAAATAAATACAGCTTAGTTGTTGAATAAAAGACTAAAAAGAACAAGGAATAGAATTACAATGTATTATTGGTTGACACCATTTTAAGTGTAAAATTTTCAGCAATTCATAAATTTCACGCTTTTCAATAAAAAAAATTGAAATTTTGCTCAAAAAAGATTATGCTCCTATCAGTTATTTTCAGTCAGTCAGGTCTAAGGCATTTTCAGTTATCAAGGCATTTAGGGCACATGGAGCTGATGTATTTACTTCTACTATTCAAAATCAGACATCAGAAAATTGATATAGTTATTTCATTATTTTAGAAAGAGTTATAGAATTGTTAATGATTACATAAACTTTAAAGCTTCATATTATTCTTAATTACATTACATTACAAATCTATTAGTCTGCAATTTCCAAAATAGAACTATTTTTTCTCAAATAAACAAAGTTTTATGTATGCAGGTGTTGAAATTTGATTCCAATTTTACTCTATGGGGCCAGATTTGACTTTGAATATTGGAATCGAAGGATTTACCGCAAATAGTTCAATCGAACATTAATCCTTCGAATCGTCTCGATTGGAAGGATTTTTAATCCATTGATCGAAAGATTTTTTCTCCGACCAAAAAAAACATTAGAAAAGCCTTATGGGGACCTTCCCCATAGGCTAAAATTGCACCTCTGTAGGTTTTAGGTGGCGAAGTAGGGGGTCGAAGTTTTTTCTTTTAAAATGACAGTACTTCGATTATCCAAATGGCTCGAACATATGTCGAATTATTTTTCAAAAATGGATGGCATTTGATCATTGCCTTCATACTCAACCCGTAGTTTCATTCTCAAGATTAGACTTGTCCACACGTATGGCCAATGGACTCCCCCATTTGTTGTGGCCCTTCATTTTATAGCTAAACTAGTGTGCGGGGTTGCTTGCTATGCTGTCCACAGGGAAGAGGAGGGGTTTGTTTAAGCTGACTATGGCATAAGACTTTTTTCCATATTGAGTGTAACTCTGCAGTGAGCACCAACCTTTTGTTTCTTTGTTGTTGCTACAACTTTAATCTGAGGGGTTATTGTCTTAAACATTTCTTGTGATTAACATGGGTAGTGATTTAAGTGGTTTTGTTAACAAAAATGAGGAGTGGTCAGAACAATTTCCGACCCTCTAGTACCACAGAAAGTTTGGACAGCCACTGCTATAGAATAACATTACCTAAAAAATTTAAAGAGAAAAACAGGTGTTAACACCACTACAGCCTTGCAGATGGCCTCATCGGGCAAGTTCAGGGAGAAACAAGACTCTCTGATGATGTTTGGATGAGGGAAATAATAGTTAAAAGATAGCAGATAGACAATGTCGTAGATACATTTTTTCCTTTGGAACATCAGGTTTCATCAGTGGCAAATCATGTTACACATTTTCCTTAGTTCTTTTTAAAAAGTACTCTGGTTTTTCATGAATTTACCCATTGAGGTTCTTTCCAAGTGGTTTCCCTTATAGATATTTAGGCAAAATTAAATAACAGACCCGCAACACTTTTATTTTACCCCTGTTTAGATACATGGCTGAATAACCTCTCTCAAGAACAGAAACTTCTGGTCCCATGAAATACATTATATCAGTTAGAACAGGTTTCTGGTAATTTCTTCTCATTCCACCCAATGCATTCTGGCACTGCCACACATGTTTTGTATTCCCCAAAATCCCACATGTTTGGTTGTGCCTGTCCTTTGCAAGCAGGGCTGTCATCATAGGGCAGAGGGCGGTGCTTAGCGGCCTAAAGGGGGCCCGGATTATGAATAAAGTCAGGCCCCGCCTTGACAGTACCAAAGGATGCCGAAATCCTTCTGAAGTCCACAAAGAGCCTTTAGTCTCGATGTCCAAAGAGCTTTAATCCCAAAGCACGAAACCCGCAAAAGCCTCAAACAGACCCAATAGCCATGAAAGGAGCCACAGCTTGAAGTCACTGAAGCCACGAAAGGAGCCAAACCTAAAGATCCCAAAGCACGAGTTTCAACTAAACCATCAACAGTGTTTCTTCTTTCTATTTAAATAAATCCCTTGGCTACCAATGTATTTATTTATTACGTATAGGGCCCCTACCACTAATTATTTTTTTTTTTTAAAAAATTCCTCTTGGGGCCCCCGAATTATATCTTTTTTTTTTTCCCAATATACTATCTTTATGATTTTCAGAATTTTCTCCATAACTAGAGCCAAATGCTCTCTTTATGCTCAGAATAGTAATACAACCATACAATGAAATCTAGTATAGAAGATAGAGATATAGAATTAGAGGGAAGAGGGGGCAGGGTATGTGATCCTAGGCAACCGTAACGCAGTACTTATGGCTCAGTATATACTATCTGGACAATCCACTTGTCCCAGTTTTTATAAAGATTTCCCCATGGTTATTGGTGGGCCACAGGCTGCCATTCTTTTTCATACTTTGGTAGGTCGTAAATCCAAACTCCTGAGTATTTGTTGGATTAGCGGGGTCTCTTCAGTACTTCCATTTCCCTTGGATGGAGTTGTCTGGTCGCACGAGACCAAATGGTGTAAAATGGAGTGAGACCTCTTTAGGCAGACATTTGATCATGAGGCCAAAAAAATTCTCATATCTGGAGTAATTTGAATATGTAGAGTTCCATTTATTTTGACCAGAAGTGACTCAATTTTGTTGACCAAAGTCACTGATGTTTAGGCACTTCCCCACCATTATGTGGAACATCCTCTTCCAAAACATGTGTTTGTTATATTTCTTGCTTTAAATGCATCTGTAATTTTGTGTGGAGTCACTATACCACTTCTAATGAATCACCCTCGAGGCTCTAAATGAGTAATACATTTGGAGTTATCTTAGAAGGGATTTGGAAAAACGATTGTTTCCAGTTTTCCCCACTGTTAGAATATTTTTCAGTTTCTTTTCCCCACTTAATAATTTTTGGGACCGGTTTTAAAATAAGACTTTTTAATATCCATAATCGGCGCATTAGCGTTTTATACCATAAGGAATTCTCCTCCATTTTAGTTGGTGTTAAATTAGTCAAACCACTTTTCCATAGGCGCTGGTTCCCTGAGAGGTGATGCATTATTAGTCTCATAAAGTGCGTTATTTGTAGATATTAATAAAAGCACACCTTTTAGGAAGGAAGTATCTTTGTTGCTAGCTCCTCAACATTGATAGTACGTTGACTTTTCTTTAGTGAGGTAGTGTATTGGTGCTAAACAAAAGTCTGCCCCAATGATTTAAGTTTAAGGTCCGGTATGAGGAAGTAGGAGTTTCCAGCGTTTAAATTGAGCCATAGGAGATATTCTGCTTCGTGAAGTTTTTAAAAATTTCTTTTTATGGTTTTTGCCAAATTATTTGTTAACATGAATTACTGTAGGCGGCGGCAACTTGAGGGGTCAATAAGACTTATAGGAGTTTGTAGTGCCCATAACTTTGTGGCAATAAAAGAGAGAAAGAATTGAGTCCTGTTCCTATTTGTACCAGCGTTTATCCTTATCCAAGTCAGCCATGCTCTTAAGTTGCGTTCAAGGGTAGCAAGCTTTGTAATAGCCCATGATATTAGGGGCATCTCAGACCTCCAGATTGACCTTGGTAAATTGCAGGATCTTTTTGTAATACCTTACTTGGCTTATTTGTCCATAAGAACTGGTAAGAAGAGCTTCGGCAGTTTCAATATAAACTGATGGACTTGTACTGGGATTGTTCTAAACATGTATAGAATTCTTTGGATACGTTAGTGTTACCATTTTTAAAACCTGTAGCTTTCGCCTACCGGAATAAGTACTGAGTCTTCCAGGTATTTAATATTATTATATTTACATTCATTACGGGATGTAGCGAACGTCGGAAAAAAAGTTTCGTGACATTTTCGCGAACTTTGCGCAAAAACGCGAGCGGTTCGCGAACGTTTTGCGGAACCCATAGACTTCAATGGGGAAGGCGAACTTTAACATCTAGGAAAAAGACATTTCTGGCCAGAAAGATGATTTTAAATGTTGTTTAAAGGGTTTTGCAACGACCTGGACAGTGGCATTCCAGAGTGGGGGATCAAGGGCAAAAATGTTATCTGAAAATCTGCCTGTGGTGCCTTGGAAGAGGATAATGGTAGTGAGGGGGAGACTCGTTAGTGATTCAGGGAGCAGATGATAGTAAATTTGCGGCTAGTAATCTGCTTGATTACTGCCTCTGTATTGGGAGGGACAGAAGTCTGCAGGGATTTTGAGGACATTTTAGCTTCTAGTTAGCTTTGCTGGGCTTTAATCTACTGTTTCTCTTTAACAACTGCCATACGTTGACCTTTGTAGGCATTGTTTGCCCAGTTTTTTTGGACGCAGGCCATCGAAGCCACAGTTGCCAGAAAAAAATATGCCATATAAATGCTGAAAAATAGTCATTTTTCGCCATACGTTGAACCTTGTAGACATTGTTTGCCCAGTTTTTTTGGTTGCAGCCACTGAAGCACAAGTTTGCCAGAAAAAATATTGCCATATAAATGCTGAAATAGTAATTTTTTGCATATACGTTGACGTAACGTATGGCAAAAAATGACTATTTTCAGCATTTATCATGGCTATTCTGGCCTCTGTGCTTCAGTGGCCTGCGCCAAAAAACTGGCAAACAAGCCTACAAGGTCAACGTATACACTTACTAACCAGCGGTGGATACCGGGATTACGCTAAAATATTATTAAATGGCTGCTTTTGAAAAAAGTCCACTCCGCGTGTCTTTTTTCTGAACGGTAATATTATGGATATTTAGACAGAATCGTGAACAAGGTCACACACTAGATGGCGGGTGAAGAAAACAGCTGTGCAAATAATGCCTTACAAGGCTTCAACGTATAACACTACTACAGCGGTGGATACGGTTTACGTAAAATATCATGAATTGGCTGCTTTGAAAAAAAGTTAAACTCAAGTGGTTTTCCTAGAGGACGATAATCATTATCAATATTTAGAACAAACATGTGAACCAAGCTCACACTAAGCTAGATGCGCGGTTGAAGGAAAAACACTGTGCAAATAATGCCTACAAAGGTCAACGTATACACTACTTCACCAAGCGGGGGATACGGATTACGTAAAAAACTTATATAATTGGCTGCTTTGAAACAAAGTCACTCCGGCTGCTTTTTCTGAGACGGTTAATATTATTGGATATCTTAGACATTAATGTGAACAAGGTCACCAGCATAAGATGGCGGTTGAGAAAAACAGTGTTGCAAATAACTGCCCTACAGCGGCAAATAATGGGCTAAAAGGTCAACTTACTACACTACTACAGCGTTCAGTAAAATTAAAAATACAAGTAAATAAAAAAATGAATATTTTAAAAAAAAAATTCAAAAGTTTGTTGCTTTGCCTGAACTACTAGGGAGCAGCAGATTAGCACACAGTCCCACTCCCCCGAACACTGCATAGACTAATGCACTGGGCTTCTTTTATGCAGTCAGTAGTAGTAGTAGTTATAGTAAACAACAACAAAAAAATAAATAAAGCAGTCACTTACAATGCAGATTGAGATCAGAAGCAGGACAAGCTGCCCACTGCAGCACACATACAGAGCACCTGCAGTAAAGGTAGATTACTAGCCAGCAAAGCCTACCCTAAGCTTAACATGCGTCCCCACCACAAATACGCCTGACTAGACTCCTGTCCCGTCCAAATAACAGCAGTCCCCAGTATTCAACCGACATTTACTAAGCCAGCAAACCATTCAACCTGTCCCTCTGAAAAATCACTACAGGCAGCAAGCTGCTCCTCCCTACACTTTATCTCTTAAGCACCACAACACGGCAGAGTTGAAAACCGCTGCAGGGCTTCGGTTTTCTATAGCGGAAGGGGAGTGGGGTCCAGGGGAGAGGCTTCCTGATTGGGCTGCCATGTACCTGCTGGTTGGGAGAGGTGAGAGGGCCAAAAAAAAGCAGCCGGCCCAAACCACATTGGCGAACCCAAACATGCGCATGCGGCAACGCAATCTCGCGCCGACGTTCGCGAACTTTTTCCAGCATGCCGAGCGCCGACACCACCCGATGGTTCCGCTCAGCGTAGGCGAACAAGTTCGCGAGTCAGCGAACAGTTCGCGACATCTCTATACATCATAATACCCTTTAGTGAAATTCACTTTAACAATGTCACTTTGGGGGAAACACAAGGTCATTCTATACACATAGCTTGTGTTTTATCCATTAAGTTTGTAATATGAGATTTTGGCAGTAATCTTGTAGTAATCGCATAAATTTGCTGTTAAGTGAGTGGGAAGGGTGAGACATGTAAATATTAGTGTCATCTGCGAAGGGCTACTTTATGAACAAGCAAATATGTTAATCCCTTTGATATCTTGCTCCTGACGTATGCTTGGCTAAGGGTTCGATCATCAAAGATGCGAAATCAGCGAGGACACATGGCACACCCCTGCCGTGGTCCTCCATCTAGTTACTACTCCAACGGGCCGCGAAAGAGTATCACACTAGTAATCTAATTTGTCAGCAGGGAACTGTGTATATAGCCATATCGCCTCTTAATAATCTTTCTACCTGAGGAACATTTAAACTTACTGTTTAATTACTCTTGAAAATTTAGGTCCCAAGTTGACTCTGTCAACAATGCCTTCTCCTGCATCCAGACGAAAGAGGTAGGAAGAAGGCGTTTCGCAGTGCACCTCTATCCAAATGTCAGGATGTTCTATAGCTCTTTGAGTGCCATCCGGAGCTCCTCTGCTTGATGTAAAACCTCCACCTGGTTCAGAGTTATTAATCCAGGCAATTGTCGCCTGTATTCGCCATAGCTATAACTTTATAGCATTAGTATAGAATCTGACATTCAGTTGAAAGCTAATTGTCTATAGTTTTGGCGTTCCTCTCCCGGTTTTTTCGGTATTGTCTATGTTCTTGCGTTAGGAGGCATTCTTCACTAGGGAAGGATCCTGAGATAAAGGCATGCGTTGCAAGTATCAGTAATAAGGGATCAATATAGAGGAGGTGTCTCCTGTAATATATTATGGGGTGAGCCCATCAGGAAACTGGGGCACTTATTACTTAGGAAAAGATAGTATTGCTTTCAAGACTTCCGAATCAGTTATTGGGTTCTTGAGTTTTCCCCATTTAGTTTGTTGAACCTGTTGGTATTTTAATTTTGTCTAGGAACTCATCTACTTTGAGAAGCATTGGGATCTTGTTCACATATATACAAAAGTTTTGTAAATTCCACAAATCTTATTCCCTATTTCTTGGGATCATAAATGGGATTGTTTTGTTTTGTCTTTTACCATATGAGATTAGTTTTTTTCACTAGTGGACCTTATCTGCTGCTTGCTAAAAGTTGGGATTTATTTCTGTTCCCCATTCTTGTATATTGCGTAGCTTTAATAAATGTTAGCTGCTTTGCATATGTATCATTGCCATAGTTTGTAGTTCTTTTTTAACTTCAGTAATTAAATAGTTGTGTCTTGCTACGGCAATGTTTATTTAGTGTTTTCTAGGGTATATAGTTTAAGTAGCAGATTTTTTGGTAGGTCAAATTCTTCTTTTTTGTGTTTAGAACCCATTTAATATAGGATCTCTAATAAATGCCTTATGGGCATTTCCATAAAGTAAATGTGCTGCATTGGTTATCATTATCTGGAAATTATCTTGAATGGCCTACTCACTTTCTGTTTTGAATGATGGTTTAGATTACAAAAGTGGATTCAGTCTTCCATTGAATTCTGAGTTTATTGAAAGTCCTATTATGTGGTATGGGTCGAAATAGTCCAGCAAATCCTTCTGGATTTATTTATTAAATCATCCTTGGAGTATGTTACAGATGTCCATGAGCCTAAAGTAAAATGCTATAGTCTTTAGCATTTGGTGTTGAATCTCCATGGACAACTGCGAGCGCATTACCTGTGTCATATTTTTGCATAAATTCTGAAATGGGCAAAGTCTAAATTTGGGCTTACATTTGGAGGGTTCGGGACTCTGTTCCAATAAGTGATTTAGGGGCTAGGTTAAATCTCCTCCTAGTACCAAGCTCCGTATTTCAGAGATGTGATTTTCTCCATAACACCTTTAAGACTGCAATTTGAAATATGTTAGATGGAATAAATATTTGCTTGAGTAATATGGCTTTTGCGTTTAATGGTACAGTTCTAATATAATACAGTCTCCCTGTGGGTCCACATGGTGACTCCGTATAAAGTGAAATCTAAGGCTTCATGTATCAATATTGCAACCAGCCTTCTTTTTGTGCCGGTGCTGAATAGGATTGTAGAGCATTTTTTTTGTTTTTTAGCATACCTGCA
This sequence comes from Xenopus laevis, assembly GCF_017654675.1. Taxonomy (NCBI): domain Eukaryota; kingdom Metazoa; phylum Chordata; class Amphibia; order Anura; family Pipidae; genus Xenopus; species Xenopus laevis. Next base: position 109,340,126 of record NC_054388.1, on the reverse strand, counting down.
GTGGACCGGAGTGAAATGGGTCCTCTGTATAATTAATAGTCAGCCTTTTGTTTTTTGCTTCATGGGAATAGAGAAGACCCTTTTTGTAAGGACTATCTAAGGGCCTTTGGCATGATAGTCAATTTTAAATGCATTATGGTGAATAGATTAGTGCTTTGATGTCAGCCATGTGTTGACCACAATGACCCTGTACGTTAAGGTACAACAGAAAGTCAGGACATTATCCTAGGCATACACATACCAACCGTGGGAAGAGGGAGGGGAAGGAGAAGGAAAAAAAAGAAAGCATAACATAAAAAGAAACAACATTAACAAACTAATGTGGATAAATTCCCACCGAGCCGTGGATATTCGCTTCACTACCTATACCGTAAGAATCCACAGTGGTAGGTCTTATATTGGGGTGACCACATAGCCCAAAGCAAAACACATACCATGCATTTCTCGGGAGAGTGTTCCACCTTAGTTAGACACAGATAAACAGTTAGAATACTTCACATATCTCCTTCATGTGTGCGAGGCTTACGAACTTTCTTGCTTAGTTGTTCCTGCATTTGTTAGCCTGTTTGCTTTGATGCAAGCCCCCAGACGCGGACTTGGGTAGCCCTCCTTGTGCTGGCATCGTAATGTGATGGGGATCCATCTTTCAATTATAATGAGTCTCAGTTGGAAATCACCCACATATTAGGAATGCTGTGCTGCACAGGCCCAATAGTAGTTGTTATCTTTACACATTCCCTTCTGGCTTGTAATGTCATTGGAGAAAGGTCTGTGAATAGTCAATACTCTTATATTTGTGCAGATTTATTCACGAGTTTCTTAGCTGTCTGGAGTAGCCTTCCTTTACATGGACAACAATTGCAGTCTAGCAATTAGTGTCTCTCGGCACCATGATCACGACCGGCCGTGCCGATAACAAAAAAAAAAGCTCAAAATAAAAAAAAAAAAAAAAAAAAAAAAAAAAAAAAAAAAAAAACAGAAAAAATAAAAAAAAAAAAACCCATCAACCAACCACACACACACCTCGAGGAGCGCTAATTTTTTCTTCGTCCAACATCGCACAGGTCCCACCAATCAACACGAAACCTTTCATCTATATCCACCGCGCACCACTGGACCGACCAATATCCCAGCGTCCAAAAATTCTGCGCACCCAACGCTCGAGATTTGCTGGGTGGTGTTCGACCAAATGCCTATACAGCGACTCGACATTCACCACACGCGGCAACTCTGATACACCTTCTATTCACACTTTGGTCTCCTCTGACGTGTCTTCGCTTTGTGCTCGTGTGTCATCTCTTTATTATGTCGCATACACATTTCACTATTGACTCTCCAACTGCCCTGCTTACTATTGCTAAAGGCAGTTACTTTCCTAACTTACGATCTCTATCATGCTTACTTAGAAGTCCCATCGTGGAGCATCCTGCCGATAAGGGCTGAGCATAATCCTTTGATATGTGTTCCCGATTGTAGAGGGTTTGTGTGGACGTCGCGAGGGTGCCAACTCTAACTTACCCTGGGTAACTCCTGCTGCCGACGCCGGCTCTTCCGAATTGACACATCCTACTGAGCCCCGACATCCTCTGAGACTATCATCCACTGGTCCCGGCTTCTTGCTGCAAAAAAGAAGTCAACGCTATTCGGCGTTGGCACCGTGCTCTCCTCCTCTTCTTCTCCACCTTCCGCCATAGCTGCGGGTAACTCTCGGTCAATACTCTGTCCTCAATACTGCACAGGCTCTTCTGTGTCCGCACTGACGGGTATCCTGCGACTCAATTACAATTGTACACGTTGTCCCCGGGGCCAGCCTGCTCGTATGAACACAGTTGTCCTACACGCAATTCGCCCGTGCTAGGCCACACCCCCTAATTCATATCTTTTAAATCTGTTTGAAGGGCGCGGCCCCCTGACACAGAGTTTTCCTATCAGTACCTTTATTGGCGCTGGGTTTCTGGTGCCAACTGTTTCTCTTAACTGACTAGGCCGGTGCCATGGCCACCAATTTTTTTTTACTGTGCTAGGGGCGCCCTGACCGCCATTGTTAACACATTTAAAAACACCTTCTTATGGGTGACCTCAATGGCGTTTTATAACTTGTGTTGTGGGTGGGTTCACCATTTTATGTCGATGTGGCATTTCTTATGGTCTGGGGTCTGCGGTGGGCGATCTCGTCGGTGGCCCTGGGCGTGGGGCTTGTGGGACACAGAAAACTGTTGTCTTGTATGCGGCCCTGTGTATTTCTGAATGCAACGCCGCTTGCCACAGCGAGCAGGGCAACCATGACTGCTTCTCATGTATATTTTCAGCGTCCAATGGCGGGTGTGTGAGTGTGCCAATGGTGTTGGTCTTGCGGGGCGGTTTCTCATTGTGGTTGATGTAGTGAGTATATAAAAATAGCATGATGGCTTATCTTATCTACTTCGAATATTAATTCAGAAGGTGCATATATATTTAGCAAATATTTTTCTTTCTACCGACAGTTGTCGGCTAGGGTACCTCACGACATGCGTGAGTGTGACTACATCTCTCACATTCGTATTCATGTTAATAGTATTTCAAGCATAATCACAGGTAACATAAACACCAAGTTCTCACATATGTATTGATGTAACATGAACCCATTCCATGGGCAGCTGTACTACATCAATATAGTGAATAAAGAACCCCCTCTTTGTAATTATACAGGATTAAAGGTTACCAAAGAGATGACTTCTAAATATCCTCATATTTTTGACTGTCTGGTACTTTATTTGATTGTATACACAAGTCTTTAGTGAACCCATGTGACAAAATGACATCACTACTTCTTCCGTTTATATGATGACATCATGTCACCATTAATAGGATATCATTTACAACATTTTCACTTGCTTTTGTGTATTATAAAACAATAAAATAAATAATATTAAATGTGTTGACTGCGGTGCTCGAACCATACATCTACATAGTGATTTCAATATAATCCCTATTGTCTATGTAGCAAATGTGACTGCTCTATTATAATTATATATAACTCTCTGTTGGATCATTACAACAATCCCTTAACCATCTCTCCTAAGAGATGGTTCTCCATGGATGTCTCAGTCCAATTCAGATATGATCTTTGTTATGATATTTTAACATTCTCAGTTATTTACTTTTGCTTTAATCGGTGCCAAGTAGACTCGTGATCGTTTCTCCT